>NC_133526.1:7722897-8040531 GCF_048544455.1 Silene latifolia
GCACATATGTTGGAGCCTTCTATCCCGAAGAAGCGGACGAAATAGACGAGGTGAAGTGGAAGATCCATAAAAAAAGGACATCAGCGATTCTGAGAGGAAGGTGAGAGCTCTAGGTCACACGGCGGACGCGACCGAAGCGATCCGGACGGCAGCGCACACCTTACCTAGGACTGGTTGCGCCACAACAAGCTACCAGACGATAAGAAGGAAGTGAGAGCTTTTAGAATAAAGGCTTCCAGATTCATACTCATTGATAATATATTATTCAGAAAATCGGCTGGCAGGCCCCTACCTACGGTGCCTGGACAAGGAAGAAGCACGGTGTGTTGCATGCCCTCCACGCGAGGGCGAATGTGGAAACCATGCGAGGGCGAGAGTCGGCAAATAAAGCACTCAGACAGGATATTACGGCCTTCAATGAAAGCAGATGCGGCGAGTATGCACGAAAATGTGATGCTGCCGGCGCTCGCGCCTATGATCCACCAAATGGCCCAGAGCCTCGCACCCTATTATCTCTCCTTGGCCATTCATGGCATGGGGCATGGACATAGTAGGCCCCCTACCACGGGCCACAGGAAATAGGACCTGGATGCTAGCAATGACAGATTACTTCTCCAAGTGGATAGAGGCAGAAGCATTCACGGAAGTAAAGGACAAACAGGTCATCTCATTCATAAAACGAAACATCGTCTGCAGATTTGGTATTCCATCAGAAATCATATGTGACAATGGCTCACAATTCATCTCAAACGATACCGAAGGATACTGTGCCAGGTGGAATATCACCTTAAAAAAGTCAGCACCCAGGACTCCAAAGTCCAATGGACAAGTCAATCCAAAGAATAAAATCATTATGGACAATCTAAGAAGGAGGCTACGAGTTAGGAGGAAAGTGGGCAGATGAATTGCCACTAGTGTTATGGTCAGACAGGACGACGCCAAAGGTAGCAACAGGTCAAACACCCTTCAGCCTGGTGTTTGGCGCAGAAGCAGTCATTCCATCGGAAGTTCTAGTTCCCACCCACAGGTATGAAAATATGTCGAGGGAACTGAACAATGCAGAGATGACCAGAAGCCTGGACACAATTGACGAGTTGCGAGCAAGCGCAAAAATCCGTCTGTCGCCTACAAACAATGCGTGGCCGGGAGTTACAACAAGAATGTAAAGGTCGGGCTCCTGGAGGTAGGAGACCTGGTCCTCAGAGAGGTGTTCGAACACCAAGAATCGAAAAGCAGGCAAATTCGCCTACAAATGGGAAGGACCATACCAGGTAGAAGGAGTTGTTGGCCATGGTGCATACAGACTGATGACTATGGACGATCAAATCATACAACGCCCATGGAACATACTTCACCTGAAGAGATATTACTTTTGATAATAAGTAGACTCTAGCTTTCAGAATAATGTACTATGAGAAGCCAAATCATTTTTAAAGATAAAATAAAAATCCGGTAGTAGGCATACTTTGCGCCACTCTTATTTCTGGTGTCTTTTGTTGTTTTAAAACTTTAAACTACTATTGGATGGTGTGGTCGCGGCGTCCTGGGACCACAATTGCTCTGGTACCCCATGAGATGGCGACAGGTACTTCACATCATTCGATAGATTTTCTTATTTTCGGCTTCTCTAAGTACATCACTTTGAATTCTCGTATCTATGGTACTTTGAAAGGATGTCTAGCAGATCGTCAATCGCCAACGCGGGTGACAAGGCACATGGCACTCCAACATGCCTAACCTATTTTCTCCACAAGGAGCACCCTCACCAAAGTGACTGTGGAACATACGAAAGGGAGCCTGGTTGACAAATGAATACGCTTATCCAAATACCCCCGATACCACCCCCTGGACGTAGCTCGCACTAATCACACTTAATCGGGGCCCAATGCATGCAAAAACGAACATGGAACGTAGGGATATCTGCGCTACCGAATCCTGCGGCGTCTCCATCCGGTCCTAGAATGACGATAAACTTGCCTCAATGACGCCACCCGCCGGCATAAAGCGAGACGAACACACCTTGCGTCATGAACAAGGTTAAGTAGTCCGCAAAACTGCGATACGCCTAAATCACCAACCTGGCCGACACGGCAGCCTAGCTTGGTCCGGATCGATCTTTTCGGTGACCAGGTGGTTTAAATCACCCCTTGGTTGACACGCCACTCCTCCTTACATTGCGGATACGCCTAAATCGCCATCAGCCGACACGGCGATTAGTGAGTCGAACGTTATCCTTTTCGGGATGACGGACTCGCCTAAATCATCAAATAGGTGACACGGCATAAACTTCCTAAAAAAGGGAGAATAAATAGACAAACATGCGATATGTAAAAACCTTGCCAAACTATGACAAGGGGCATTCAAAATATGGCCAAAATACATTTAAGTTTAACCGCCACCCCGGCGAGCAAACACAAAGAACAAGTTTTAAACTTACAAAGTCCGCCACCTGCAGGCGATCGCCAAAAAAGTTTATCAAAACATAAAACTTAATTATCGGTCACATTAATGACCTCCACCTCTCCTCCCTGCCTCTTGCCGACCGGTCATTTCGTCTTCGCACCAGCTTGATATCCTCGGCCGCCATAGCTCCCCGAGCTCCGTCAGCATCCTGGGACATTCCACCATCACCCCAAAGAGCCACTGCTCGGCCCGGTAGCGGAGAATTCACCTCACCAACCTCGGGCATCGGCATGCTCGGATCGGGTTGAGCGGGGTAGATCATCTCCACCGCTTCTCCTCTTCCTTTATGGCCTCTTTGGGTGGAGCTTCCTCAAGGGCAAGACGCATCCCACTGATCTTTCCCCGCCGGTGGCATAAGCAACGACGTTGGTGGCCGGGGAGATCGGCTCGGTGATCTTCTCCTCGGCTTTCGTAGAGTCGAGAAAAGTCTGCACACCGCCTGGGTTCGAGCCACTGATCGCTCCTCCTTCAACTTCTTCTTGGTGACAAGAAAGCTCACTCTTCACTCCACCACACGCTCCTTCGATCAACCCGCTCTTGTGCGGATCTGCGACGTTTCCTTTAGCTCCTGGTTCTTGGCGCTGGTAGCACGACTGGTGGTCTGCACTATGTTGATCATCTTCCTGTTGTAGAGTGCAGACTGAAGAGTCTGGGGCATAAATAATCAGAAGTCAGCAAAAGAGTTGAGAGGCAGAATTTAAGCAAGAAACAGACAGACGGACAGGTAGAAAATGAAGAAAATTTACCATGAAAGCGTTGTGCACGTCATTTTCAGCCATCTCCTCTGGGGAGAACTCCGAAAACGTTTCCTCAACAGGAGGAAAGAGCAGCTGATCAATCTCCGGCCAGTAGGGCACCTTGTCCACATTCCTAAAGCCTTCTGGAAAATGAGCAATGATGCCTCCACTAGTAGAAGCACGGGGACTGGCAGGGGGAGTAGGTGGATGGCGGGATAATGGACTGACTTCCAGGGGCACGCGAGCAGCGGAGCTAGAAACTGCAGAAGGAGTCTGAAAAGAGGCAGCAGGAGCACTCCTCTTGGAGGCAGAGGCCACGTTAGGGCTGGCAGAAGGTCTCTTTCTTTTAGCACTTTGGAGGATGAGTTCCAGTGGATCAACTTTTGAACCTGCAAGCATACACGGTCTTAGACGACAGAACGCTCAAAACATCAAGCAACAACAGCACGCAAACGAAAGCGGTTACAGAAACCTTACCAGAAGACATGTTGTGGGCTGATTGAGGAGGATTGGAGGAGGAAGCAGGTGAAAAACCAGGAAGCAGGTCTGGGAACTTTCTCTCGGATTCAGGATGCGAAACGACTTGCTGCGGTGGGATCTTGGCACCAATACGGGTAATGTCACGGGGGCCACGAAGACGATGAAGTAAGCTAGTAAGCAGCGAGATAAAATAATTCAGGCGACAAGGAGGCTACTTACTCGAAGTCTGGACCCACTTCTCGAAAATGTAATCAGCAGGAGGCTGGATGGAGTCCTTCCTCACATAGAAGAAGTCCTCAAACCATTTCTCATCACGGGACTTTGACGCGTGTTTGAAGGGAGCATCTCCATGGCCCCGGAATGAGAACTGACCCCTGCCCAGGGATCTGATGCTATACATATGGGCTAGATCGCCCAGAGTGACAGATTTACCAGTACTCTGACCAGCGGCCAGAGAATAAAGAAGAACTCTCCAAATGGCAACAAAGATTTGTGCCATGGCGAAATTATTGGTGAAGATAAAATCTTGGACGAGTTTAGGGAAAGGGAAACGGAGGCCATATTTAAATGGGTACAGATAGAAGCAAACCCACCCCGGACGAAGGGCGTCGTTTCTGTCCGGTTCGAGATGACGATATCCACCCCGTCACCAAGACCAAGCAGACTCTTGATCCTAGGAATGTCGGCCGGAGTTAAGGCGGAATCACAATCATGTGGATGCTTAAAAAGTCCCCGAGAAGGGAAAATGGGGTCAAGATTACGGTCGGAGGGAGTTGGGGTTGTCGAGGATTGTCAGGTTTTGCCCATGGTGGAGAGAAAAATGAAGATTAAAAGAAAGAAAGAAGATGGATTACATGATGATGAAGAAGACGGGAAGAGCAACAGTGAAGCCGATGAAGATTAAAGGGGAAGAAGATTGAGGGTTTAAGGGGAGAGTTTTTGAAATGATTTGGAGTGATTAATGGAAGTGGAAGAGAGACGTTGGGGTTATAAAGAGGAGAGAGGGAGTTGGGTGCGGAGAAAGAGGAATAGGGCGGCTGGAAGTGATGGGTGCATGGGAAGGAGTGAAAGACGGCGTAGGGTTTTAAATATTTGGTTACGTAAATTCCTTGTTCGATACTTGAAAGCGTACTTCACAAGAAATTTGGGGCAAACTGTTTGGGCTAAAAATAGCACAATAAAGAAAGCCCACTTGGTGAAATAAATATTATAAAGAAGAGGTGAGGAGGAAGGGAGCCCGCGGTCAGGAGGAGGGGGAATGGGCTTGAGAAGGATCAAGAGCCCATCATAGAAGGTGCCCGTGTTAAGGAAAGAAGTGTTAGGGAGAAGTTAGGGAGATCGGGGAGAATAGGCAAAAGAGTCCGGGTTTGGAAAGAAGTCTTTATGGAAATAATATTCTCTTTCCATATTCGAGGTAGAGTACATCTAGGGTTCTTACCCTATAAATAGCAAAGGAAGGAAATCAAGAAGGACATTCATTCAACACCCGCATTCATACAACAACATTCAAGACCACATCTCTGCAAATAATTTACGTTCATTCTTGATCTTGCAGGCCTGATACCTAGGGTCAGCAGGATTAGCTTCGTGCCATAATTGTAATCATCCTCCAATTCATATAGTGCAATACTTGGAAGGGTACCGTCCCTCCCGCGGTTGTTCCCACATAGGGTTTTCCGCGTCACCAAAATCTTACGTGTCAATTTACATTACGCACTTTATTTTCTGTTTACTAATTGACATACAAATCATCATACAATCGACCAACGAATATAGACTGCATTGACCCTAAATCGACTTAGGTAAAAAAGACCTAAACACCACTCTTTACATCATAAGATTGGGTAACTTACGCTTCAGGACCAACACATACGTAAAACAATGCATAAAGAAGTAATATAACAGCTTTGAATTAAACATAATATGCAACGAATGTCAAAAGATAAGCATATGACCCAAAACAGGGTCACTAGATCGAGTACAGGCCCACTCGATCGAGTAAGGGACTTACTCGATCGAGTAGGTGAAGGTCGAGAAGCACGTAAAACAAATCACCAGGGCTACTCGATCGAGTAACTAACGTACTCGATCGAGTGCCGCCTACTCGATCGAGTACCAAGGCTACTCGATCGAGTACCCTACGCAATTCTCAGCATTGTCCAGTTTTCGTAAAACAGTCGTAACTCACTCATTTCTTGGTCGTTTTGGGCGTGTGACCTATCGTTAGAATCGTAAAAGAACGAGATATCACCTCCAATTGGAATCACATTAAAATCATTTATGCATCTCAAGTTATAACAGTTTAAAGACAACCTTGCTATAATCAGACGACATAATTATCTGATTTTCTCTTTCAAACAACTTGAACATCAACAAAGCGAATAAAAGCGACTCAATATTTGTAAAACCACTATCCCTAACCACATGTTACGACCTACCAAAAGCCAAACAATAACATTTATCATGCTCATATAATATTCAACTTATCACTCATGTACTACCGCATACTTTAACTTTATAACTTTTCGTAAAACAAAACATACTCATACAATTACAAATCCTATTTCCATGTTACTAATACAACAATATTACAACTCCACTCCGTCATCTAAACATCTTTATATTCACAAAATTCATATTTTCATGCAATTGACACTCCATATTTTCCAATCAATTCATCTATTGCAACCACATTCTTCATCTAACAAGTGCATATGATATAACATACAGTAGGCAAATATATGAAATTAATATATATAACTTTACGCAAACAAAACTATGTATAATCCTATCACACCTCCTAATAGCATGTTACTAGTATAGACACATTATAAACCATTCATCCTGCAACATCATTACCCATCATATATTATCATATTATCTACTTCCCTTTTTCCACCACATCATTCATTTTCTCATGTACTTTTCCAACAATTCCAAACATCACTGTTTAGGTCTTTTTTACCTAAGTCGATTTAGGGTTAATGCAGTCTATATTCGTTGGTCGATTGTATGATGATTTGTATGTCAATTAGAAAATAAAGTGCGTAATGTAAATTGACACGTAAGATTTTGGTGACGCGGAAAACCCAATGTGGGAACAACCGCGGGAGGGACGGTACCCTTCCAAGTATTGCACTATATGAATTGGAGGATGATTACAATTATGGCACGAAGCTAATCCTGCTGGCCCTAGGTATCAGGCCTGCAAGATCAAGAATGAACGTAAATTATTTGCAGAGATGTGATCTTGAATGTTGTTGTATGAATGCGGGTGTTGAATGAATGTCTTTCTTGATTCTCTTCCCTTGCTATTTATAGGGTAAGAACCCTAGATGTACTCCATCTCGAGTATGGAAAGAGGATATTATTTCCATAAAGACTTCTTTCCTAATCCGGATTCCTTTGCCGATTCTCCTCGATCTCCCTAACTTCTCCCTAACTTCTTCCTGACACTCCTTTCCTTAATGCGGGCACCTTCTATGATGGGCCCTTGATCCTTCTCAAGCCCGTCCCCCCTTTCTCTAACCGCGGGCTCCCTTCCTCCTCCTCACTTCTTTGTAATATTTATTTCACCAAATGGGCTTTCTCTATTGTGCTATTTTTAGCCCAAACAGTTTGCCCCAAATTTCTTGCGAAGTACGCTTTCAAGTATCGAGCAAGGAATTTACGTAACCAAATATTTAAAACCCTACGCCGTCTTTTTACTCCTTCCCATGCAAGCCGCCTTTCTCCTCTTTCTCCGCACCCAACTCCCTCTCTCTTCTTTATAACCCCAACGTCTCTTCCCCACTTTCATTAATCACTCAAATCATTTCAAAAAATCTCTCTTCTCTTAAACCCTCAATCTTCTTCCCTTTAATCTTCATCAGCTTCACTGTTCCCTCTCCCATCTTCATCTTTAGGTAATCCATCTTCTTTCTTTTCTTTCTTTTAATCTTCATTTTCTCTTTCCACCATGGGCAAAACCCGACAATCCTCATCAACCCCAACACCCTCCGACCGTAATCTTGACCCCACTTTCCCTTCTCGGGGACTCTTTAGACACCCACACGATTGCGATTCCGCCCTAACTCCGGCCGACATTCCTAGGATCAAGAGTCTGCTCGGTCTTGGTGACGGGGTGGATATCGTCATCCCTGAACCAGGACAGAAAGCTGACGCCCTCCGTCCGGGGTGGGTCTGCTTCTATCTGTACCCATTTAAGTATGGCCTCCGTTTCCCTTTCCCTAAACTCGTCCAAGATTTTATCTTCACCAATAATTTCGCCATGGCACAAATCTTCGCTGCCATTTGGAGAGTTCTTCTCTATTCTCTGGCCGCTGGTCAGAGTACTGGCAAATCTATCACTCTGGGCGATCTGGCCCATATGTATAGCATCAGATCCCTGGGCAGGGGTCAGTTCTCATTCCGGGGCCATGGAGAGGCTCCCTTCAAACATGCGTCAAAGTCCCGTGATGAGAAATGGTTTGAGGACTTCTTCTACGTGAGGAAGGACTCCATCCAGCCTCCTGCTGATTACATTTTCGAGAAGTGGGTCCAGACTTCGAGTAAGTAGCCTCTCTGTCGCCTGAATTATTTTATCTCGCTGCTTACTAGCTTACTTCATTGTCTTCGTGCAGGCCCCTGTGACATTACTCGTATTGGTGCCAAGATCCCCGGCGACAAAGAAGTCGTTCATCTCCGAACTGAGAGAAAGTTTCCAGACCTGCTTCCTGCTTTTTCACCTGCTTCCTCCTCCAATCCTCCTCAATCAGCCCACAACATGTCTTCTGGTAAGGTTTCTGTAACCACTTTCGTTTGCGTGTTGTTGTTGCTGATGTTTTAAGCATTCTGTCGTCTGAGACTGTGTATGCTTGCAGGTTCAAATGTTGATCCACTGGAACTCATCCTCCAAAGTGCTAAAAGAAAGAGACCTTCTGCCAGCCCTGACGTGGCTTCTGCCTCCAAGAGGAGTGCTCCTGCTGCCTCTTTTCAGACTCCTCCTGCAGTTTCTAGCTCCGTTGCTCGCGTGCCCCTGGAAGTCAGTCCATTATCCCGTCATCCACCTACTCCTCCTGCCAGTCCCCGTGCTTCTACTAGTGGGGGCATCATTGCTCATTTTCCAGAAGGCTTCGGGAATGTGGACAAGGTGCCCTACTGGCCGGAGATTGATCAGCTGCTCTTTCCTCCTGTTGAGGAAACGTTTTCAGAGTTCTCCCTAGAGGAGATGGCTGAAAATGACGTGCACAACGCTTTCATGGTAAATATTCTTCATCTTCTACCTGTCTGTCTGTCTGTCTCTTGCTTAAATTCTGCCTCCCAACTCTTTTGCTGACTTCTGATTATTTATGCCCCAGACTCTTCAGTCTGCACTCTACAACATGAAGATGATCAACATAGTGCAGACCACCAGTCGTGCTACCAGCGCCAAGAACCAGAAGCTAAAGGAAATCGCGTCGCAGATCGGCATAGCGGGTTGATCCGAAGGAGCGTGTGGTGGAGCCAAGACCGAGCTTCTTTGTCACCAAGAAGAAGTTGAAGGAGGGAGCGATCACCGGCTCGAACCCAGGCGGTGTGCAGCACTTTTTCCGACTCTCTGAAGCAGTCTGAGGAGAAAATCACTAAGCTGATCTCCCTGGCCACCAACGTTGTTGCATATGCCACCTGGCGGGGAAAGATCAGTGGAATGCGTGCTGCACTCGAGGAGGCTCCCACCCAGCAGGCCATAGAGGAAGAGGATAAGCAGCTGGAGATGCTCTACCCCGCTACACCCGATCCGAGTATCTTTGATGCCCGAGGTTGGTGAGGTGAATTCTCCCGCGCCGGGCCGAGCAGTGCCGCCGGGGGTGATCTTTGGAATGTCCCAGGATGCTGCTGACGGAGCTCAGGGAGCTATGGCGGCTGAGGATATGCAGGCAGGTGCAGTACCTGAAATGAGTGGTCAGCAAGCAGAGGAGGTACCAGAGGTGGAGGTCATTAATGTGACCGATAATTAAGTTTTTATGTTTTGATAAACTTTTTGGCGGTCCCCCGTAGGTGGCAGACTTTGTAAGTTTTAAACTCGTTCTTGTGTTTGCTCCGCCAGGGTGGCGGTTAAACTTGGGGCCGTGTTTTGGCCATATTTTGAATGCCCCTTGTCATAGTTTGGCAAGGTTTTATATATTGCATGTTTGTCTATTTATTCTCCCTGTTTTAGGAAGTTTATGCCGTGTCAGCCTGTTCGACTGATTTAGGCGAGTCCTGTCGTCCTGACAAGGATAACGTTCTGACTCAGCTAGCTGCCGTGTCAGCCTGATGGCTGATTTAGGCGTATGCCGCAATGTAAGGAGGAGCGGCCGTGTCAACCTGTGGGGTGATTTAGACCAGCTGGTCACTGAAAAGACGATCCAGGACCAAGCTAAGTCGCCGTGTCGGCCCGGTTGGTGATTTAGGCGTATGCCGCCGTTTGTGGACTACTTAACCTTGTTCATGACGCAAGGTGTGTTCGTCTCGCTTTATGCCAGTAGGTGGCGTCATTGAGGCAAGTTTATCGTCATTCTAGGACCAGATGGAGACGCTGCAAGATTCTGGTAGCGCAGATATCCCTACGTTCCATGTTCGTTTTTGCATGCATGCTGGGGCCCTGATTAAGTGCGATTAGTGCGAGCTACGTCCAGGGGCTGGTATCAGGGGTAGCTGGATAAGCGTATTCACCGGTCAACCAGGCTCCCTTTCGTATGTTCCACATCCCGCTTTGGTGAGGGTGCTCCTTGTGGAGAAAATAGGTTAGGCATGTTGGAGTGCCATGTGCCTTGTCACCCCGCGTTGGCGGTTGTTGATCTGCTGACATCCTTTCAAAGTACCACGGATACCGAGAATTCAAAGTGATGTACTTAGAGAAGCCTCGAAAATAAGAAAAACTATCGAATGATGTGAAGTACCTGTCGCCATCTCATGGGGTACTGAGCAATTGTGGTCCCGGACGACGCTGGACCACACCATCCAATAGTAGTTTAAAGTTTTAAAACAACTAAAGACACCAGAAATAAGAGTGAAACTGGCAGTATGCCTACTACCGGATTTTTATTTTATCTTTAAAAATGATTTGGCTTCTCATAGTACATTATTCTGAAAGCTAGAGTCTACTTATTATCAAAAGTAATATCTCTTCAGGTGAAGTATGTTCCATGGGCGTTGTATGATTTGACCGTCCATAGTCATCAGTCTGTATGCACCATGGCCAACAACTCCTTCTACCTGGTATGGTCCTTCCCATTTGTAGGCGAATTTGCACGCTTTTCGATTCTTGGTGTTCGGAACACCTCTCGAGGACCAGGTCTCCTACCTCCAGGAGCCCGACCTTTACATTCTTGTTGTAACTCCTGGCCACGATCGTTTGTAGGCGAGCCGGACGGATTTTTGCGCTTGCTCGCACTCGTCAATTGTGTCCAGGCTTCGGTCATCTCTCGCATTGTTCGCTTCCCTCGACATATTTTCATACCCGTGGGAACTAGAACTTCGATGGAATGATCGCTTCGCGCCAAACACCAGGCTGAAGGGTGTTTGACCTGTTGCTACCTTTGGCGTCGTCCTGTCTGACCATAACACTAGTGGCAATTCATCTGCCCACTTTCCTCCTAACTCCTGTAGCTTCCTTCTTAGATTGTCCATAATGATTTTATTGCTGGATTCAGCTTGTCCATTGGACTTTGGAGTCCTGGGTGCTGACTTTTTTAAGGTGATATTCCACCTAGCACAGTATCCTTCGGTATCGTTTGAGATGAATTGTGAGCCGTTGTCACATATGATTTCTGATGGGATACCAAATCTGCAGACGATGTTTCGTTTTATGAATGAGATGACTTGTTTGTCCTTTACTTCCGTGAATGCTTCTGCCTCTATCCACTTGGAGAAGTAATCTGTAATTGCTAGCATCCAGGTCCTGTTTTCTGTGGCCCGTGGTAGGGGGCCTACTATGTCCATGCTCCATGCCATGAATGGCCAAGGAGAGATAATAGGGTGCAGAGGCTCTGCTGGCTGGTGGATCATATGCGCTGAGCGCTGGCAGGCATCACATTTTCCTGCATACTCTGCTGCATCTGCTTTCATTGAAGGCCAGTAATATCCCTGTCTGAGTGCTTTATTTGCCAGACTCCTGCCCCCTGCATGGTTTCCACATTCGCCACTGTGGAGGGCATGCAACACAGTCTGTGCTTCTTCCTTGTCCAGGCACCGTAGGTAGGGGCCTGCCAAATGATTTTCCGAATAATATATTATCAATGAGTATGAATCTGGAAGCCTTTATTCTAAAAGCTCTCACTTCCTTCTTATCGTCTGCGGTAGCTTGTTGTGGCGCAACGATCTAGGTAAGGTGTGCGCGATCGTCTGCTGGATCGGCTTCTGGTCGGGCGTCCGCCGTGTGACCGAGAGCTCTCACCTTCCTCTCAGAATCGCTTGGATGTCCTTTTCGCTGCGGATCTTCCGATTCACCCCTGTCTATTTCGTCGCATACGGATGAAGGCTCCAACATATGTGCTATTGGAATGCTGGATAGCTCTGTTGGTTTGAATGTTGCCCCCAGGGTTGCTAGGGCGTCTGCTTCCACGTTCTGGTCTCTGGGAACCTGTTTAAGCTTGCAAGTTTCGAATTTTTGTTTTAATTCCTTTGCTACTTTCAGGTATGCGATCATCTTCGAATCTCTGGCTATAAACTCATCATTCACGTGGTTAACTATCAACAGAGAGTCACTGGATATGAGCAGGTGTCTGACTCCTGATTCTAGAGCTAGCTTCATTCCCAGTATCAAGGCCTCGTATTCTGTTTCATTGTTGGTTGCCTTGAATTCGCATCTTACAGCTTGTGCTATCAGGTCTCCCTGTGGTGATCGCAGGATTAATCCTACACCCGCCCCCCTTTGGTTGGAGGCTCCGTCGATATGCATCTGCCAGACGCCTGACTGCTTGCTTCTTTCTAGAGTGAGGATCTCTGTATCTGCCCGGTTCGGATGGGTGTCCCGAAGTCGACACAAAATCGGCCGATGCTTGTGATTTGATTCTTTGTCCTAGGGTCGTACTGGATGTCGTATCCACTGAGGTGTACAGACCATTTAGACATTCTTCCTGATAGTTCAGGTTTCCTCATGATAGCTTTTAGCGGGTAGTTTGTCACAACATGTATGATGTGTGACTCAAAATAGGGACGCAGTTTGCGAGGTGCTACTACCAATGCTAGTACTAACTTTTCGAGGGATGTGTACCTGGTCTCTGCCGGCAACAGAGACTTGCTGACGTAGTAGATCGCCCTCCTTTTCTTGCTCTCTGACCAGGACAGCGCTTACTGCTACTTCTGTGACGGCTAGGTATAGGAATAATGGTTCTCCTGGCTTTGGTTTTGACAACAGTGGCGGGCTGCTGAGATAGTGCTTCAGGTCTCTGAAAGCTTGCTCGTGCTCAGGGGTCCATTCAAACTTCTGGCTTTTCCTTAGCACGTCGTAAAATAGCCTGCATTTGTCTGAAGATCTTGAAATGAATCTGTTCAGGGCTGCTACCTTTCCAGCTAGTCTTTGAACATCCTTAGGTTTCTCTGGTGATTCTAGCTGTAAGATAGCTTTGATCTGCTCGATGCTGGCTTCTATCCCTCTTTGAGTCACGATATAGCCCAGGAACTTGCCAGAAGATACTCCGAAGGTGCATTTAGATGGGTTTAGTTTCATCTTGTATTCCCTGAGGGTGCTGAATGTTTCTGCTAGATGCCGCATATGATCATTAGCTTTTTCTGACTTCACCACCATGTCATCAATGTACACCTCCATGGTTCTTCTTATTTGCTCTTTGAACATGCGGTTAACCAGCCTTTGATATGTGGAGCCTGCGTTCTTTAGGCCAAATGGCATGACGTTGTAGCAATATATTCCTCTCTCGGACATAAATGTTGTCTTCTCTTGATCTGCAGGATCCATCTTGATTTGATTGTATCCACTCCATGCGTCCAGAAATGTTAGCATCTCGTGTCCAGCTGTTGCATCTACCATTGCATCAATATGGGGCAGCGGGAATGGATCTTTGGGACATGCTTTGTTGAGATCAGTGAAGTCCACACATACTCTCCACTTCCCATTCTTTTTAGGCACCACCACTACATTAGACAACCATTCTGGGTATTTTACTTCTCTTATCTTCTTTCTTTGCAAAGAGTGTCTACTTCCTGGTTGATTACCTTATTTCTCTCTTCTACAAACTTTCTCCTTCTCTGCTGGATGGGTTTACACTTTGGGTCCACGCTAAGCTTGTGTGTTATGATGGATGGATCTATTCCTATCATATCATCGTGTGACCATGCAAAGCAATCCATGTTATCTTGCAAGAACTTGACTAGCTGCTGTCGTAAGCTTCCTGTACATCCTGCTCCAATGAGCACGGTTCTCTCTCAGTGCAACTTATCCGGTTAATCTGGTCCAGCTCTTCTGCTGGGGGCTCGATGTATTCGTCCTGGATAGGCTGCTTCTGTAATTTCTATGCGGGAGGGCTGGCAGTGCACTTGAGTGCCTTCATGTAGCAGCCTCTGGCTTCCTCCTGATCTCCTCTTATCGTTTCTATTCCCCATGGAATAATGGTTCTCCTGGCTTTGGTTTTGACAACAGTGGCGGGCTGCTGAGATAGTGCTTCAGGTCTCTGAAAGCTTGCTCGTGCTCAGGGGTCCATTCAAACTTCTGGCTTTTCCTTAGCACGTCGTAAAATAGCCTGCATTTGTCTGAAGATCTTGAAATGAATCTGTTCAGGGCTGCTACCTTTCCAGCTAGTCTTTGAACATCCTTAGGTTTCTCTGGTGATTCTAGCTGTAAGATAGCTTTGATCTGCTCGATGCTGGCTTCTATCCCTCTTTGAGTCACGATATAGCCCAGGAACTTGCCAGAAGATACTCCGAAGGTGCATTTAGATGGGTTTAGTTTCATCTTGTATTCCCTGAGGGTGCTGAATGTTTCTGCTAGATGCCGCATATGATCTTTAGCTTTTTCTGACTTCACCACCATGTCATCAATGTACACCTCCATGGTTCTTCCTATTTGCTCTTTGAACATGCGGTTAACCAGCCTTTGATATGTGGAGCCTGCGTTCTTTAGGCCGAATGGCATGACGTTGTAGCAATATATTCCTCTCTCGGACATAAATGTTGTCTTCTCTTGATCTGCAGGATCCATCTTGATTTGATTGTATCCACTCCATGCGTCCATAAATGTTAGCATCTCGTGTCCAGCTGTTGCATCTACCATTGCATCAATATGGGGCAGCGGGAATGGATCTTTGGGACATGCTTTGTTGAGATCAGTGAAGTCCACACATACTCTCCACTTCCCATTCTTTTTAGGCACCACCACTACATTAGACAACCATTCTGGGTATTTTACTTCTCTTATCTTCTTTGTTTGCCCGTGATGTCTACTTCCCGGGTTGATTACCTTATTTCTCTCTGCTGCAAACTTTCTCCTTCTCTGCTGGATGGGTTTACACTTTGGGTCCACGCTAAGCTTGTGTGTTATGATGGATGGATCTATTCCTATCATATCATCGTGTGACCATGCAAAGCAATCCATGTTATCTTGCAAGAACTTGACTAGCTGCTGTCGTAAGCTTCCTGTACATCCTGCTCCAATGAGCACGGTTCTCTCTGGGTGCAACTTATCCAGGTTAATCTGGTCCAGCTCTTCTGGCGGGGGCTCGATGTATTCGTCCCGGATAGGTCGTCTCACGTAATTTCTATGCGGGAGGGCTGGCAGTGCACTTGAGTGCCTTCATGTAGCAGCCTCTGGCTTCCTCCCGATCTCCTCTTATCGATTCTACTCCCCATGGGGTGGGGAACTTTATGCACTGGTGATATGTTGAAGGGACTGCTTTCATCTGGTGCAACCATGGTCTTCCTAAGATGACATTATAAGTAGAAGGGCCATCTATAACCAGGTACCTGACTTGCTTGTTGACTCCCCCCACATAGGTTGGGATGACTATCTCACCTAGTGAGCTGGCTGTTTCGCCACTGAAGCCTACTAGCGGAATAGACTTCTTCTGCAAATCCTTCTCGCTGAATCCCATGTTCTCTATGGTTTTCAGCATGATTAAGTTGACCGAGCTTCCTTTATCTACCAAGACCTTTCTGACTGTGCAATTGGCCATTGATAAAGTGATAATTAATGCGTCATGATGCTCTCGCTCATCGTATGTATCTCCTTCATCAAAGCTGACCGCTGGAAGGTCGCTGTGAGAAATTCTGCACGAATTGGCTGGCCTATCTCCTTTGGTCTCTGTAGCGTGTCTCTTGGCTGCTGAATATGTCAATCCGCTTAAGTCTGAGCCGCCTGTTATCACGTTTATGATTTTGGTGCATGTGGGTGGGTCTGCCGGCTTGGCGGAACCTACCTTATCCTGCTGCTTGCCCCCACGTGGTAATAGGTGGCTCAGCTTTCCTTGTTCGTACAGGCGCTTGATCTCTCTTCTTAATGTGTAGCAATCCTCAGTGTTGTGCCCAATATCATGGTGAAATTCACACTTCTTCTTGCTATCCTTTCTCCAGGCTTGCTCTCCTACTGGTGGATTGGGCCACATGACTCCATCCCCCATCTCCCTTAGTGCCTTCAAGATTCCTCCGACACCTGTAGTGAATCCATATTCTGCCAGGGTGGGGAGTAGCTGATTTTCCTCGATTCTGTTGACTCCCCTCCCATATGGTCTGTATCTCTCGTCCTTCTTGCTGGTGGTTTGCTTTTTCCCTGATTTCTCCACGGCTGAAGTACTAGAAATACTGGGTGTGCTCTGTAAGCTGGCTCTGGCTAGAATATCTTCCTCCCGGTCCGATCGCGCACGCTTTTTCCCTATCTTGAAACTATGGCGGGATGCATAGTCACCGCTTGTATAGGTCGGAGTCGTGGTGGAGGCCTCTTCGAAGGCTTCTCTTCGTTGAGATATCACACTCTCGTCGCTACCTTCTCATTGTTAAATCTCGTATTGTATTCTCCAATGCTCTCTCCCGCCCGGACGATTCTCAGTATAAGTCTTCTCGCGTGCTTCGTGGCTTCCTGCGTCGTTTGCGAACTGTTGAGTAAATGCGTTCACCAATTCAGCAAATGTAGATATCGACCTGTTGGGCAGGCTCACAAACCATCGAATTGTTGGTCCCGTTAAGGTGGATCTGAATCCCTTGCACATGCAAGCCTCCTTGACTTGCCCTATAGCTGTTACCGTCATCATTTTCTGCTTGTATTGGCCGATATGATCAAAGGGGTCTCTTTGTCTTGCCGTCGAAGAGAGGCATATTCGGGTTTGTGAATCCTTTTGGCATTCTTTGTGATGGATATGGTGTCCACGAATGGTGAGTCGGCATAACTATCTGAGCCGCTTTCTCAAGTGGGGGTGGTAGCCCGGAACCCCGTCAAAGATCTCCTTTAACTCCAAGTCTGCTGATTAGTTATGTTAGTCAATGGGTCCGCTTTGTCACCGTCTCGCATATTTCCTCCGATCCGGTTTCTTGAAGGTTCGATAAGTTCCAAAGACCAGGGGGGTTGTGGTAACGATTGTCCCCGATGCCGTTCACTTGCCGGTTTGACCGGATCCTGCTACGGTGTCGATCGATTCTTTGCGGAGATGGCGACGGGGAGGCCACCTGTTTGTACCCCAACGCAGCTGGCTGGCTTCCAGCTATCTGG
Organism: Silene latifolia; assembly: GCF_048544455.1. Lineage (NCBI taxonomy): Eukaryota > Viridiplantae > Streptophyta > Magnoliopsida > Caryophyllales > Caryophyllaceae > Silene > Silene latifolia. The sequence goes on from NC_133526.1 coordinate 7,740,232, forward strand.
CGTGAGGTATCCTAACCCTCGTGGGGTTATCCTTTCATCTGATGGTGTCGTAGCCAAATCCAATCTGCAATTATTTGGTGGTATCGGCCGTCGCCGCTTAGCTCCTTGCGTCAGATCTACCAAAGGAAATCTTCCTTCACCTGTCTTGTTTGCTGGAGTGCTGGACTGCTGCTTCAGGAGATCAATTTATGCCCAGAGCTCTCTGTCTCTCCTTCTTACCTCAACATCTACTCTCCTTTGATCTTCTCTCATGTTTTCCATAGCTTTCTAAAGATTTTCCACGCCGTGAGAGAATCTGCGTGGGACTGGCGGCGGAGTGACGCCCGAGCTTGATGTTCCTTTGTCCGATCTGGTCCGTTTGAGACAACAGGGGTCCTGGGAGGTAGAGAGGCTTTTGTTGTCGGTATGATTCTTGGGGTATGTCCGGGAGCCTGCGTGGCCACTGTCGATGTTGGACTTTGGGTAGACGATGGTGGTGGCGATGGCTGCCTGCTCCCTGACATGGCTTCAGATGCTTGCTTTTCCATTGTATATCTAGAATATCAACGATTGACGACCACAATGCCCCACGGTGGGCGCCAAACTGTTTAGGTCTTTTTTACCTAAGTCGATTTAGGGTCAATGCAGTCTATATTCGTTGGTCGATTGTATGATGATTTGTATGTCAATTAGAAAATAAAGTGCGTAATGTAAATTGACACGTAAGATTTTGGTGACGCGGAAAACCCAATGTGGGAACAACCGCGGGAGGGACGGTACCCTTCCAAGTATTGCACTATATGAATTGGAGGATGATTACAATTATGGCACGAAGCTAATCCTGCTGGCCCTAGGTATCAGGCCTGCAAGATCAATAATGAACGTAAATTATTTGCAGAGATGTGATCTTGAATGTTGTTGTATGAATGCGGGTGTTGAATGAATGTCTTTCTTGATTCCCTTCCTTTGCTATTTATAGGGTAAGAACTCTAGATGTACTCCATCTCGAGTATGGAAAGAGGATATTATTTCCATAAAGACTTCTTTCCTAATCCGGATTCCTTTGTCGATTCTCCCCGATCTCCCTAACTTCTCCCTAACTTCTCCCTGACACTCCTTTCCTTAATGCGGGCACCTTCTATGATAGGCCCTTGATCCTTCTCAAGCCCGTCCCCCCTTTCTCTAACCGCGGGCTCCCTTCCTCCTCCTCACTTCTTTGTAATCTTTATTTCACCAAATGGGCTTTCTCTATTGTGCTATTTTTAGCCCAAACAATCACTGTGAACCAAATATCATGCAACATGCCTATTCATAACACTTTATCATTTACCACATTCCTCATTCCACCACAATCATACATCCACTGATTCATGCCACACATCGCCATATAGGTACACAATTCACAAGATAAACACATTGTGATCCCGACTCATATCCCATGGTGACCAGTTCAAAATTGTAGGGCGAGTTCGCGACTTTAGGACGTCTCCCAAGTCTTTGCATTAGCTCCTACAACTTCTACCCCGAGTTCATTTTAATTTGACTCCCTATGTTCATTGAATTCATTGGTTACAGGTTTCAGGATCGTCGCTCTGATACCATTTGTAACACCCCCATACTCCAAGTGCCTTACCAGGACCACTCATGTATAAGGATGCTACCATCTCGGTTACCCGAGGCAATGATAATCATAAGACAATAAAGAAACGTACTTTAAAAGTAAATATAGTTAAGGTGATTACATGATCAAAACCAAAACTGATAAACTGAAATACAACATCCTCAGACGATCTATTGCTAAAACTATCAAAGCTATAAAACATCATCTGACACAGCGGAAGACTTCTAACTGCCACGTGATGACTCATCCCAGCTATCTCATACGCGTTATATCATACCTGCTCAATAACTGCTCACCACCCCCGAATGGATCACCACAGTTTTAAAACATTAAACGGGTCGATACTAATCACACAATTTATATAATCCAAAGAACACAAGAATCAAACAAATTTCTCAAACGGTCACACACACAATCACACCCACTCCAATCAATCTCCGTCACCGACTGTCCACTGGACCAGCCCTGCCAGTGGGGGACCGCAGCCGTACCCACCAAATCCCCGCTCATCATACCGAGCGATAACCTTGTCCCATTAATGTGCACATCTCCTTCCGTGGCGGGTTCCACGAAGGGCGAAACTAGGGCGTGAAGCCACTCCCGCAAGTGACTCCACTCAGCCGAGAACGCATCTCGAGAACCACAGACAAACAATCACATTCATCAACCGTCACAATACAATTACGATATTATTAAACAATCACAACACATCAACCACAATTATGGGACAAATACTGAGTAGGGAAACCCTACCTGGAACAGCAACACAATCAGACGGTCTCAACATGTAACACCCCCATTTATTTAAGGGATTGAACTAGGACTCCTCAGATAAATGACGGTGTTACCATCTCGGAAACCCGAGGCAGTAGATAACAAAGGAAAGAAACACAGTACTTTATTAAAATGTTTATAGTGAGATTACAACTGGAATTAAAACAAAGCTTCCAAAAATATGACCAAAAGATAAAGTCTCGATAAAACTACTAATAAGACTAAGGTGGGCTAGACACTAAGTCACCATCCAAGCTCCCTCCCCGGCCAGCTCCCATCAGTCTCTGAAATACCTGTCAATCTGCTCCCCAATAATTGGATCATCACAGGCGTACACGAATACACAGGGTCAGCCGCGAAGCTGAGTAGGGAAAACAATGAAACAATAAAATATGATATGCATGCTCCTCCGTCACCTCCATCACCATCTCAACTCAAATCTCATATCTCATACCCCGGACAACCCAGCCATACCGATCCCCGGTAGACTATATATATATCGACCGTAGCCGATCTGCCAGCTCGCAGCTGAGGACACCAGGGCAAGTCCTGCAGAACCCGCATGGGCCTTATCACAACTCACATCGTATCTCAACATCGTCACTCCTACACCATCCTCCAACTCCAATGCATATGAAATGCTCAACAGTAAAAATGCAACATAATATGTATATTAATGAATGAAATCATGCCAGCTACCGAATGTTGTGATAACATACTCAACACGATCAATTCAGTCAATCACCTTCCCGTATATGAATCATAACGTAAATCAACAATCCACGAATCAAGTCAACACAATTCAACAACAACGATAATAGGTCAAGTGTATTTCCCTACCTCAAAGTGCCAGCAAATCCAATTAAGTAGTTCAAGCAGTCCAGAAAATAAAGCAACGAATCTGATTATCGATCCTTCACGAATCCGTCACCTAAAACAATTATATAATATTTATAATTACTAACTACTAAATATAGAAATCTCCCAAAATAGAAGCTTTCCCGAAATACAATCCCGACACCAAACTTATGCCCAACTGATAACTAAAATAACCCGATTAGTATTTGACCCAACTTCCCAAAATAGAAGGTTACTAAAAATAGAATTTCTTAAAATGGAAACTTTCCCGTTATAGTAACTTTTCTCTTTTAACAAACCCGACTCGAAACCCGTCTTTAATTAATTAAATAACTCGGGAATTAAATTAAATAAATTATGAATACGACCCATTACGAATTATAACGATTTAAATTATGAAAACCCGTTTCAAAACTAAAACAATTCGAATAACCCGATTAAACACGACCCACACCTTCACTCTCGCTCACACCCCTCACGCGCCGCCCGAACCACCCCCGACAACCACCAGGCCAGCTCCCCCACTTCAACCCACCACCCACAACCAAGCCCCACCTGTCGATCGCACGGCGAGTCGAACCAGGGCCGTCAACTGGCCTGGTTCACCACCGTGCCTCACCAACACCCCATGTTTATCTCTTACCACCACCGCAACCAACAACTACCCCCTGCCCAAACAACCACCATCATACTCGCCGCCAACCCACGCACACAGACACCATAGCACCACCGTTTCGACCTCCCCTAGTCCACGGTGGTGCCACCCAAAACTCAACCAATCTAACCCACCTGAAACCCGTATGTGAACCCGTTTGTCTACCCCTGTCGACAACACCTCCTGCCGCCATTTCCACCGCCCAAAACCACCATAACCACCACCACAACACTCGTCACTAACCACCCATTTCCTTTACCCCGTCAACAACCACTAGCCTCACCTCCCTAAGTCACGAAAAAACCACCAAAAACCCGACATCAAATGCGAAAAACAGAGGAAGGGTTGAACTCTTACCTTTTTCCGCCACCACACAGCCACCATGGCCACCCACGGTTGTCGACAAATGCCCCTAGCTCTTCCTTGCTGCGCCGCCAACACCCCAAGCTCACTCTCTCTCTCGTTTTGTGTGAAAGCTGGTGTTTGGTGTTGGTGAAGAAAGGAGGCGGGTTGAGGAAGTGAGGAACGAGGGAGGCGAGTTGGTTAGGGTATGATTAGGGTTAGGGTTAGGGTTTAGTTGGGCTTAGGGTTAAATGGGCTGAACAGTTAATGGGCCAACTCAGATGTGTTAGCTCATAATTCGAATTCTTATAAACCCGTCACAATTAACTTATATCGATACAACGCGGGTTAAGCAAAATAACTTAACGAAATTATCGACTCAACAATTTACCCGACTTAAATAGTAATATAAAATGTACAATAACTAATATATAATAACGTCCGTTTAATTGCTTATATAAAATACGGGGTATTACAGTCTTCCCCCCTTAAAATGAACTTCGTCCCGAAGTTCGCTCCCGTACTTAAACACATAAGGGTATTGTAATATCGTACATACGGACGTCACGCATTTCTAACACGGTTAACACACACTTTTGACACATCAATTATCATAACAAACACGAAATGTTACATTCTGCCCTCCTAAAAATAAACTTCGTCCCGAAGTTTAACTCACCTTCACTTAACCCAACTAACTATAACTAATAACTAACTGAGAATACAAATGTATAACCACTAAATAATTACCTGAGAACACCGTCATCTTCCATCTAAATTCCGATCTCAAACTCAAACAACTCAATCACCATGGTCACACTGGACCGTAAACATAACTCCCGTAAACATAACTCAGCTCATAGGCTAACTCATAACTCATTACCAGTAGTTTAACTACACTCTCCTTTTACACATCAACCAACTAACAGACGTAGGAACAAAACATATAGAACTCATTTGCATAGGTACCCCACAACGAAACATCTACTTGATCAAACTACCATCTACAAACAAGTGCAATATAAGCATTAAGATTTTACAATCCTACCCGACTAGAAACATGGTTACGTCCTCGTAACCTCTTTTAAATTTTCATATACATATGCAACAAAATCATTATCAACCACATGTGACAGGAAAGAACATATGATAAAAGATTGCGCATCAACATTAAGGTCGAAACAAGGTTTTATTAAGGAATTAACTGATTGTCAACAAGTAACATTTATTACTAGCTCATGCTTAACTTAAAAACACAACATCAAACTAAAAGAACAACAAGAAAGGAACCAAGGTTTACACGTTTCACAACTAAACAAGTTTGATGATCAATTATAGACTATGAACGAGCGAGAGCAAAATCAACAAAACAATTTAAGAACTTCTCACCTTTGTAAACATATCACAGAAATAGATTTACCACTACCATCTATCACAATCACAGGGTCTTATTGACATGTCCATACAACCATTTACTCACTCACTGGTTTAGGTCGATGAATTTAAGCAATTAACAACATACTCATAATTCATATTTTAAATTATAAAAATTGTTTGCACGATATCAATTCTGAAAACATGTTTCCCAATAAAAGTAACTACATATGATCTATGACAACGACAACATTACTTCCATATCACAACTATGTTTCACATTTTAGCAACCAAATCATTCAATTGTGTCCAAAGAACTTAGTATAATTCATTTTCAAAGAAAAAAAAGATATTGTATCAATAGTTTAAACATATACATTTGCCATCATATACTTTGTAGAACACTAGCTATGATAAAAGATTAGCAACTTGAACAACTTCCCTGATTTGCACGATTTGAATAGTTAGGCAACTCGTGGCTCAATTAAATGTAACCATAATGACTATCATTTAAACCAATGCATATCATGTGAATCATCAAAAGAGGTATCCCATTATAATTGCCAACATAGTTATCATAAACAATCTTTATTAGAATATAATTGATAGTAACGACTCGAGAATATAGATATGTCAGATGTCGTGTTACGATTGCAAGAATCACTTTAGCATTTTATGACAATATAATAACGAACATATCCAATAAGAAATAACTCACTGTTTATTATCATGTTATAGATTTAGGTTCAACTGAAATAATTTAATGTGATGAAGGTAATAAATATAACTATTGGCACACAACTCATATGAAAGACATTAGAACTTAGATCATCCTACATGTGTGAACATTTAGACATACTCATTACTACCATCCATGTGTAAACATTTAAACATAATTATTATAATTATTCATGCGAGTATATTAGAACAAACAAATTATCATTTAATGCCATCAACTTTACCAAGGTATGACAATGTAGTTTTATATTTATATATATCCGACCACTATGCAAATATGATGAACACGCTAGAAATATTACAACATGCCAAATGTATATAACGTATGCAACAACTGGACTCGTATAAACATTTCACCCTTGATTAAAATCAAATTAAGCTATCCCATTTTACTCATACTATCATGCCAACAATGTTATCAACTAAGTTTTAATTTTATCACTTGTTAAAATACCTAATTACTGAACATGCGTGCTACTACCGTCATATAAAACATTATAAATTCACATTACTAAAGCTCATGAATTAACCAAACAATTGTATGAAAATTCAACATAGAACGCACATTTTAAATGTTTTGATTCACGTTGTAACTTTCAAAGATCACGAATTAATAACCGTCCGATTAAAACTTGATTCATATTATTTTTATAACACACGGAGAGTTAAAAACACAGGGAAAAATAATTAGGTCTAAAGCATAAGAACTCCATTTTAATGAATTTTTTTTTTTTTTTTCAACTCAGTTGGTCCAAACAAACATGTGGCAGCAATTGGTCCAAAACTTGGGTCAGTTTGCAAAATTTATTATTTAATATAGAGACATCGAGATTTTTCGTGGCTTATCAATTTGAAAACATATGCGAATTTGATTATCGATGGAGTTGGAATTATGCGAAATTATTAATACAATCTAAATGAGGATTTTTTTACAAAATCGTTGATCAAAACTTCACCGTACAGAAACTTCCTGACCACAGCCCACTAAAATATTTATTACTCCTAATCCGTATATCCTATAAGCATGAAACCAACGCCAAATGAACACTAACTCGCGAGGCTATCTCCCATAAAATTTTCATCCATAGGCAATAAACAGAAAAGAAATGGCAGTAAGGTCAATTAAAGAGTAAAATCAAACAAACGAGTTTCAGCACTAAGTCGTTCATTTTCTATGTTCCAAACTCTTACAACCATACTATCGATACTACCCATCCTAACTTAAATCTCACACTGTACTTACGTAAACATCTACCCCATAGAATCCCTTCGCATCTCGATCTACTCCTTACATCTAAATCACGATTGCTATGACTAAAAACATGCAATTCAACAGCGTTTCTAATTACTATCACAATACTATACTAGCATGGCTTCGGGATCACATAACCGCATATTACTAGGCATAATAGTACTATCAACACGTCATACAACATCCAACTAGGTAACTATCATCGACTCGCAATTATTTTCATACTCACGGCTACCACAACACTTCATTGATTATTAACCTAGACTCGAAATTTTTATTTCTCATTTCCACAACATCATATGCTCACGTCATCATTCATACAAAATACTTACCATAGCGTTGTCCTACATAATGGTTAGAATATATGGGTCTCAAGGTATACATCAACTCGATTATGCAATAATCAATGTATCAATCAGTTAATACTTAGGCAACGATATTTGAATTTCATGTTCAACCTCAAGCAACTTTGCTACCCTTTCTCTCATATACACTCAGGGTTTCCGGGTCAAACTGAGAGGGCCGCTGGTTCGGTGTGAGGGGGCCCCTAACTCATACCTTACCTTAGTGTGCTCCTACAGTTCTATCCCGGGATTCATTTTATTTAGACTCTTCCTATGTTCATTGGGTTCATTGGTTTAGGCCTGAGGATCGTTCGCTCTGATACCACTTTGTAACACCCCCATTTATTTAAGGGTCTGAACTAGGACTCCTCGGATAAATGACGGTGTTACCATCTCGAAACCCGAGGCAAGAGATAACAAAGGAAAGAGACACAATGACTTTATTAAAATGTTTATAGTGAGATTACAACGGAATTAAAACAAAGCTTCCAAAAATATGACCAAAAGATAAAGTCGATAAAACTACTAATAAGACTAAGGTGGGCTAGACACTAAGTCGGTCATCCAAGCTCTCTCCCGGCCAGCTCCCATCAGTCTCTCAAATACCACAATCCGCTCCCCAATAATTGGATCATCACAGGCGTACACGAATACACAGGGTCAGCCGCGAAGCTGAGTAGGGAAAACAATGAAACAATAAAATATGATATGCATGCTCCTCCGTCACCTCCATCACCATCTCAACTCAAATCTCATATCTCATACCCCGGACAACCCAGCCATACCGATCCCCGGTAGACTATATATATATCGACCGTAGCCGATCTGCCAGCTCGCAGCTGAGGACACCAGGGCAAGTCCTGCAGAACCCGCATGGGCCTTATCACAACTCACATCGTATCTCAACATCGTCACTCCTACACCATCCTCCAACTCCAATGCATATGAAATGCTCAACAGTAAAAATGCAACATAATATGTATATTAATGAATGAAATCATGCCAGCTACCGAATGTTGTGATAACATACTCAACACGATCAATTCAGTCAATCACCTTCCCGTATATGAATCATAACGTAAATCAACAATCCACGAATCAAGTCAACACAATTCAACAACAACGATAATAGGTCAAGTGTATTTCCCTACCTCAAAGTGCCAGCAAATCCAATTAAGTAGTTCAAGCAGTCCAGAAAATAAAGCAACGAATCTGATTATCGATCCTTCACGAATCCGTCACCTAAAACAATTATATAATATTTATAATTACTAACTACTAAATATAGAAATATCCCAAAATAGAAGCTTTCCCGAAATACAATCCCGACACCAAACTTATGCCCAACTGATAACTAAAATAACCCGATTAGTATTTGTTCCGGGTAAGAATTCCGAAGCAGGTTTGTTTACCACGCTAGCTTTGTCGAATAATGCCTCTTCTAGCCTTGACTGCTCTCCTCGGCCTCTCCTGCAACAATGAGCAAACTGAGGGCTTGGCTTTGTGCCAAGCGTACTCACTCCGACGCTCTAGTCAGTGAACTTACTGTGATTAAGTAGGATGTAGCTTGATGACGTGTATTGTAGAGAGATGAGAGAGATAATACCAATTTAAGTGGTTCTTAGGTTAGATTCTGGATCCCTTCCTCAATGAGGATTGAGGAGTATTTATAGACTTTCACCTTTTGTCACGTAGTGGCCAAGTGGGCCAAGTGGCATAGCAGGTGGAAAGACTGATCTACCCTCGGCCGAGGGACCTATGGCAGGCCGGCGAGCCTGGTTGACTCCATGCCGAGGGTTCTTGGATATGAGTACGCGGGTATGTGCCCCGGCCGTAGGTTGCCATGCCGAGACCAGTGGCAGCCGAAAGGCCGCATCGGCCGGGATGTCTAAGTCATTGGCTTGCTTTGTGGATATCTTTGACCTCGTTCAATATGTTGACTTGGTCACGGTGCGAGAATATGCCCCATCAATTTGCCCCCGGCGTAGTCTATGCCGTGGTATGGGCTCCGATGTATCTTTGAGTGTATATTCGTGCAAGTGAAAATTTTCTCGCCCGGCTTTTTCTCCTTCGGCTTACTTACGTACAGCCGCTTACTTCAGACAGCCGTACAGTATCCCCCTCCACATGGATGTGTGATGGACATCAAAATGTGGAAGAGAAGGGTCTTCTTGGCGGCGGACCCAAGGTTGAGAGTGCCGGTGTATTTTTGATTGCCCCGCCGGTGCTTTGCCTAGCTTGGTTAGTCGTGTTGCCGGCGGAGAATAGATATTTTAAGAGTTTTGCTTTGAGGAAGATGAATAGGCAAAGGGATATGAAGGGCGTGTTGAAGACGCTTGGGTACTTTGCTTTGATTGACATTCAACCGTCGCGTCGATTGACATTCCGTGTACGCATGCCTGACATGTGTCTCTTCGTTGATTGGCTGACGCTTCATGGGCTGCGTTTTGATTGGTCCTCCTTTATGGGCCTTTGCCTATAAATACCAGATCTTTGAAGTGAAATTGGTTAACAATTTCATTCATTCTAAAAATTTTCTTCTTTCCAAAATTCCAAGTCTTTCCCTCTCTTCCGATCTTCGAAATTTTTACGTCGGCGTAGCACTTTTCTTCAAGGTAAAACGAAAAACCTTTTCAACTTTTTGTTTTGTTTAAGTAATTGTTGTGAACCATGTCTTCTCTCGATGCCGGTCCCAAGACCGTGCGCCGGGGTTCCCCGTCGCGTGTTGATGAGGAGGAGGTGGTAGCCGCAATTCCGTTAAGGTCGAGGGGCCCTAGGTCTCCTCCCCCGAAGTTGACCACGAGTTCGGAGCAAAGTGGGAAGATAATGTTGATGATGAGGAAGGGAATCCTTCCGGTGCGGAGAGGGCGACAGTCTTGCATCATTACGATGTCGCGCACCATCGGCCCCAATCGTGCTTGGACCGATGGGCTCGCCCGTTTCTGCTCGCTCAATTCTTCGAAGAGCACTTCTTTTTGGCAAGGGGTACAACATTGTTATCCCTGGAGAGGGCCAGGCCGTCTGTTGCCCTCCCCCGGGTCACATCGGCGTATATATGAGGCACTTGGAGTATGGTCTCCGGTTTCCTCTCAATATGTACGTCTCTTCCATAATTCAGGCGATGAACGTTGCAGCGGCGCAGCTTCACCCTTTGGCCGTTAGGACTATAGTCGGCTTCGTGTGGCTGTGTCGCTTCAGGGGGGTGATCCCAACGGTAAACTTATTCCGCCGAATTCATTTTCTTCGAATGAATGTTCAAGGTGGCCGGGGTGGTATAGCATCCAGACTGAGCCAGCTACCTCACCGTGCCTAAGCTCACCTCCCGCAAGGGCCGGAAGGAACGGTGGGTGTATGTCGAGGTCCCAGATGATTATCCGTTGCCTCGGTCTTTTGAGCACCACGTTAACTTGCGGTGCGAGAGCAAAGGGGAGCGTGAGAAGATGATCCCCAAGGGCAAGAATAAGATGGACGCCGGGAATGTCTATCTTAATGAGGACGAGAAGCGAGCACCAAGCTTTTCGAGGTCGATGATGATGGGGCGCCGAAGGTTTGGTTGCCCCCGACGCAAGTCATCTTGATGGACGAGCCGCTTTGCTATGTCGGCCTCATACCGGCCCTAGCACAGGGTGAGTGGGGCCGGTGTGAGGCCCATTTCTGCTTTAACGTTTTTCGTTGTTTGTTTCTTGACATGTCCCTTTGTCTAAGCTTTACTTTGTTTCTTTTACAGAGCACTTTGGTCCCGAACTCGTCGAGCAACTCCTCGAGAAGATGGGGCTGGACAAAGACGGAAATGTTAAGGAGAAGAATCCGAAGGTCGATGTGCATGACCGCCGTCCGTCGCCTCCTGACCTCTTGAAGGGCTTGGACGAGACGGCGGCCCAGGCCAAGGTAGCTGCTGCCTTGCCTCGTCGGGTCCGAAAATCCAAGTCTACGGCGGCGACGGTGTCAACCTCGGTTCCGCCTCTACCGTGGTGGAGGTCGTTGACATTGTCGATGGAGAGGATTCCGATCTTTGAGGATCTCCGCTTAGGCGTAAGAGGAAAAGATCTACCCATGCCACCGATGCTTCGCTTCCGTTGCTCATGTTAATGCCCGCCGAGGAAATGGGTCGGCCGGCCAAGAAGAGCAAGCCCTCCGTGACAGTGTCGACTTGCGGCTCGATTTAGCCGGCTCATTAGATATACCCGATGACCGGCTCTCTGGTATGTCCATGAACGTTGACGTGGACTCTTTGGTTGAATTTTTGTAGATCAACCGCGCAGATCTGTCCCAATTACGAGCGGCGAGTTGAGAAGAGGCCTATGCGAGACGGCGGGAAAAATGTCGACTCCGTACTCGCGTCGATATCCAACGACCGGCTCATAGCGGAGGGTACAAAGCTGAGCAAGAAGGTTGGGATTTGGTCTGAACTGGTCGGCTCTCGTATTAGGGAGCAAGAAAAGGCCTTGGCCGAGACGGGACCGTTGATAGAGCAAACAGGCTCGATGTTGTTGCCGCAAAGGGGGAGGCCGGTAAGGCTAAGCTTGACCTCCTTGCGCACAAGCGCGGGTCGAGGAAATTAAGAAGCCTGCGTCGGCCGAGAAGGCCAAGGTAGAGGTCGCTGAATCTGCCGCCGCCAAGTTGAAGGAGGAACGGGACAGGTACAAGGGCGGCTACGACGTTGTTGTCACCCAAAGGGAGGAGTCGAAAAGGGCGTATCGGCTCCAAGCAGAGTCGCATAGGGAGACTAGTGCTATCCTTGCCCAAAGGGAGAAGGATATTGAGACACTTCAAAGCACGATTCTCCCTCGCATGTGTGCTCAGTATAGGGACCTGACCGAAGAAGTTTTCAGGGAGGTGATAGATGAGGTCTATCCGGATGGCTCCTTTCTGTGGACAAAATTCGACGAGCTGTTCGATGATAGGCTCGAAGCTAAAGAGAAGGCTGCGGCGGATAAGGCTGCCGAGGATGCGAGGGCCAAGAAGGAGGAGGAGGCGACCGCTGCAAAGGCGGCTTTTGCGGAGAAGACGAGGGGCGGCCGGAGGAGTCCGCGATCAAGGCGGTGAGGATGCTAAGGCTGCTAAGAAAGATGCGGCGGATAAGGCAGCTGAGGATGCTAAGGCTGCCAAGAAAGCTGAGGATGCTAAGGCTGCCCAGGTTGCATCTAAGTCGCTCACCGAGGGTAACGCTGCTGATGGCGGTAAGGGCAAGCAGCAACAGGCATAGGGAGACGGGCGGTCGTCACCAGGCTCACCCGGCGTCTCGGATAGCTTCACTATTCGGGGCCAACTATTAAGCCTTTTCTCCCGCCATCCTTTTGGCGCTTCAAAGAACCAAATCCGGAACCTTTTGCTTTACTTTTCCTTGTATTTTTGTAAGACCTTGGTAGGTAGAGTCTTGGCTTATCCCAAAGGGGACGGCCGTCGTCTGTGTTTCTCCTTCTTGTAACTCGTTACCTTTTCCTTAATGAGATTTTGCTTGCTTTGCCTCTCCGCTTGGCCGAGGCCTTTGATTTATTCCTTCACTTGTCTTCTTGCGTTAATTAATTGAGCGCTTTTCGTTTTTACCTTTGGCTTCAGCCGAGGCGCTTAGAATGCGTATCTCAACCGTGTTTAACGTCTTTAAATTCGGTCTTAATTTGCCGAGGCGCTTCGTTAATTAATTGAGCGCTTTTTCGTTTTTACCTTCGGCTTGGCCGAGGCAGTTAGAATGCGTATCTCAACTGTGTTTAACGTCTTTAAATTCGGTCTTAATTTGCCGAGGGCAGTTGCGTTAATTAATTGAGCGCTTTTTCGTTTTTACCTTCGGCTTGGCCGAGGCAGTTAGAATGCGTATCTCAACTGTGTTTAACGTCTTTAAATTCGGTCTTAATTTGCCGAGGGCAGTCGCGTTTCACTCGTCTCTTCCCGGCCAATTACCGGGGCAACGGAGTTTACGTTTTGACCGCCGTTGAACATATGTTAGCATATCGGCTCGTCCCCCCGTCACTCCCGTTAAAGGCCGGGATGATCGGTGATCGAGGTTTTGGCGCTGTCTGCTGTGTACATATGTTTAGTATGCCTTCTGATTGGGGTGGATTAACACTTTGATGAAAAACTTGGATGATTCCTCATTAGATATGAATATGCATTGGGGTGCCAACAATTGTTTTGGGCAACTCTGCTGTTATACAAAGTATTTTCTGAGATTGTCGGTGTTCCAATGGCTCATCAAAGGTATATCTCCCATGTCCGTCAGCCGGTATGTACCCGGCCTCATTTCTTCAACTACCTTGTAGGGACCCTCCCGATTGGCCGTCAACTTGCCATGGATGTTTCCTTTGTTGGTGGCACCGACTTCCTTAGGACCAGGTCTCCTACTTTTAAGTCCCTTTTGTGGACTCTTCGGTTGTAGGCCCTTTTCATTCGGCTCTGATATACTGCTAAGTTGAGGCGTGCCGTATCTCGGCTTTCTTCGACCAGGTCCAGGGAGGTTCTTAGGCCTTCCTCGTTTTCAACTGGGTTAAAAGTGGCCGTTCTGAATGTTGGCACCGTTGCTTCAATCGGCGGAGATCGCTTCGGACCCGTAGACTAGGTGAAAAGGACTCGTACCCGTTGCTTCTTTCTCCGTGGTCCGGAGGGACCATAGAACGCCGGGCAGCTCATCGGCCCATCTTCCCTTGAGGTCTTCAACTGTCTTCTTCAAGCCGTTGAGGATCGTTTTATTGGCGCTCCGCCCGTCCGTTGCTCCGGGGTGGCAGACGGAGGAGTATGCAAATTTGATGCCGAGTTCTTCCAACCAGCTCATTATTGTGTCACTCCAAAATTCTCGGCCATGGTCAAACACCATGACTTGGGGTAACCCAAAGCGAGTTATGACATTTTCCCGATCACCTTTCTTACGGCCGCCGCAGCTTTTCGCAGACCGCCACGCCTCGACCCATTTGGTGAAGTAGTCGACGGCGACGATTAGGAACTTTCTTCCTCCGGATGCCGTTGGAAATGGCCCTAGTAGATCCATTCCCCACTGTGCAAAGGGAAGGGGATTAAGCACGGTTGCGAGTCTCGGGAAGGTGCGTGTATCACCGGAGCGTGCATCCGATTGATTGTTGCATTTTCTCGGTTTGTTTCGGAATCTTCAAGCATGGTGGGCCCGAAGTAGCCGGCTCGGAGAGCTTTGTGGGCTAGTGTTCTTGCCCCCATGTGATGACCACAGATGCCTTCGTGTATTTCGTCAAGATAGTTCGCATCGGCCGGACCGACACACTTCAGGAGTGGCCTTGTCACGGACCTCCTGTACAACTCTCCTTCAAACACCAAGTACCTTGCTGCGATCCTCTTTATCTTTTGTGAGAGATTGCGGTCTTCCGTAGCTCATGTGTCGGTTTATACCTCTTTATCGGAGTCATCCATGTCGTCTCGGCTTCCACGTCGCACACCATGCCGATGGTTTCGTCAATGCTTTTAGCGTTCTCGATGTCCACCAAAGACGGTCCGGTGATATTCTTTATGGTTGAACTGGCCAGCTTTGAGAGAGCGTCGGCTCCCGGGTTGTTCTCGCACTGGGATGTGTCGCATTTTGAATGACTTCAATTTTGAGGTCTCAGCTTTTACCTTTTCCAGGTATCTTACCATCCCATCGTCCCGAGCTTCGTATTCTCCTTCGTATTGGTTAGTCACCAAGAGAGAGTCTGTTTTCAAAATGATGTGTTCGCCGCCCCGGCGGCTCGGCTAACTCAACTCCGGTTATCACCGCCTCATATTCGGATTCGTTGTTTGAGGTCGAGAAGGTAAACTTCAAAGCGTACTCGAACTCGTCCCCGTTTGGGCTGATGATAAGGATGCCGGCTCCCGAGCCGTTCGTTGTGGAGGATCCATCGGTATATACCTCCCACATGCCGGACACGACTCTTCCCGATACGTGCACTCGGCCAAGAAGTCCGCGCCGCCGCCCCTTTATCGAAGGCCTCGGTTTGTATTGAATGCCGAAGCCGGATAGCTCCACCGCCCATTTGATTAGTCTGCTGATCGTTCGAATTTTTCCAAAGTGTTTTCTCCAACGGCTGGTCGGTTAAGACCGTCATGGGATGTGCGTCGAAGTAGGGTTTCAACTTCCTTGCGGCGACAACCACGGCAAAGGCTGCTTTTTCAATCAGCGGGTAGTTTCTCTCGGCGGGCAACAGTGTATGGCTGATAAAGTAGATTGGGTGTCACTGCTTGTTTTCTTTCTCTCGACGATCACGACCGACCGTGGCCGAGGTTACTTGCTAAGTATAGATATAGCGTTTCCCCCGTCGTTTGGTCCGGACAGGGTCGGAGAGTTTGCGAGATGGGCTTTCGCTGTTTGAAAGCCGTGCTTTGTTCCCCCCAAAGAAAAGTCTTTATTCCCCTTCAACACTTTGAAGAAAGGGGTGCTCTTGTCGGCCGACCGAGAGATAAAACGGGCAAGGGCCGCCATCCTTCCTCGGATCATAACCTCTTTGCGGTTCCTCGGCTCCGGCAGTCGAGAATTGCTTGGACTTTCTCTCGGATTGGCATCAATTCCCCGGCGCTAACAAGTACGCCGAGGAATTTGCTTCGGCCCGACACCGAAGTTGCATTTTGTCGGGTTAAGCTTCATCTTGTATTTCCTTAGTGAACAAAATGTCTCGTGTAAATCGGCTAAGTGCTCGCCGTCAGACTTGCTCTTGACAATAGCATCGTCGACGTAGGCCTCAATGTTTCGCCCTTTCTGATTTTGGAATATTTTGTCCACCAGTCTTGTGTAAGTCGCGCCGGCATTTTTCAAACCAAACGGCATCATTTTGTACATGTAGGTGCCGTGTATGGTGATGAATGCGCATTTAGGCATGTCTTCCTCTCGCCATGAATACCGATGGTATCCTGAAAAGGCGTCGAGCAGGCTCGGATTGTGTAGCCTGCCGTTGCGTCTATTAAGCTATCTATCCGAGGCAAGGGGTAGCAATCTTTCGGGCATGCTTTATTAAGTTGCGTAAAATCAACACACATCCTCCACCCCCGATGACTTTTTAACCATTACAACATTAGCTAGCCATTCAGTGGTACGTCAAGGGATGATAAAGCCTGCATCTAACAACTTATCAACCTCGGCCTTGATGGCATCTTCCTTTTCGGCCGAGGAGTTTCTCACCCTCCGCTTCACAGGGCGAGCGGGGAGTACGTTCACTTGTGAACGATGACTTCTCGGCTTACACCTGGCATCTCGGCGGCCGAGTACGCAAAGACGTCTTTGTTCTTTCTCGCAGGTCTAGGAGATCGGCCCCGAATTTTGGTTCCAGGCCGACACCGACGCTTATGGTGCGTCCCGGATCAATCTCTATCTGTTCGGTCTCAGCCCCTTCGACCATGGCGACGTGGTTGGTGCTCATCGGTTCGTCCTCCTGTCTTAAGGATGGGTTCTTCCCTTTTTCCTCTTTCTTTGCCACTTTGAAGGATTGCATATTGCATCCTCTGGCCGATATTTGGACGTTGACCACCTCGTCTTTTTCGTTCTTTGAGACGAGTTTATGAACCTCCCCGCGGTCCGAGACATACATCGTGTCGTGGCCCGGATGGACATTACAAAGATCGGCCTCACTCGGGGTGACACGACCGATGAGAACGTTGTATGCGGATGAGCCGTCGATGACCACGAACTCGGACATCACATTCTTGGCCGCGTCGGACCGGCCGAACATCACCGGTAACTTGATAGACCCCAGGGGGACCAAGCCCGCCCCGGAGAAGCCGTACAAGGGGTTGGTGCATGGGCTAAGGTCCGCACTTTTCGTGCCGAGCCCCGAAAGCACTCCCGAACATGATGTTCGTGTAAGCACCCGTGTCAATCGTGCATCTCATGACCAGGTGGTTGGCTATGTCTAAGTGGACTACGAGTGGGTCGCTATGCGGGGCGATGATTCCTTCGAAGTCCTTCTTCCCAATAGTTATGTTCGGGATGATGGAAGGGCGGGCCGCTGTAGTGGGTACGAAGTTGACGGCCTGATACAGTTCGTTCAGGTGCCGCTTGTGCCCGTGAGCGGATCCGCCGTTCTCGTTTCCCCCGATGACAACATGAATTGTTCCTATTCGTTGAAAGACGGATTTTTTATCTGAGCCACCGGTGTTAGTTTTTTGCCTCCGGCAACATATTTGCCGAGGCTCCTTTTCGGATCGGCTCCTCAATGGCATTCTTCAAATGCCTAGCGATCGTTGGTTAAGTGACCGGTGTGGCCGTGGTACTCACGATGTGCTCGTGTCACCGTCCCCCTAGGTTTGGGGGCCTTTCCCACTTCTCGCCCCTCGTTTCGCTCGGGAGAAGACCTCGGCGGCCGATACGACCAGGGGGGTGTGATCTTTGTACTTCTTATGGTAGTACGGACCTGAACTCCCCCCGGCGTCCGCTGGGTTCTGCTTCCTGGCGGGTCTGTCGGTCCGCGACCTATTATTGTCACGGCGCCCTTCATCCGGCTTGTCCTCCCGGTGGCTCTTTCTTTCTGAGTGCCCGGCCTCGCCGTGGCCTACCCATATTTTGTGATAGTCTTCGACCTTAATGGCCTGGTCGGCCAATTTCCTGGCGGACTCAAGGCTCAGGCCACCGCACTTGATGAGCTCGTTTTTCAAGTCCCCTCTGCGGGAGGCCTTTCATCGCACGAAGGCCGCTAGTTCGCCGTTCGCTCCCTAATCTGCTCGAACCCCGGCATCGAACCTCTTCACATAGCTTCGGAGTGACTCGCCTCCTCCTCGCTTCGATGGTCGAGATCCGATGTCTCAACGGCTCTCCTTTTATTGGTAGAGTACTGGGCCAAAAACGCGTCTCTTAGGTCGGAATAGGAGTATACCGACCCATCGGGCAGTCCCTTGTACCAGCTTTGCGCCATTCCAACCAAGGTCGTTGGGAAAACTCGGCACCAGACCTCGTCAGGTTGCTCCCACACCGACATGTGAGACTCGAAAGCCTCGGCATGATCGGTTGGGTCGCCCTCTCCTTTGTATGATATGGACGGTAGCTTTAGCTTTGGCGGCACTGGTTTCTAGGACGTAGGCACTGAGGGGCCTGTCGACCACGTGTCTAATGACACGCGGCGATCGGCTCCTCGCATCCCTAGTCCGGCCCCTCTCCCTGTGGCGGGAAGGGCTTCTTCTCCGACTCTGGTGAGTCGGACTCCTTCTTCGACTCTGGTGAGTCGGGCTCCTTCTCCGACTCTGGTGAGTCGAACTCCTTTCGCTCGTCTGGGGCATGCCTCGTGGGTGTCGCGGCGACATCGTCCTTCCGCGAGTGCGGGAAGGGCTTAGTTCTACCACTGACACTCTGGGCTCCCCCGGCGTCTTGGCATGTTCAGCCTCTCTTAGTGCTCCGTTCAGGTTTCTCGGAGTCACCTTTTGGGCCCTAGCTTCCTGGACGGTTTCCGCCGCTCTTATCGGTGTGACAAGTGTGAGCTTGGCGCGGCGACAATCGTGTCCGTCCAAGCGCTTCGGCTTTGCTTTGCATCAACCACACGCCCCATGACGGTGACTGGTCGGCGGGCGTGGCGTATCGCATTATTGGCATCCCGAACTCCGGTTGAATTATCCGGTGGTGGAGGGCCGCACAACTCAGAATGTGGACGGTATCACCCGGGTGGAGGGGCTCTTCTTCTACGAACACCTCTTGTTCTTTTGACATCTTCTTAGCTTTTTGGGTGGGTTTTTTTTTTTTTTTTTTTTTTTTTTTTTTTTTTTTGTTTGGGAATGACTAGCTTCTAGTATCTTGTTCCCCACAGACGGCGCCAATTGTTCCGGGTAAGAATTCCGAAGCAGGTTTGTTTACCACGCTAGCTTTGTCGAATAATGCCTCTTCTAGCCTTGACTGCTCTCCTCGGCCTCTCCTGCAACAATGAGCAAACTGAGGGCTTGGCTTTGTGCCAAGCGTACTCACTCCGACGCTCTAGTCAGTGAACTTACTGTGATTAAGTAGGATGTAGCTTGATGACGTGTATTGTAGAGAGATGAGAGAGATAATACCAATTTAAGTGGTTCTTAGGTTAGATTCTGGATCCCTTCCTCAATGAGGATTGAGGAGTATTTATAGACTTTCACCTTTTGTCACGTAGTGGCCAAGTGGGCCAAGTGGCATAGCAGGTGGAAAGACTGATCTACCCTCGGCCGAGGGACCTATGGCAGGCCGGCGAGCCTGGTTGACTCCATGCCGAGGGTTCTTGGATATGAGTACGCGGGTATGTGCCCCTACTGGTAGGTTGCCATCCGAGACCCAGTGGCGGGCAGGCCGAAAGGCTGCATCGGCTGGGATGTCTAAGTCATTGGCTTGCTGTGGATATCTTTGACCTCGTTCAATATGTTGACTTGGTCAGCGGTGCAGAATATGCCCCATCAGTATTTGACCCAACTTCCCAAAATAGAAGGTTACTAAAAATAGAATTTCTTAAAATGGAAACTTTCCCGTTATAGTAACTTTTCTCTTTTAACAAACCCGACTCGAAACCCGTCTTTAATTAATTAAATAACTCGGGAATTAAATTAAATAAATTATGAATACGACCCATTACGAATTATAACGATTTAAATTATGAAAACCCGTTTCAAAACTAAAACAATTCGAATAACCCGATTAAACACGACCCACACCTTCACTCTCGCCACACCCTCACGCGCCGCCCGAACCACCCCGACAACCACCAGGCCAGCTCCCCCACTTCAACCCACCACCCACAACCAAGCCCCACTGGTCGATCGCTCCGGCGAGTCGAACCAGGGCTGCAACCGGCATGGTTCACCACCGTGCCTCACCAACACCCCCTGTTTATCTCTTACCACCACCGCAACCAACAACTACCCCCTGCCCAAACAACCACCATCATACTCGCCGCCAACCCACGCACACAGACACCATAGCACCACCGTTTCGACCTCCCCCTAGTCCACGGTGGTGCCACCCAAAACTCAACCAATCTAACCCACCTGAAACCCGTATGTGAACCCGTTTGTCTACCCCCGTCGACAACACCTCCTGCCGCCATTTCCACCGCCCAAAACCACCATAACCACCACCACAACACTCGTCACTAACCACCCATTTCCTTTACCCCGTCAACAACCACTAGCCTCACCTCCCTAAGTCACGAAACAACCACCAAAAACCCGACATCAAATGCGAAAAACAGAGGAAGGGTTGAACTCTTACCTTTTTCCGCCACCACACAGCCACCATGGCCACCCACGGTCGTCGACAAATGCCCCTAGCTCTTCCTTGCTGCGCCGCCAACACCCCAAGCTCACTCTCTCTCTCTCTCGTTTTGCGTGAAAGCTGGTGTTTGGTGTTGGTGAAGAAAGGAGGCGGGTTGAGGAAGTGAGGTACGAGGGAGGCGAGTTGGTTAGGGTATGATTAGGGTTAGGGTTAGGGTTTAGTTGGGCTTAGGGTTAAATGGGCTGAACAGTTAATGGGCCAACTCAGATGTGTTAGCTCATAATTCGAATTCTTATAAACCCGTCACAATTAACTTATATCGATACAACGCGGGTTAAGCAAAATAACTTAACGAAATTATCGACTCAACAATTTACCCGACTTAAATAGTAATATAAAATGTACAATAACTAATATATAATAATGTCCGTTTAATTGCTTATATAAAATACGGGGTATTACAGTCTTCCCCCCTTAAAATGAACTTCGTCCCGAAGTTCGCTCCCGTACTTAAACACATAAGGGTATTGTAATATCGTACATACGGACGTCACGCATTTCTAACACGGTTAACACACACTTTTGACACATCAATTATCATAACAAACACGAAATGTTACACAACAGCTGTACCAAAATTCCTCTTCTACGAATCCTCCTCCTAACATATAATCACATAATCACTACCACATCAACATAAACATAGAAAACCCCAATCCCAAAATTAGGGTTTAACGAAACTTAATTAAACAAAGATAAAATTGGTATGTAGATCTTACCCTTGACGCGAGGAACACTATGATGCAAAGAACAAGATGATCCGACACTCCTAGCCTTGGGGATTTGCCAACAACGCGACGAGAGAGAACTACGTAACTCCTTTTTTCTTTTGAAGGGTTTAGAAAGGTTAAAAGTGATTAAATAAACTGACGTAAACCTTTTATATTAAACTCGCGTTATTAGCAAAACCCGTCAAAACGACCCCGTAAAACACACTTACTCGATCGAGTAACTAACGTACTCGATCGAGTGCCCCCTTACTCGATCGAGTATCAAGGTTACTCGATCGAGTACCCTACAGTCGAAAACTCGTTTTAAATCGCAAAACACCCTTACTCGACGAGTAAGGCCCACTCGATAGAGTACCCAGAGGCTCATAAAACCGTAGTATTACAAGAGCCATCTCCCCCTTACCTTTCTACCCCTTAATATTAGCCTAGGGAATTGCTATGTGAAATTACGAATAGTCGTGGGAGAACCGAGTTCTAGCTTTTCCTATCATTTGATTAACTCTTAATCTCTTTTAGCTTGTTTTTACTTGTCTTGTTTAATTGCTTCTTAATTTGCTAGTTTAGTGTTAGATTACTACCATCACCCTATTATCGTTTGACTTAGCTAAACACGGGAATTAGAACGATTAGTAGTCTACCAACTCCTTGTGGGATCGACCCTCAAAAGTGTACAACGACAAATCATGCACTTGCGAGGTTTAATTTGATAACCATCATTGGAGCCCTGACTATGTCGAGTACTCGGTGTCGATAACTACCTCTGGGGTGGTATCTGGGGTAGCTGCGTGAGCTTTGAGCTGTCGGCCAAGTTCCCCTTCGTATGTTCCACAAGCCGCCTGGTGAGGGTGCTCATACTGGAGAATTAGGTAAAGCATGTTGGAGTGCGGTATGCATTGTCACCGCGCGTTCACAGTTGACAGTCCTGCTGGCAACACTGTCAACGTACCATAGACATTAGAATGCAGAGTGGTATTTTCAAAAGAACCCAAAATAGAGGAAATCTACTAGAGCAATCTGAAGTACCTGGCACTATCTCAGGGGGGTTCCAGATCAATTGTGGTTCCAGGAAGCTACAGACCACACATCTCCAATAGTAGTTTGAAGTTTGAAAAAAAGTAAACAAAAAGAGAAGTAAAATAAAGACTGGTAGTATGCCTACTACCTTCTTTTTTTTTAGGGTTTTTGAATACGAACTCTGTACACTAAATTCTACTTGTTATCAAAAGTGATACCTCTTCAGGTGAAGTATGTTCCATGGTTTGTGTATTATGTGACCTTCCATGGTCATTAATCTGTACGCCTCATGGCCAACAACGCTTTCAACCTGGTATGGTCCTTCCCATTTATAGGCGAATTTGTCGGCTTTGCGTTTCCTGGTGTTTTGGAATAACTCGCGGAGAACCAGGTCTCCTACCTCCAGGAGCCTGATTTTTACGTTCTTGTTGTAGCTTTTGGCGTCCGATCGTTTGTAGGCGCCAGACGTATCTTCGCGCTTACTCGCAGCTCATCTATTGTGTCCAGGCTCCTGATCATCTCTGCACTGTTCAGTTCCCCTGTCATACATCCATACCCCTGGGTTGGAACTAGAACTTCTCATGGAATTACTGCTTCTGCCCCAAACACCAGGCTGAAGGGTGTTTGGCATGTCGCCGTCTTTGGTGTAGTTCTGTCCACCACGCATCGCATTTATGATGATCTTATCGCTAGACTCAAATTGCCCATTAGACTTCGGAGTTCGGTGCCGACTTTTTAGGAGATGTTCCACCTGGCACAATATCCTTCCGCGTCGTTTGACACGAATTGTGATCCGTTGTCACATATGATTTCTGATAGGATACCAAACCTGCAGATGATATTACGTTTGATAAAAGGAATGACTTGCTTATCTTTTACCTCAAAGAAGGCTTCGCCACTATCCACTTGGAAAAATAGTCCGTCATTTCTAGCATCCATAGTCTATTTCCGGGGCCCTTGGCGAGGGCCCATGATGTCCATTCCCCATGTCATGAATGGCCATGGGGAGATGATTAGATGCAAGGGTTCTCACTGGCCGATGGATCATTGGTGCCGACCTCTAACAGGCGTCACATTTTCGAGCGTATTCTGTCGAGTCTGCCTTCATTGTAGGCCAGAAGTAGCCTTGTCTGAGAGCTTTGTTTGACAGGCTCCTGCCCCCTGCATGGTTTCCGCATTCACCACTGTGGAGGGCATGCAATACGGTCTGTGCTTCTTGTTTATCCAGGCACCGTAAGTAGGGTCCCGCCAAGATTTTCTAAAGAGCACATCCTCTATCGCGTGAATCGAGGCCTTTATTTTGAAACCCCTTACCTCCTTCTTATCGTTCGGTAACTTGCCATGTCTCAACCAGCTTAGGTAAGGCAGGCGCCAGTCCATGTCAGCTGCCTAATCATCTGTGTTTGACAGAACGGCTGCTCCTCTTTCCATATCCTTCTTATCTTCCAGTTCCCCTTTATCTACTTCCTCCATCTTTTGGATTGACGGTTCCAACACATGCGCAATGGGGATGTTGGTCAACTCCGTTGGTTTAAAAGTTGCCCCCAAAGTTGCTAGGGCGCAGTCTCTACATTCTGGTCTCTGGGAATCTGCTTGAGCTTGCAGTCTTTGAATTTCTGTTTTAGCTCCTTTGCTACTTTTAAGTAGGCTATCATCTTTGAATCCCTGGCTACATATTCATCATTTACGTGGTTGACTATAAGCAAGGAGTCACTGTATACCTGTAGGTTTCAGACTCCCAATTCCAGAGCTACCTGCATCCCTAGTATCAAGGCTTCGTATTCCGTCTCATTGTTAGTTACATTAAATTCACAACGAACCGCTTGTGCTATCAGATCTCCATGTGGAGATCACAAGATTAGGCCTACACCTGCCCCTCTTTAATTGGAGGCACCATCAATGTGCATCTGCCAGACATCTGCCTCCTTATCTTCTTTTTGGTTAAAATTTCTTTGTCCGCCAGGTTTTGGATAGCTGGGCTGAAGTCTGATACGAAATCTGCTAATGCTTGCGACTTTATCGCTGTTCTTGGGTCATACTTAATGTCATACCCACTGAGGTGTACGGACCATTTCGACCTTTTTCCTGACAACTCAGGCTTTCTCATTATAGATTTCAGCGGGTAATTGGTCACAACATGTATGGTATGGGATTCAAGGTAAGGGCGCAGTTTGTAGGATGCAATAACGAGTGCAAGTACCAATTTTTCAAGAGATGTGTACCTGGTCTCTGCCGGCAGCAGAGACTTGCTTACGTAGTAGACTGGCTGTTACTCCTTGTCCTGCTCCTTGACTAGGACCACGCATACTGCCACCTCTGTGATGGCTAGGTAAAGGGACAATGGTTCTCCTTGTTCTTGTTTTGATAGCAATGGCGGGGTGCTGAGATAGTGCTTCAGCTCTCTAAATGCTTGCTCGTGCTCTGCGGTCCATTCGAAACTCTGGCTCTTCCTTAATATGTCGTAGAAGACCTGCATTTGTCTTAGGATCTCGAGATGAACCTGCTCAAGGCTGCTACCTTGCCTGCTAGCCGTTGCACATCTTTTGGCTTTTCTGGTGACTATAGTTGTAACACTGCCTTAATTTGCTCCGTGTTGGCTTCTATTCCCCTTTGAGTTACGATGTAGCCCAAGAACTTTCCGGATGAGACTCCAAAGGTGCACTTGGAAGGGTTCAGCTTCATTTTGTACTCTCTGAGTGTGCTGAAGGTTCCTGCCAAATGCCGCATGTGATCCTTGGCCTTCTCTGATTTTACTACCATATCCTCAATGTATACCTCCATGGTTCTTCCTATTCGCTCTTTGAACATCTGGTTGACCAATCTCTGATACGTAGACCCCGTATTCTTTTGGCCGAAAGGCATAACATTGTAGCAGCATATTCCCCTTTCGGACATGAATGATGTCTTCTCCTGGTCTGTTGGATTCATTTTGATTTGGTTGTAACCACTCCAGGCGTCCAAGAATGTTAACATCACGTGTCCAGCTGTTGCGTCAATGTGTGGCAGCGGGAAGGGATCTTTTGGACACGCTTTGTTGAGGTCGGTGAAGTCCACACATACTCTCCACTTTCCATTCTTCTTGGGCACTACTACCATGTTTGATAGCCATTCTGGATATTTTACCTCTCTTATTTTGTTCGCTGCTAGCAGGCTATCCACCTCTTGATTGATCACTTTATTCCTTTCAACTGCAAATTTCCTTCGTCTCTGCTGGATAGGCTTACATCCTGGGTCTACGCTGAGCGTGTGTGTTATGATAGATGGGTCTATACCTATCATGTCATCATGGGACCATGCGAAACAATCCATATTGGCTTGCAAAAGTTTGATTAGGTGTTGCCTGAGGTCACCCCTGCATCCTGCCCCTATTAGCACCGTTCTCTCTGGATGCAGCTTGTCCAGGTTGATTTGGTCCAGTTCCTTGGCTGGGGGCTCAATGTATTCGTCTTGGACGTGCTGCTTCTGTAATTGCTATGCTGGAGGACTGGATGTGCACTTCAATGCCTTTTTATAGCAGCCTCTGGCTTCCTCCTGATCTCTGCGTATCTTTTTTCACTCCCCAGGGTGTAGGGAACTTCACACATTGATGATACATTGAGGGGACTGCCTTCATTAAATGCAGCCATGGTCTTCCGAGGATAACATTGTAGGTAGATGGTCCATCTATGACCAAGTATCTTACTTTTTTATTGATTCCTCCTGCGTAGGTTGGGATCACGATCTCCCCTAGTGAGTTAGTTGTTTCTCCACTGAATCCTACCAGCGGGATGGTCTTCTTCAGCAAATCCTTCTCGCTGAACCCCATATTTTCTATGGTTTTTAGCATGATTAGATTGACCAAGCCGCCGATCTACCGTAACCTTCCTAACCGTGTAATTGGCCATTAACGCGGTGTTATGATAAGTGCATCATGGTGTTCCCCGGGTCGTCGTGGATATCTTCCTCGTCGAAGGCAACAGTAGACAGGTCGCTGTGAGAAACTCTGCATGAGGTCTCCGGCTTGTCACCTTTAGTTTCAGTAGCATGTCTCTTTGCCGCCGAATATGTTAGTCCGCTTAGGTCTGAGCCGCCTGTTATCATGTTTATTATTTTGGTGCATGTGGGCAGTGCCACAGGCTTTGCAGAGCCCACCTTATCCTAATGCTTGCCCCCACGTGGTAATAGGTGGCTCAGCTCCCCTTGCTCGTACAGACGTCTGATCTCTCTGCGTAAAGTGTAGCAATCCCCCGTAGTATGTCCGATGTCATGATGGAACTCACACTTTTTCTGACTGTCTTTTCGCCATGATTGTCCTTCCACTGGTGGCCTGGGCCACCTTACTCCATCTCCCATTTCTCCGAGTGCCTTCAGGATTCCTCCGACGCCGCCAGTGAATCCATACTCCGCCCTTAGGGAGTTGCTGATTCTCCTCTCTGTTGTCAATTCTGTTGACTCCCCTACCATATGGTTTGTATCTCTCCTCCCTCTTTCCAGTGGATTACTTTCTGCTTGACTTCTCTATGGCCGACGTGCTAGATACGCTTGGCGTGCTCGGTATGCTTGCTCTAGCTAACACATCTTCTTCCAATCTGATTGCTGCTGCTGCTTTTTATTGCACGGTCTCAAAAATATGACAAGGGTGCATAGTCAGCTGCTTATATAGGTCTGACTCGTGGTGTAAGCCCCTTCTAAATGCTTCCACCACTGTTGACACATCACACTCCCGTACTGCCACCTTTTCGTTATTGAACCTGGTGTTGAATTCTCCAATGGTCTCGTTGGCGCCTTGAATGATCCTGTATAAGTCACCGGCGTGCTTTTGTGGCTTCCGGCTGCTTGCAAACTGCCGAGTGAACGCATTTAATAGATCGGCAAATGTGGATATCGATCTGTTAGGCAGGCTTACGAGCCATCGGAGTGTCGGCCCTGACAATGTAGACCCGAACCCCTTACACATGCAGGCTTCCTTTACATGCCCAATGGCTGTTACTGTCATCATGTTTTGTTTGTATTGGCTCACGTGATCAAAGGGGTCCGTTGTGCCGTCAAAGAGAGTCATGTTCGGGTTGTTGAATCCTTTTGGCATAACAACAATTGATATTGCATCCACGAATGGTGAGTCGCCGTAGCCGTCAGTGCCCTCGCTTGAGTGGAGGTGGCATCCCTAGGACCCTGCTCAACATCTCCCTCAACTCTAGATACATCGCCCGTTTCTCCGTCCGAGTCCGTGTCTTTGCGCCGTCTACCACCTGCTAATTTTGGATACTGCTCCCAGGCCAGAGTTCCCTAGGATTCTGGTGCGGCGTGTTATCCAATGGGGTTGATGTCATAAGCGTCCCTTGGTGCCAGCTTACCTATGGACTTCCTATAGATACTTCGCGTCGGGTGTCCGGTTAATTATAACGGTTACTAGCCGGAATGTTACCTGGTACTATCTCTCGCGTGGCGGGCAGTGCGCCAACTATCCGGTGTGAGGTATCCTAGTCCATGTGGGACTATCCTTTCTCCTGTTGATACTGCTGTCAGATCCAACCTGGTCACCAGTTCGGCTGAAATATGTCGTGGTTGGCTCATGTTGCCTGATGCCCCCTACATGGGCTCCGCTGCCGGGGCCTGGTTCTCACCCTCTATGCTTGCTGGTGCTGCTGCCTGCTGCTTTAGGAAGTCAATCTGTGCCCAGAGCTCCCTATTTCTCTTTGTTGCCTGAGCTTCTGCCTTTCTTTGGTCTTCTCGCATGCTCTCCATCACTTTTTTGCAAATTATCCATGCCATTGAGCAAGGTTTGTGTCGGGCTCGGTGGTGGGGTGAGACTCGAGCTTCCAGGTCGCTTATCTGGTTTGGAATGCGTCACCACAGTAGGAGTCTTGAGAGGTAAGGTGACTTTTGTTACAGGTGTGGTTTTTGGTGCGTGTTCGGGTGCCTGAGTTGAGCCGCTGATGCTGGATTCTGGATGGGGTTTGATGGTATCAATGGCCGACTACTTCCTGACCCGGCCGATGATGTTGATGATGTATGCTTGCTTCCGTCCATTCTGTATTGAGTGATTAACGATGACGACCACTATGCCCCACGGTGGGCGCCAAACTGTTTTGGTATTTTTCTACCGAATTAGAGTAAATTAGGTCAAAGTGGTCTTATGCGTTATATGAATATTTGGTGATGATTGTATGGCTGATACTTATGTAAATTTGAGACGTAAATAAAGATTAACACGAGATCTTTGGTGACGCGGAAAACCCAATATGGGAAATGACCGCGGGAAGAGACGGTACCCTTCCAATGATTGCACTAGCTTTTAATATGGGGATGAATACAAAGGAGGCGGCACGACAATCTAGCTAGTACAATGTGTTATGTATGTGTGTAGGTCTCTGAATGAATCTTTCTCCTCCTTCTTCTTGACTATTTATAGGACCCAAACCCTAATAGGGTTTAGGTTGCTTGCGCGGCAAGTAAAGTTGTATCCTGGTCTTATTGTCTTTCTCCTAAGTGTCAGTTCATGATCTGCTATTCGGAGCCCTATTCTCCCTAATCTCCCTGAGATCTCCCTAACTACTCTTAGCTCACGGGCTCCTTGTGGCCATTGGTTTATCCGGCCCAATCTATCATGCAAGCCTTAATGGACCTACTTCTCTATTCGCCCAATGTGCGGAATTTGGCCCAAACAGATAGAGTTAGTTCAAATTGCTGGTCTCATTCATGTTGCCTAGAGGGTTATGTCCGACTTCTGATCATTTTATCAGAGTAGATAGTTTTTTGTTATCCCACATTGTAATACGCCAGAGTTCAGGAAAGGCTACTCATTGTTGCCCCATAAGCTATTGACTGAGACGGAGGAAGAACCATTTTACTATGGTTGGCTGACTGGCGTTCGCCATAAGGCAGAGCTTGGAAAATTAACCACCGATCAATTGGATTTTCTCCTTGTTCATTGATAAATATAATCTCAGAGGTAAACGAACAAATTGATTACGGACGGGAGTACGCGTTTTGGGAAGTGATGGAAGACGAAAACTTTTCGTAGTGCACTCACTGTCTCAATCCACTAATATTATCATCATACACAGACTAGGTAAAGTGATTAACAATCCAACCCACTAAAAAAACATGACTGAACTGTTGCCAGTCATTAAATTCTACTGTATAAATTGCGACGTAAGAAGTGGTTTAGAGAAACTAAAGACGACCTGTCATAAAACCCCTTTTATTTACAGTATCATAATTTCTTGTTTAAGATGACCATTAATCTTAATTAGTTTATACCAGGTGCAATAAATGCACAGTATATATAGTTTTTTTTTAATAAATTACTTATATAATAATGGTATTTCATTCATTGTTCATATTTCTGGTCATTGTAATTTGTTTTAAGAAAAAAAAAAGTTGTAATTGACAATTAATCAAGAGCATTGAGTAATGTGCTGAAAGTATTTTATACAAAATATTTTTTATACCAAAAAGATAATGATTTTTTAAAAATTCTCTTAATGTTTTTTTGCCACAAAATAAATAATAGCGATTTACAATTTGTTTTATATGTAGTATGGGTAAAGTCGTAATCAAATAATAACGAACATCAATAAAAGATTTAGCAATTTATAGTTTTATATAGATTTTATTTATATTTTAATTAATAGATTATAGTTTCGATTTTGGTGAAAATAATATAATTTGATCAAAAGATAATAATTTAATGAAATAAAATATAATTATTAGTTTCTTATTTAGTAAATGGACTTAATTGTAATTATCTTCCTTAATTAAGAAAATGTTTTTTGTAGAGAAAATTTTTAGATCTACCCACTGAAACATCACTGGACTGTTTGTTAGTCATTAAATACCATAAATTGCGACGTAAAGAGAGGTTTAGAGAAACTAAACATGACTTTATTTGACATAAAACGCATTTATCCGAAGTATCACAAATTATTATTTAAGTCGGGAATATCTGTCTTAAATTTAAAATGCGTCAATTATCTTAGATGAGACAAATGGAGAATGCATATAAAACTGTTGTCAGTCATAGGGAATATCCGTCTTGCAAAGTACGGGATATATGGCTAATTATCTCCATTAAAAGAAGATTTCACTGTACTAATCTATACTAGATAAACTAAGATCTATGATCTAAAGATAAACTATCGTTTGTCGATTAGACGATAGTACTCTTCTAAGACCTTCTCGATTACTTGATAGTACTCTTCTGAGTTATACTTTTAGCCTCTAATTAAGGCTTGTTTTAACATTTTCCGGTTTTCTGAGTCCTATGTGCTTTATGTAAAAAAACTCTTTACAGCTATAAAAATAAAAAAAAAAACATTTCCCGATTTTTGACGTCATTTGTCGGATTACATTTATATGTCGTCTATCCATATTTCATCCATTATAGTCATTACGATAATCGTGCTCTATTGGGATAGTCCATCCCATACCCTGTTCGGCTGCACCAAAAAGGGAAATAAATTAACACAATACTCCGTAATTGGCAGTGAGGATCATCTGTCCAACTTTTGTGTCCCATTATGTGTGCTACCCCACTTACATTTTGACACATCACTTATGATAAAATAAAATATTGTAATAAATATATAAACTTGTTGATGTGTTAGAAGCGGTATGACACATACAATGGGACATCAAATGACACACAGGATCCTCATTGAATAATTGGCCGGTGATATTATTTGCCACGCAGACTATCAGATTATAAATGCTTATTAGTTGCTACGCTCATAAATGTTTAACAAACAGCAACTTCTTAATTCTAAGCATATCATGCCAGCAATGCAGCATGGGATGTCAAATTGGGGGAATGGGTATGTTGGGGGCTAACTATAAGGTCAACTTATTGTTCATGATTGACTCTTTATAGTAACGTGTTCTAATAATATTGGATACAAACATTTTAGGGTAAGACTGTCGTATGGTATGCCGATTAAAAAGTGACCATGATATGATAAGAAATTATGAGTAGCATTTTATTGAAAAGTTTTTCCACTTTTTTATTATTATGAAATAATCACTAGTTAACATAAAATGGGTATTTCCCCTGTCCCGTCATTTGTTTACTTTTAGTTTGGCACAAAGATCAAGAAAGAGGAATTGAATGACAGGTGGACCAAATTAAGTGTAATGATCAAATTGACTATTAAATGCATTTCCAAAAAGAGAAGATAATCAATTGACTGAGACACCCTAAAATGGAATAAGTTTACAATTAACCGGAATAGAAAGATTACAATTTTTTTATAAAGTGGTCATTTTTTATCTATCACGCTCAACGAAGGTCGCACATTGATAAACTTGTACGCGGATATGTTGAGAACAGATCGTTTTATTAGTCTTTTTTACATAATAATCTCCCTTCTTGTTGCTCACTAGTCACTATGAACCCTAAACTGGTGATTTCAAGGAATTAAAAGGAACATATATTTAGTCAATTGAATATTTTTTCTATATATTTGTACTTTATCAACTCCCATCCACTATCTAACACCAATTTTTTTTTTTTTTTTGATGATGAGGGGGTTGAATCCCCCGGGCTCATGCATTCCTACACCACCACATGGACCATATATATAAGTCACCTCTTTAAGGGTTGCAGTGGCAAATTTCTTTTACAGGAAATTAGGAACAACATATATGATAATATATTTCATTATTCTCACATTAATTATTAGTTGGACACTTAGACACTAACCATCATATAAGCAATTTAAGTTGGACGTAGATAGATGGAACACACCCATAGTCACACTTATTACAATATGACAATTTAACAGGAAAACATAGTAAGATCAACAGCTAACTAGTAACTACCCCATTTAATTCTTTGACCAGCTATATATTTACCCCAAAATCTAGTCAAACTGAGGAAATATAATTACTCTATAAACTATTCCTTCTAATTTCTTAGAGGGAGTGCTAGGGCGACACCGAGTGTTACCGAGTTTCGGTACCACTCTAATAAAAAAATAGAAAATACGAGTAATTAAAAATTAAAAAGTTGTTTTCGTTTTTGCGCAAATATCGTAAAGATAAACTTGTAATTCACAACTAGTTTAGACCCCGTGCATTATAGCACGGTACTTAAAGTTTAATATTTTTTTATAAAATTACTTATATAATATTGGTACCTTATAGTTGTTTACATTTCTTATCATATTTTGCTTTGATAAATAAAAGTTATAACTGAAAATTAGTTAAGAGAATTGAGTAATGAGTTAAAATGTATTTTAATGAAAATAATTTTATATCATAAAGCTAATGAGTTTCAATTTTTTTTTTTCACGAAAGTAATAAAATTTCTAGTTTTGGTTTTATACGGAATATTGGTTAACTCATCATCTAATAATAGCATCAGTAAAAGATTTAGCAATTTATAGTTTTATATCAATTTTATTTTATTTTAATTAAAATATTATAGCTTAGAGTTTATTGAAAATAATACTTCGTATAATTTAATGAAAATATTAATTTTAATGAAAATATAATAAATGAAGTAAATTGTAATTGTTAGTTTCATTCCTTATTTAGTGAATAGACCTATCATTAGTTTCCTTTTTTAAGAATATGCATTTTGGCCGGAAAATAATATAGATCACCTATTCATTTAGTAAATAGGGGATTTAAACTAGACTATAGCTAATATTATACAACAATAAATATCATAACAAACACTCTTGTTTATCTTCATCAAATCATACATTCATGCATTCATCAATTTAACAAAATAGCGAGAGGATTTAATTGTGAAACGACAATTACCCTACGAAAATTTCCTCCAAAATATGTATTATTAATTTCATATTCAGCTATTAAGGTATGTTTAATTGTATGAATTAAAGATGAATTACAAGATTAATGATAACAGTAACACCAATAATAAGCCAAGCTAATACCAAACTCGGAATAATGAAAACAGATGTCCCCAGCCAAAATGTTAGCTTATAGCAGCAATTCAACAGCATAATGCCAAAATATTCTGACGTTTATGGTGGGATTTGGGAGTTAAATGTAAAAGATACCAATGTGATTATGTGATACTTTGGAATCACTGAACATAAAGTAATTACTCTTAGAAAAACACTATGCAAAAGATGAGAAATGTACCGGAATTGTTGAACCAAAATCGCACAAAATCTTTGGTTATCTTTGTTTATTTATAATTATCATTATTGTTAATTTAATTAGTCAATATTATGTTTCTAAATTACCCTTTTAACTCAAATTAGTTTGAAATTCGAATTTTGATGGAGGGAAGCAAAATAGCTAAAGAATTTACAATAATACCCCGAATGTCGCTCAATTTGAGTACTACCCGGTGTCGCCATCTCATTTTCCTTTCTTAGAACTGTCCCATTTGATAAAATATTCCTCACAAATCTTTAAAAAGTTGAACAATTCTACAAAATCGGAGATTTCAACAAATTGTTACATCAAGGCAAAGGAAAGTGAGGTTAGGGGCCTAGCTAGTGAGTCATGCATGGCAATGTACGTGATCAGTGACGGAGTCGGGATTCTCTGTAAGGAAGGGTGCGAAAAATCTCAGCGAAAGTAAACTGGTAATGCGTAAATTAAACCTCGAAAAAAATCGATAATTAATAGGAATATTATAATAGTTGGGCTTCAACCATCACCTTAAGGTTTTGGTTGAGATGGTTCATCTATCAATAATTTTAACTGAAAAATTCAAAATTTCCAATATCCAGTAAGGCCGAGGGCTCCTGCTAATCCCCTAAATCTGCCACTTTACGTGATGAAGTGGGACAGTGCGATTAAGCCGACCCTGAGCTATATATATGCACCCAACACTACCTTAAGTTTTAACACACTAATTTCAAAATCATTTCCTTCCCCTTTTCCCTCTTTAATAAGCAAATAAAAACTACACCAACAAAAGTAGAAACCATGAGCCTAAAAATAAAAGAAACTATGATGATTCGACCAGCAAGGGAAACCCCAAGGGTAACCCTAGAACTCACAAGGCTAGACATGATAATCCGGAGTCCCAACTCCCACACTACAATCTTCTTCATCTACAACCCTCCACACCCATCAGCCAATTTCGACTGCGAAACCGGAAAGAAAGCACTCAGTGAGATCCTAGTCCACTTCTATCCACTAGCCGGCCGGTTAAAACTAAACCAAAAAACCGACCGTTACGTAATAGACTGTTCTGGGCAAGGTGCTTTGTATGTAGAGGCTGAAACAACTCATACATTGGCTGATTTCGGTGATTTTGGGCCGGGTCCCGAGCTACGTAAGCTCGTGATCCCGGCTTGTGATTATTCCGGGGAATTGGGGTCTATACCTTTATTAATGGGTCAGTTAACCCGGTTTAAATGTGGTGGGTTGTGTTTCGGGTTTGCATTGCATCACCATGTAGCTGATGGGGCATCTCTTGGGTTATTTCTTTACTCTTTGTTGGTGGTGTATAGGGGTTTTGAGGTTCCTCTTTATCCTAACCATGATAGGATTATCCATCTTGCTCCTCGGAACCCGCCTCGGGTTGGGTTTCCGCACTCTGAGTTTGACCCGTTAGTGCCCAGCTTCCCGACTGATGGATCCTTGTCAGGTGAGACAATAATTTAGCTTTTCGCACAATAGTAGCGTCATACTCAACGTAAATACAATATCACCCTCTCGCTCATACGATACTCGATCCCTATTAATTATATATGATGTTTTCATTTGACTTTTTAACTTTGACCATAAATATCTAAAAAAACTATGAGGAATTATGATGAAATATAAAGTTATTTAGAAGACGGTAAAAAATCAAACAGCAAAATCATATAATTACAAAGAAAGTATAATACGAAGTATTTCTTTTTACTAGTTTGGTTATATTGAGCTCATAACTTTTTGTTATTTTTGTCACCATCATCATACGTAATTTCACGACTACGTTAGTGTAATAGTGTTACAATTGAAAATACGTTGTCTTGATTAAAATGGTTCGAAAGTATTCTTGCTCAAAATACTTAAAAAAGTAGGGTGTCTTTTTTTTTTTCCTTTTGGAACCGAAGGACATTAATTAATTAAAACGACAAGTTCAAGTTCAAGTTCAATTAAGGCAACATGATCAAGAGCAAGTCCATTACAAAGATGGTATAAAGTTCCAAATGACTTTCCACTTGGCAATCGCATCGATAATGATATTAGATAATTTTTTCGGAAAATTCATGTTGTACCCTCAAACTTTGTCATTTTTCACATGATACCCAACTTTTTAAGTTTGTACACATGATATCCTTGAAATTTGATTTTCAAGCATAACGTGTCCTTTTTATCGTGTTTAGAATTTTCAATTGAGCATAAATTATAGAGCAGAAATCGGAATTGACTAATTTTTTTTCTCAAATTGATTAACTCTTCGAATCTATAAATTGATAAAATGAAATTGGTCATTCAGAAATTTATGATCGAAGCTATGTTTGATTTGAGATTTTCGTTAAAAGAAACCCTATAAAATGTCAGTCGACAATTTTTTTTTCTCAAATCATAGATTATGACGAGATAATCATTCAACGAAAAAAATTGGCCGATTCTGAATTCCGATCTAGGAGTTATGCGCAATTGAGTTTTTTTAAAGCGACAAAAAGGATATGTTGTGCATGAAAATCAAACATGAAGGGTAATGTACACAAACTTAAAAAGTTGGGTACCATGTGCAAAATGGCAAAGTTCGAGAGTACCACGTGAATTTTCCGTAATTTTTTTGACTAAATAAGGATATTTAGCAAATTAATTGAATTTTTGAGGTTCATTTTAAATTATTTCGGGCGAATGGGTCCACGTTATCAGTTTATTTTTTTTCCAGTTTTTAGGGGAAGCCGCTAAGCTCCCTAGCGGCTTGTATCTGTACCACTAGGGATGTCAATGGGGCGGGTGGGTGCGGAGGAGGGGTAACCCGCATCCGCGAACTATATTGTGTACCCACACCCGCCCCGCGACCCGCAGCGGGTTGAACTTTTCACACCTGTCCCCGCCCTGACCAGTTGATCCGCTAAATTACCTATCTCCTCACAAAACAATTTTTAAAAATATAAATCTTGAATCTAAAACATACTAGTCTCGTACTCTCGTACGTCTTATACAAATAAGTTTCCGCAAAATGATATATTTAATTAACTAGTACACAAGTTTTTCAAACCACAAAATAGTTTAAGGATTAGCGTTTTTTTTTAGGGTTTAGGTTATTGGTTATTTGGTTGGGTAAGAACTAAGAAGTAGATGGAATTTGTCTAGGTTTATGAAAAAAATGGTGTAAGCTTTTTATCTAAGTACGAAATTTTATTTTTATATAATACAATTTTGTCTAGGTTTATGAGTAAGGCGGGCATAAGCGGAACGGGGACATGCAAGGTGGGGCGGGCGGGACGGTGTGGGGTGGGGTGGATATGGGGCGGGTCTCACGTGATACCCACACCCACCCCACGACCCGCGGCAAATGACACTTTTGAAACCCATCCCCGCCCCATGACCCATCAAATTATTACCTGTACCCGCCCCAAGTGGGGCGAGACCCGCAAAAACTCACCCCATTGACATTGACTGACATCCCTATGTACCACTTTCATACTACTACTGTTAAGTTCTAGAAAAAGAGGACATGAAGCCGCCTAAGTCCCTAGCGGCTTGCATGTCTTGACATAAATTAATATGTGACGTGAACCTATTTTTCTGAGGAGATATATCGGCTAGGTAGCACCAAAACGGACACGGACACGGGACACGGACACGACACGGATACGTGACACGTCATCCCTTGATATTTAGGACACGGGACACGTTATTTAAATTTAATAAAATATATATTTTATAATTATAAACGTTTGATTTTATTTTTATAAAAGTATTTGATATTAAATTTAAATAAGTGAAGCTAAAACTTGCCCTTGATTATAACTCGTTTTCATTTACCATCCAAACGAATCTTTTAATCAATCTCTTTCGACAGCTCACTTCACGCTTAAAGAACATCATTTAGCCCAAATGATGTCCAAATGTCATGGACACGCGTCGGACACGGCCGAAATACCATGGACACGCGTCGGACACGTGCTC
The DNA here is from genome assembly GCF_048544455.1 of Silene latifolia. Lineage (NCBI taxonomy): Eukaryota > Viridiplantae > Streptophyta > Magnoliopsida > Caryophyllales > Caryophyllaceae > Silene > Silene latifolia. The sequence goes on from NC_133526.1 coordinate 7,778,163, forward strand.
GAATAAATGTAGAAAGTTAGACACGGCTTTGTAGGTGTCCGACACGTTTCGACGTGTGTCCGAGGAGTGTCGGTGTCCGACACGGTGTCGGACACGGGACGACTGATTAGGAGAAGTGTCCGTGCTACCTAGTATATCGGTTCGTATAATCAGATTTTTTCGGGATAAAAGGCAACTATGCGTTACTTTTATAATAATTATTTTCACATAAATTAATTTGTGAGCCTATTTTTGAAAAAGTGAACAATGGATCCGAATATGTACGCACGCATGCCATTATGTACTTTTTTTTTGGGTGACGAGGGAACCCGCAACCGCTACTTTTGGTGCGCATTGGGTAAACCATCGGGTGTACATGATAGCCTGCAAACCACGTATACCAGGTTAGCCACCCAAAGGTGATAGACTCGAAGTCTATTAGACATGAACTCATGCCAAAAATGCTCATTTTGCTCTTGGAGCCATTATATAAATTGATATTTCATTTTCTTGACTAAAATTTTAACCGTGTATAATTTGTATATGAATTATTGTAACTCAGGTGATAGCGATACAAAGCAATCACTTTTCAACCTATCTGAAGACCAAATTAACAACCTAAAACAATTAGCAACCTCCCAATTACAAGACAACCACAAAAACATAAGGTTAAGTACTTATGAAGTATTAACTGCTCACATTTGGAGAAGCACATGTAAAGCAAGAAACTTAGCACATGATCAAGAGGTGAAGCTCTACATTCCGGTTGACGGACGATTTGTAATGAAAAACCCGGCATTACCGGACGAGTACTTTGGAAATGTACTTTTCTTTTCGGTTTGTTCCCTTAAAGTATGTGATATTATTTCAATGCCATTTTCGTATGTAGCAACTAAAGTACACGAGGCCGTGAGAAGGATGAATAACGAGGAGTACTTAAGATCAGCTATCGATTATTTGGAAACTCGTCCTGGGTTACCGGACCCGTTAATGGGAGGACACAAGAGTATGTATCCACACCTTTTGGTGAATTCATGGGCTAAGATGCCTCTTCATTTGGCTGATTTTGGGTTTGGGTTGCCTAAGGCTTTTGGTAATTGTGACATTAAATTGGAAGGATTGTCGTTCTTAATATCAAGCCCTAGTGGGAATGAAGGGTTATCCTTGGCAATCAATCTCTTTGCTATTCATATGCCTTTGTTTGAGAAACACTTCTATGAGACGACTAGTTGATATTCGTCCAAGGCTATTTCATATTGATTTCTACAACCTATACAAATTATGTTACTTCAGCAAGTCTCATTAAAAACGGATATATCAGTCATAAATTGAAGACGGGTCAAGTAATACCTAAATGGGTAGGATTCTACTTTTATCTCACCTACCCACTTAGGTATTATTTAACCCGTCTTCAGCTTATGACGGATATGTCCGTCTTCGATGAGAATTTGTGATGTTACATATAAACACTTATTATTTTGTGTTTTTTTCCAACTTTACTTTTGTGTGTGAAGACAATATTGTGTTTAACTATTTCTTTTGTTGTATGAGTGAAAGAAAGGGGGACTTATATAAGTTCATAAACCCTTGTATTTTTTAATTGAGTGATTTGATTTTGGACACATTCTTCTAATTTGTTAATATTTAAAATTTTCATTATCCAAAGACTCACTTATACACAACAGAATTGTTGAGCATGTAACACCCTCATTTAACTAAGAGCTTTTAGCGAGACGTTTTTATTTAAATAGGACTGTTATCTCGGTTGCCCGATATAGTGAATAACAAATAAAAGTCAACAATACAAGGTACTTTAATTAAAATTACATAAATACTGTGGAATTGACTTAACCGTCTTACAATCTCAAACCAATAGCTTAAAACTGATAAATCAAACTTAAACTCTTATTACAGTGGAAGTCTAATAACTGAATTAAATAGCTAAGTGATCAATAGAAATAATGTCGGCTCCTAATGCCAGTTCGTCCGTCCACCTCCCCAGCAACGATCCGGTCTCACAAATCAAAACCTGCTTGTCTCACTGTTGCCCAATTCCTGAAAATATCAATTGGTTCATCACAAAGTTGAAAGTAATTTTGACACAAGGAAAGCAGAAACGTCAACCAAAGGCTGAGTAGGAATATTCTAAAAAAACTCGATTAAGACATTAACAACGATAATGAGAATCGCCAATAGTAAGAAACGAGTAACGACAGCAATAACAAACCGAAATTTTGGCTGACCCAAATAAACTGGCCTAAATAACTCAACCCTGTTGTGAAATAAAGAGTAGAGAGAATTGTAGAGAGGAGAAAAGAGAGACAGAACTGTATATTATTCCATTATGAGGGGGTATATATACACATACAATGAGGGTAGAGTTTTCATAAGATAATACACTCTAGAATATTAAGATATGGACTCCCCCTTGGATGTCCATCACTGAAGAAGATGCCTCGTTAAAACCTTCCTAGCAAAACCCCGTGGGAAAAACAATAGTGAAGGAAAAGAGTACACTAATAATCTTCAAACACGCATAATATGCTGCCTCGTTAAAACCTTTCCGTGGAAAACCCAGTGGGACAAAACCATGGCTAAGGAAAAAGAGTACAGCGCGTGCTACTCCCCATGATGATTATGTAACTTGATAAATCTTGAAATGATCCATGATTTGACATAACTTCTCCATTGTTGAAGTAGTACCCATTGTGGTTAATAAACTTGAAATCTTCGATTAATAGAAATCGATGACAGCTTCGATATCATATTTCTTTGACAACTCACAGTCTGGATATAATTATTTCATAACTCTTGGTTCTTTATTTCAATTAATACCTCCATAATTTTAATAGAGTTTCCGCAGTGGATGATATAATTTCTCCTCAATAAACGACATGACATTATATGTCTAAAATAATTGTCATCTCAATCAATCATGATGACATGACTAAACTATAGCGTAATAATGCGCTTATAGTGCTACCTCATTAAAAACCTTGCTAGGAAAAACCCATTGGGACAAAAATCTAGCCAAAGAGAAAAAGAGTGTAGCCATCATTCCTTAATCCTTGTTTTAAGGAGAATCAATCCGATAATTATTGAATAAATCATTCAATACCTTTGAGCAGTTTTCTTTGCTAAACCACATATGTATGGATTGACATTGTCATTGTAGACTTTGACTACATTTAATCGTCATGGTACTTCTGGACCATAAACTAATTTCATATGTTTAGCAAAAGCTCATTCAATCTAAATTCCAATATGCTCAAACTTTCAAGTTGAGACAATAACTTTTCAAATAAACTCTATAGGAGTTTTAATGTTCCATTTTGGAACTAATTACGATATATTTCAATCGTATTGTAGAGGTTTATATATTCCATCAAGAGTTTTCAATAACTCAATTGATCAACCATTAACAATTGATGATCATTTATAAGAGGCTCCTATAAGGAGTTATCCTCAAAGGAGTAGATCATAATATATTTCTCTTTTCCAACATTATCCATTCAAAAACAATATTATAAAACATGTTCATACATATGATATAAAACTAATTCTAAACAACAGTTATATAACAATGCAATAATTTATATAAAATAAAACTAATTAACATGCAAATGATGAACTTAATCTCTAAATGCACAAGATAATGACTCGATAATGCAAATTAAACTGTATAGTTTCATTTTCCAATATTCATAACTTCAACTGATTTCAGGTCAATAGTTGGACATTTAGTCCATGAGCTCATTTATAATCATAGATTATATGTCGACAATCAAAACCGGACTTACTTATAAAATCCCCATTATCTAGTCCATTATATTCCGCGCGCAAATGCATATCGGTTCCTTAAACATATCGATATAATTTCAACATCTTGCGATATTGTCAGTACTGATCAATGATATCTGAATATATTTGGTACCATTCCTTTTCTATATAGGTCATCTATTATCATTCAGATATATATGTCACTTCCGGGACATCCCAATTTCCTTACTCCATAGGATGGAGTACCAACTGCTCAAACTTGTCATTTTCTTATTACTTGAAATATGTGAACCGATATGACTCTCACACTATATTTCACTTGTGCTTTTTTGTTCAATTTGGCAAGAATCTAATTTTTCATTACATATAATTTCTATGACTAATGTATAGCTCACTATACCACATATAGGGCTAAACTGTCTATAATTAAATCATAGATTTCAATGTATTGAAATATCACATTTTGATAAGGTGACAAAGTGGTATCATAATACATCTTCATAACCAAATGAATACCATCATTTTTAATTTCATGAACCTCTATTTGATGTATTTTATATTGAAAACAAACCGCTGAACTTCAGGTCCAGTTGGGGATAACATACTTGTTTGTTTTTACCAACTTTTCTTTATCATTCTCCCCCTAAGGTGGTAAAAACCATAACCACCTTAAACCTTAATTTCTCATATCAACGATAAGAATTTATATGGGCATTTTTGTACAATAACAAAATCTTTTGGGGAGTAACATATAATGCAGTTGGATTTTAAATGTGCTGAATCACAATGCCCAATTCGGAGACTAAAGATTCCATATAATAATCAAACTGTGATCTCCAATATTAAATATACTCAGTCTTCGTGTAATCTCTTGCCTTTAATAAATTTACACGAGAGAGTTTCAGCACTTATATTTTCCTTAGGATAAACTTCAGGTTTATCAAAACGGGTATAATAAGAACCCGGATGGCCTCACATTTTAACCATTTCATGTCAACTTTCTTAATTTGCCCACAACCCATGACAAATTTTTATAATCATTGGCCGTGTTTCGAAAATTCTCTTATCACAGGCCACTTAATATAGTTGAAACATGAGTTTCTTAGAATAAGCATAGTTGGCGAATTGTACTAAACCGAGCCAGTCATATATCAATATTTGCGTTATTGATTACCTGATTATATCAAGTTACATCAAGAGGCTAATGGAGTCAAATTATATCAAAAGTATAAAAGAAATTCAAATGCCAAAAATCTACAGCAACTTTTATTCTAAACCAACAATTAGTTAGAAACATATATCAATAATTATAATCAAGTGGTGGGATAAACATGTGTAAAAGAAACAAAAATACGTTGATTAGTTTGCTGCAAAAGATATCATGTCTCACCAAGTCTCAATGGATATTACGATCAACGTACATAGATTTAAATCTACCTATGGACATTACGCTTAACTTATATAGATTATGTACATATTCATATTCATATGGTCTAAGTGGGTTAGAGTCAGTGCATCAATTTAAATTTATTATCATAAATAAAATTACTGATTTCCATATCGCAAATAAGTTAAATATAAAAATTATTATAATAAATTTAAATTTATTATCATAAATAAAATTACTAGTAGTATTCATAAAATTAAGTAAACTTAACGAACACACTTGATAATATCCGAAAAACAAAGTAATAGTTAGACTAAACGAAAAATAAATAACTTAATCAATACAAATAAAATTTAGTTCAATTTCTAGTCATAATTTCAATACTATGAGCTTCGGACCATAGTGTTTTTATCAAAATTTCCACGTATATATATTTTTCTTTCATTTCTCATATCGAATTTTGCAGTATATATAAGTCTCACATTACTTTTCATGAGATATTTCTTTTATGAGATATGAACAAATTTTGGCTCAATAAGGCCACATCATTAAGCTCAATTAAAGCTTCTTTATTTGGCTCATCAAATGCCACATTATTAAGCTCAAATAAGGCCACAATATTAGGCTTATCCTAACGCCATATTCTCGATCTCTGCTACAGACAGAGTCTTTATGAGATGTCACATTCACTTCAAAGAATTGATTAATTTCATATCTCATTATACTGTTCAACTTCAGGTGAACGAGAATCAATTCGCAAATAAATTTGTCCTTCAAAAAGACCGCTTTAAACTCATTTGCGAAAACACAACTGTGAACTTCTGGTCACTAGCATTTACACGTGGACTTCTGGCTCCTTACACTTATACAATATGAAAATATTGTACTGATGAGACGGTGTAAAAATTATTATACACCTTTAAAACTTTGAACTTCAGGTCAAAGTTAGTCAAAGTTATAATGTGGACATATTCTCTCATCTCTTTAAAATAAATCTTTTGGCACTTCGGACCCAAAAGTATCAATATGCCCTTTTTCCAAAACTCATGTATCTCTTATAACAAATATTTCTTTTGAGATTCGAGAATCAAATTTTAACGATTATCAAACAAAATAAAGTAAGTAATACTATTTACGTATATGGAAGAAATTGTGTAAAGAAAAACTTACCTTAACTTACCTTGATGATATGTGATAATACAAGGTGTTTATCGTTGTGAAATAAAGAGAAGAGAGAATTGTAGAGAGGAGAAAAGAGAGACAGAACCGTATATTATTCCATTATGAGGGGGTATATATACACATACAATGAGGGTAGAGTTTCCATAAGATAATACACTCTAGAATATTAAGATATGGACATCCATATAATATTATACCATAATATTTCATAACAAACCCGACACACGAATTATTGACCCAAGCTTGATTCATAGCCCAAATTAACTGGACTCGAATGTTTATACTACGTAGTAGTTACCGAATGCATACTAAATCACTAACTATGAACACAAATTGTTAGATGAGACAGTCTTATACTATAAGACCAACCCATTTGACAAAGCCCAAAACAACAAATAGAGAAACTGATGGAATGCAAGCTGTAACTTGTAATTGTTGGCTACTTGACTTGTAACCGTACAAGTACAACTTCCAACTTCTCTCTGTGATATCCTCTTTACCGGCTTCCACCCTTAAGCCACGCATGATTAGACCTCAGAATTGGCCTCAAATGACGACTATACTATACTTCGCACATGTTTCCATCCCAAAAAATATCAAAATTGCTATATCACGCCCCCTATTTTACTTGTTACGCCCCCTAATTTTTTATTTATTCCAAATTTGCCCTTACATCCAACTTAACTTTAGTAAAAAAATGATTATTGTTTTATCGTAAAAGTGTGTCTCTGACGGTTTTTATAACAATTGATTTTGTAAGACGGTTTTTATTATAACTAATTTACGGTTTATCAGTATTGAATTTTTTTGTGCTACGGTTTATCCTTAATACTAATCTTTTTAGCCCGAAAAGAAGCATGAAGTTTATTTTGTCGATCATCATCAGTGGACATCTGCAAAAAAATTAATTAATCAACACAAACAAACATGAAATCCAATTTATACAACTAATGGAAAAAAAACGAGAAAAAGAAATCTGCCTATCACCCCGAAGTTGTAATAAAACGATTAAAATTAATCAACACAAGCAAATATGAAATCCAATTTATACGACAAAAATAAATCACCCTTCAGAAATTGGAGTCCAATCATTTGTTGCTGGGTTACTCTTAAACCTGTAATCACCTTTGTTCCTACATTTTTTTTCTCCTCCATTTTTAGATAATTTTGACGATTTTTGCATCAGCCATGTAGGATTCACGACCTCACCCCGGAAGTGTCGTGTGGGTATCACGGCATGACGATGGTTCCGTCGTGTAAGGCACACGGCGTTACCCAGGTTCAGCCGCCTAAGGCACACGGCATGACGACGGTTCCGTCGTGCATCTCACACGACTGGGTCTATTTTCATTTTTTTTTTTTTTGTTATATTAAATAGAAAACCAGTCGAAAATCAACAATAACCCATCCTAATTGATTTTGTTGTGTCTTAGATCTTGTTGTTGTTTTTGTTTAAATTGGAGTTGTTGTTCTTGTGGTTTCAATTTGAAGAAGATGAATAAGGGAAGAAGATGGGTGATATGAGTAAATGACGAAACCGTAGAAATGTACGTATTTTTAGGACCGTCTACATATTACAATAGTTTATTATAAAAATCGTCTCACAGCTTCAATAACAATAAATCGTAAATTAGTTATAATAGAAACCGTCGCACAAAATCAATTGCGAAAAAAATCAATTATTGTAAAAACCGTATTAGAAACACTTTTACGATAAAACAAATTTACTAAAGTTAATTTGAATGTAAGGGCATATTTGGAATAAATTAAAAAATAGGGGGCGTAACAAGTAAAATAGGGGGCGTGATATAGCAGATCTCAAAAATATTCATGTCAAAGCCATAATTTTTAATTAAAACACTAAGTTGTCAAACTAAAAACAATAGTTATCAAACCAAAAACCACATCTTACAAAAACAAAATACTCGAAAAACTTAAAAACTGTAGTTTTTATTATAATATTTCAAATTTTCAAGATAAAATTATGAGTTTGAAAGATTAAACTTGTTAAATTATAAGGTTTGTGTGGAGAGTTTGAAATAATTAAAAACCCAATTTTTAACTTAAAATTCAATGTTTTCTACATAAACCATGAATTTTCAATTGAAAACAAAAGATAAAGTTCTCAATATAAAAACACAAGTATTCAAGTTAAAACAACAGCTTAAAGTATTATTGGAATTTAATTTTGAAATCTCAAATTTTAAGATCAATACGAACCAGGTTGGCGGCGGCGGCAGCAGCTAATCAACATTCTTAATTTTTGATTTTAATCGTTGGGTGGAAGTAGACAAAGGGCATAGTAGGTGGCGACAACCGCAACCGCAACAATTGCGAATTAGGGGCGAAAATGACAATCAGGAACGAAGGTGATGAGGATGGTGGAAGCGGCAGCCGGTAGATTAGGTGGTGATGGTGTCATGGTGAGGACGTGGGCTGCAGAGGCGGCGCGAAGTCGGCGTTGATAAGGCCGTGGATTGGAGTTGTGGTTGAGGCGGTTGATCGATGCAGTGGAATTATGCTTGTTGGGATTTTTTTTTTTTTTTTTATTTTTGTTTTTATATAAGCTCTTCTTATTGGGCTCATCTTTTCTATTGGGTCCGTCCTATACTATAGGACGGTCCTATAGGAGAGTTAATGTCCATGATCCCAAAATCTATATATATCTATCTATCTATATTATTAAAGGAAGCTTTTTTCGAGCGATTATAGAGACTCTAACTTTTATGAACTACCTTAAGAATTAAATAAACAACCGATAGATATTTGATGATTAATAAGCAACTGATAGATATTTGGAATAGGAAAGAGAACAGTGTCCATGTAAACCATAAAACTTAATATTAATAAAAAATACTTATAGGAAAGTGTATATATACACATTGCCCGTGAATTCAAATTCCCCCTTTTAAAGAGCCCCCTCCCCCTCCTCTTTTCCTTTTGATCTTTTTTCCCGATAATACAATTTTATGTGATTTGTAATTTTTAATGCATGTTATAATAATCTTATAGTTCTAGTTTATGATTGAATTTTTTTTTGATTTGTGCAGTTCAATAGGGTCAATACTCTACAGGATGTCAAGATCTTGCATACACGAGGTATTCGCGTTTTTCGTATCTATATATTGATTTATTTCCGATATCTCACGCTTCTATTATTGTTTCTTTTAATAATTTATACATAGAGAACCAGTAAATTAGTAATACACGCGACTTTGATCGATATGGCACATCTTTAATTTAAATCTACTCCCGTGTTTTTTCCTAATTATTGGCAATTTTTAATTGGTAATCATAGTTTTTTTATCATAATATATTATGTTTGACAATTAGTTTTAAACTTTGGTAATTGTATTGTATTGTGTCCATTTACTTTAGATTGTTTCGTGTACTATCGTAATTAGACACTCCGTACATTTTTTTTGAGTACAGGTGAATGGACTATTTAATTATGAGATCGGTGAACTATTCATATATAGTACGGAGTAAGTTATTATCAATCGGCCTATTACATACATCAACGTGCAATATTGCTATGTTATTAGTTTTGTAATCTTTTAACTTGACTTAATTAAAGAGAAGAATATCATACAAAGTGAACGTAGTAATTTTGAATGAAGATATAATACCTCAAAGAAGAGAGGAAAAAAGGCATGTTGGAGATCAAGATTTTTGAAGCATGTTAAATATGAAGTTATTTGAAGGCGTCTTCCTCTAGAGAACTACTATATACCACACAATTAGCAGGTCTATCAAGGAAGTTTCTTATTTAAGACGAGGATATCCGTCTTAAGTTTGAGATGGGTCAAATATGTTCATATGAGATTGATAAAACAAAACCTCTTAAGAAATACTAGATGGTGTATCAATGGATGAAAATATATACTCCATCTCAATATTGTGTAATTATGTTGTAGGATGGATGTGGGTTATGCTCACACACCTTTAAACTTCAATGGTCTCATTCTAAAATATGTAGTCACGTAATTTTTTGAATTACTCCATCTCATTATGGAACAAATATCACAAATAGTCTATACACATCTTATTAACATGTAATTTAGGGGTCGTTTGGTTCATGAAGGTGGAATGGAATGGATTAGAATCTCATACCATAGAGGTATGGATTGAGATCCCCATACCACTCTAAACTTGTTTGGTATGTTTATTTTTTACACTATGGGGGAATGGAGTTGGAAACTTGGGTGAAAACTTAGGTATGAGATTATAGGGGGTTGGAATGGAGTTAGAATCCATCCGGTATCTAACTCCATTCCAAAACAAGCCAACCAAACACTAGATTTGCCCAAATCCATTCCTATCCATTCCAAACCCCTCAACCAAACACCCCCTTAGTGTATAAAGGTAATAATGGTGCATATACTGTCAAAGAGACCTTATTCAAGGTGAAACAAATAGGTAAAAATCGAAGTTTCGCCAATACGAGTACTATTTGACATCAATAAAAATATAGAAGAAGAAGTAGAAGAAGAGGTTCATGATTTTTGATCAAAAAAATGTTGAATATATGGTGGGGAATAATTTTGAGACGACCTAATTGAATAGTAGAAGAGGAGAATCTGATCTACTTGGACATGTAAAAAAATATGGTGCTCTTAATTAAGCCTTCAAGGACCGTAGTTAATGTACAAAGTGTTTCATTCTAACACAAACTCTAATGCTAAATATTTTTTTTGCACCCCTCAAATTAGTGGGTGTCTGGGTTAATAGTACCAAAATATACGTGATAATCAGAAAGTTCATTCTCCTCCGTTCAAACTGTCTGCACCAAATTATTTAATAATAAGACTAAACATTAGTTTTATTATACTCCTTCCATCCCGATTATTGTTCTATTTTCATTTTGGGTTGTATCACTCAATTATTATTTATTTTCATATTTAGTAAGTTTTCTACAAGTGAAGTAGATAATATGTGTCATTTAATATTTACGAAATGAATGTAATAGATATAGTATAAAATGTCCATTGACTTTGATTTTTTTTGAAATTTAGACTATACATCTAATATGTTTCAGTTAGTACATTATTCACAATAAAATAATATAAATAGGCTTGTGCATCGCACTAGCATTTGTTTGATTAGTAGTTCTAACAATTTTGTTAGAGCGTAGAGCTACATACTAAAATACATTATGCACATAAAATTATGCACATGACAAAAGGTTACCCTTGCATATCGTATTATCGTTAGATGATAAATAAGAGACCAAATATATAAGACCATAAGGAACAGAGGTCCAATAGTATAGTATTATAATTATAGTTACAGTTACCGTATTATCAAAGTTTAGCCACACCTAAAATTAAAGTATACTTCAATTGTAATTAGCTAATCCGATTTTCACAATTTTTTATATAAAGTATGTGCTCGACGACTATTTTTGGGTATCACATAATAATATTAGATTCTACTAGGTGGCCCGTGCATCGCACGGGCATTAACTCTAGTATATATATAAAAGAGAGTTTTTTCGAGCGATTCTAGAGCGTCCACATCGTCAAAAATTAATTTAGGAAAGTATCATAAATAATAATTTTTGATGTAAAAAATAAAGTGGAGAATAATTTAATTATTATAATATATATATTTCCTAAATTATATTCAAGTGATATTTCCAATTTTTATATCAAACTTTTACATTTCACTTGGCAAAAAAGTATCGTTAAAAAAATTATTAAAATAATATAATTAGCTTCGTGATAAAAAATGCTATCATTAGAGTATAGATTTCATATTATTTTAGTTTCGTGGAAAAAAATGTTATCATTAGAGTATATATTTCATATTATTTGCACATATTAAAACTTCTTAGTATGTAAAATTGTGTAATTTTTAGTATGTTTTGTCCCACATTGGAAAACAACGTAGGTGTGGTGAATATACTACATATAAATAGTAAAATTGTCCCACATCGAAAGATTAGTATAAGGTGATGTGATCCTATGATTATAAATAGGAGGCATATTTGGAACTTATGTATCCACCCAAAAATTTTTGAGTCTCATAAATATTGTTTTAAAGAGCTCTTAAGATTTTCTATCATTATCTACGATATGATATAAAAAATAAAGTGGGAATCGTTGGGAACTCCTCGGGAGAGAGTTAAGAACATGAACAAGAAAATCAAAAAATACAAAACTAAAGGTTGAACAAGAAAATCAAAAAATACAAAGCTAAAGGTTTTATTAATGGTAGTAGCGTTAATAAGTCATTATATGTACGATGTAGAGATCTCTATCTAATGATCGAGACTATATGTACGATGTAGAGATCTCTATCTAATGATCGAGACTAAGTGGTTTTACCTTCAAAGAAAAATAATATGTATACAATAGTGGGTTTTTTAAGAAGAGACGTGTACTTCTTGGTATGTTATATCTTTCACATTGAAAAATAATGTAGGCATGATGAACATACTACGTCTAAATAATAAAATTATGTATCTCACATCGAAAAAATAGTATACGGTAGGGTGATTCTATAAATATAAATATGAGGCATCCTTGAAACTTAGGTGTTCCGGGTGTATTTCCGAAGCAGAGTTGTGACCACGTAAGCTTGTTGAATGATGTCTTTGACTTGTCTCTTCCTTTCGCTCTTTCCTGTTTAAGATGAACAAACTGAGGGCTCGGCTTGGTACCGAGCGTACTCACTCCGACGCTCAAGTCAGTAAACTTAAAAGGGATTAAGTTGTGTGTTACTTGGCGAAGTATATTGTAGAGAGATAAGGGAGTTTATACCAGATTATTGTATTGTGAGATGAATTGTGGATTATTGGATCGTTTTCTCAATGAGGATTGAGGAGTATTTATAGACTTTCACCTTTTGTCACGTAGTGGCCAAGTGGCCAAGTGGCAGAGCAGGTGGAAAGACTGTTCTACCCTCGGCCGAGGGACCCATGGCAGCCCGGGCCGGCCTGGTTGACTCCATGCCGAGGGGACCGGATGTGAGTACGCGGATATGCCTCCCGGTGGCTAGTTGCCTAGCCGAGACCCAGTGACAGTGCCGACGGCCGCGCTTGCTTAGGGTCGTCTAATACGTTGACTTGTCTGTCTTTTGACTTTGACCTTGCTCAATATGTTGACTCGGTCAGCGGGTGCAGAATATGCCCCATCAATTTGCCCCCAGCGTAGTCTATGCCGTGGTATGGACCTTCGATGAGTGTTGAGCGTATTCTGCGCAAGTTGAACTTCTTCCCCGGCTTCTTCTTCATCGGCTTGGTTCTGTTCAGGCCGTACCATATCCCCCCTCCACATGGATGTGTAATGGACATCAGATGTGGAAAAGAAGAAGGCGCTGGCCGAGACCAAGGTTGAGAGTGCCGGGTGCTTTTGATTGCCCCCGGCCGGTGCTGCCAAGCTTGGTTGGTCAGCTGGCCGTTGGCGAGTAGGTATCAGGAAGCGTGTCAAAGAAGAGTGGTCACTGTGTGTCGATTGACATTCCGTGGCTGCATGCTTGACACGTGGCTTGGCATTGATTGGTGGACGTTTCATGGGCTTTGCCCTGATTGGTCCGCCTCATGGGCTTTGCTCTATAAATAGAGCAGTGTGCCCCGTTTTTTTGGCCATCAAACTTCATTTTCTCAAAAAATTTCCCCTCTCTTAGTGTTTTCGAAGAAATTTCTCTCTAGTCTTCAAAGCGTTACTTGGCGTAGCACTTTTTCCAAGGTAAACAAACAAATTTTTCCAACTTTTAATTGTTAAGTTTTTTTTGTCACTATGTCTTCTACGGACGCTCAACCCAGTACCTCTGCGTCGGGGGGCGAACCGTCGCATCCTGATGAACAGGAGCCACTGGTCGTCACCCCGATAGGGTTTGGGGGTCCCAAGTCGCCTTCTCCTGAAGTTGATGAGCAATATTTGGAGGGTTTTGAGGATGATAATGATGATGATGCGACTCAATCTGATGAAGAGAGGCCGCAGCTCTTGGATCACGGCGACGCCTGCTCGATCAATCCTGATCGTGCTTGGACGAATAAGTTCGCTAGTTGTTCCGGTCCTGATCTTTTTGAAGACCATTACTCCTTCGGCAGGGGGTATAAAATCGTTATCCCTGAGGATGGTCAGGCGGTCTGTTGCCCTCCCAAAGGCTGCATCGGCGTGTACATCAGACACCTGGAGTATGGGCTCCGGTTTCCTCTTAATGCATACGTCGCTGCCATAATTAAAGCCATGAACGTCGCCATGGCACAACTGCATCCGTTGGCCATCAGGACGATAATTGGCTTTGTGTGGCTCTGTCTCTTTAAGGGGGAGGCCCCAACGGTTAACCTGTTCCGCCGGCTTCATCACCTTAGGCAGACCACCCTAGGCGGCACGGGGTGGTACAACATACAGATCGAGGCGGGTTATGTTACCGTTTCTAAGTTGACGTCTTGCAAGGACTGGAAGGGGCGGTGGGTATACGTCGAGGTTCCGGATGACTATCCGCTGCCCCGGTCCTTCCAGAGCCGCGTCAATTTGCGGTGTGAGAATCAGGGGGAGCATGACAAATATGTCTCCCGGAATAAGCTTAAGATGGACGCCAGCAGGGTCTATCTTCAGGAGGACGAGTTGCGGGCAATGAGGCTGTTCGAGGCTGAGAAGGATGGCACGGCGAAGGGATGGATGCCCCCGACGCAGATCGTCCTTCAAGACGAGCTGCTTTGCCACGTCGGCCTCATACCGGCCCACGGCCAGGGTGAGTGGGGTCGGTATGAGGCCCACTTTTGCTTTTACTCCTTCTGTATAGCCTCGGTTTACTTCTTTTGCTTAACTCTTGCTTCGTTTCTTTTGCAGACCGATTTGGCCCGGAACTGCCTGTCTCCGTCCTCAAGCGGTTGGGACTTGGTGAGGACGGGAGAGTTGTTGAGCTGCATCCTAAGGCCGCGCCACGTGATCGCAGACCGGCCCCTCACGAACTTATGGAGCAGCAGTTGAAGGCATTGGATGTGGCGGCGGGCTCAAGCGCAGATTGCTGGTAAAGTGCCACGCCGGAGACCAAAGACAACGTCTACGGCGGCAACGGCGTCAACTCCAGCTCAATCTTCACTCCCCGTGGTCCAAAAGGAGCAGGTGGTCGTCGATGTCGAGGAGGAGGTCACCGTTCTGGAGGCTCCTCCTCCTCCCAATAAGAGAAAAGAGGCCGTTGCTGCTGTTACCGAGGCCGGGAAAGGAAAGGGACCAGCCGGCCCTCTGCATAAGAAGGCCAGGACTGGTACGGATCTTACCCATGGCTCGGATTTAGCAGGTTCATTGGGCATTCCTGATGACAGACTCTCTGACATGTCAATGAATGTTGACATGGATGCTTTGTCTGGATTTTTTTTAGATAAACCGTCGCCGGCCGTCGTTCTCTCTGAACGGCAATTGGAGAAGCGGCCTGTGCAGACGGGCGTTAAAAATGTCACCGCCGACTCCTCATCCCAGAAGGTTTCCCCCGCTCAGCTTGTGGCGGAAGGCACAAGGTTGTGCAAGAAGCTGGCGAAGTGGAATGAACTAGCCGGCGCTCATATAATGGAGCAAGAAACGGTCATGGCTCGAGCTGCCGGTACACTTGAACGGCTTAGGCTCGATCTTGCCGCTGCTAAGAAGGAGGCCGAGAAGTCGAAGGAGGACTTCCAGGCCGTCATGAAGGACCTCCTTGCTGAGCGAAAACTTAGGGAGGACGCTGAAAAGGCGGTCCTAGCCGAGAGAGCCAAGGTTGAGGCTGCGGAGGCTGAAGCTGCTAAGCTGCTGGAGGAGAAAGACAAATTTGAGGGCGGCTATAAGGCCATGGTTGATCAGAGGGAAAAGTGGAAGTCCCTGCATTCGACTGAGGCAAAGGAGCACAAGAGCACAAAGGCTATCCTTGCTCAGAGGGAGAAGGACATTGAGACGCTGCAAACCGTTGTCATCCCTGACATGTGTGCCCGGTACCGGGACCAAGCTGAAGAGGCTACCAGGGATGCAATCAAAGAGCTCGTTCCTGAAGGCTCCTTCCCGTGGCAAGATTTTGACCGGCTTCTCGATGAGAAGGCGGCTGCTGCGGAGGACAAGGCTGCGGAGAAGGCGGAGGCGGCGAAGGCTGCTCAGGAAGCTGAGGCCAAGGCGGCCCATGCTGCAAAGGTGAAGGAGGCAAGGGAGGAGGCTGAGAGAGCAAAGGCAGGTGAAGCTTCTGGGTCGCCCACTGTTGGTGATGCTGCTACTGCTGCCGGTGGCGAGCAAAAACAGGCATAGGGAGACGGGCGGTCGTCACCAGATTCACCCGGCCCTTCTGACATCTTCAGCTGTTCGGGGGCCAACTATTGAGCCTTTCCTCCCTGCCATCCTTTTGGCGCTTCATATCTTATGTCTGTAACCTTTTGTTGTACCTTTTGTTTTTGTTAAACTTTGGTAGGTTGTGTTTAGGCTATCCCTATGGGGACGGCCGTCGTCTTCGTTTTGCCTCACCTGTAAACATTTCAATAAAGTTTGTTTATTTTGCCTCCATCCAGTTGTCTTATTACGTTTCAACACATTGAGTGCTTTTTCGTTTTTACTTCCGGCTTGGCCGAGGCAGTTAGAAGGCGCATCTCAATTGTACTTAAACGTTTATTAATATCTTGGCATGTCGGTCGCTTCCTCCTCCACCCCCGGTCTTAGCCGAGGCGGACAGATTTGCGCTTCCCAACCGCCGTTGTGAACATGTTAGCGTATCGGTCGTTGTGTCCCCGCTACTCCCGGCTTTGGCCGGGGCAATCGAGGTTACACCTCGACAGCGTTCGTATCTGTAGACATATTGATCGCTTCCTCTGCCACTCCCGGATTGGCCGAGGCGGTCAGATTTGCGTTTCTCAACTGTACTTATACGTTCCTAAGCATGTTGGTCGCTTTCGCGAGTATCAACCGCTGCAGTGACTGCCCAGAAGGGGCGTCTACTTTGGTCGCATGTTGGTCGCTTTCGCGAGTATCAACTGCATTTTGTAGTGACTGCCCGGCTTTGGCCGTGGCGTCTTCCTTTGTACGACTACGGAGGGGACAAGCATTTCGATGGAAAACTTGGATCATTCTTCATTAGACATAATCAAGCGTTGGGATGCCCACAACGGTTTCGGACACTTCCGCCGTTATACGAAGTATTTTCTAAGATTGTCGGTGTTCCAGTGGCTCATTAGAGGAACACCCTCCATGTCTGTCAGCCGGTATGTCCCCGGCCTCATTTCTTCAACCACTTTGTAGGGTCCTTCCCAGTTGGCCGTCATTTTACCATGGATGTTTCCCTTGTTTGTTGCGGCCGACTTTCTTAGGACTAGATCTCCTACTCTTAAGTCCCTTTTGTGGACCCTACGGTTGTATGCTCTCCTCATCCGGTTTTGATAAACTGCCAAGTTGAGCCGTGCCGTGTCTCGACTTTCTTCGACCAGGTCTAGGGAGGCTCTCAGGCCTTCCTCATTTTCGACTGGGTCAAAGGTTTGCGTTTTGAATGTCGGCACCGCCGCTTCAATTAGCGCAAGACGGCCTCGCACCCATAGACTAGGTGGAATGGACTGTACCCCGTTGCTTCTTTCTCCGTGGTTCGAAGTGACCACAGGACGCCGGGTAGTTCATCAGCCCACCTTCCCTTTAGATCTTCAACCTTCTTTTTTAGCCCGTTCATGATTGTTTTATTAGCTGCTTCCGCCTGCCCGTTGCTCTGAGGGTGGCAGACGACGGAGTATGCAAATTTGATACCGAGCTCTTCCAACCAGTTCATCACCATGTCGCTCCAAAACTCTCGGCCGTGGTCAAATACCATGACTTGGGGCAACCCAAATCGAGTTATAACGTTCTCCCAAATCACAATTCTTACGGCCGCCGTGGTCTTGGCAGGTACCGCGACAGCTTCGACTCATTTGGTGAAGTAGTCAACGGCGACAATCAGGTACTTTCTTCCTCCGGAGGCCGTTGGAAATGGCCCTAATAAATCCATCCCCCACTGTGCAAAAGGAAGGGGACTAAGCACCGGTTGCAGGTCTCGGGAAGGAGCATGTATTACCGGAGCATGCATCTGACAATTCTTGCACTTCTTGGTCTTTGCTCTGGAATCCTCAATCATGGTAGGCCATAAGTAGCCGGCTCGGAGAGCTTTGTGGGCTAGCGTTCTTGCCCCCATGTGATGTCCACAGATGCCTTCGTGAATCTCACAAGATAGCTCGCGTCGGGCCGGGCCGACACATTTCAAGAGTGGCCTTATCACGGACCTTCTGTATAATTCTCCTTCGAACACCAAGTACCTTGCGGCGATCCTTTTTATCTTCTCAGAGACTCGGTCTTCCGGCAATTCATTTGTAAGTTTGAATTTCATTATCGGAGTCATCCACGTCGTCTCGGCTGATGTCGCCACCATGCCGACGGTCTCAGTGATGCTTTTAGCATTCCTGATATCCACCAGCACGGTTCGACTGACATTCTTGATGCTTGAACAGGCATGTTTTGAGAGAGCGTCGGCTCGGTTGTTCTCGGACCTGGGGATGCACTGTATTTGGAAAAATTTCAATTTTGCGGTGTCAGCTTTTACCCTTTTTCCAGGTATCTTACCATCCCGTCGTTTCGAGCCTCATACTCTCCTCTGATTTTATTAGTCACTAAGAGTGAATCTGTCTTCAACACAATATGCTCCGCCCCGGCAGCTCTAGCTAACTCGACTCCAGTTATCACCGCCTCATATTCGGATTCATTGTTTGAGGCCGAGAAGGTAAACTTCAAGGCGTACTCAAACACGTCCCCGTTAGGGCTGATGATAAGGATGCCGGCTCCTGAGCTGTTTGCCGTCGAGGATCCGTCGGTGTATACTTCCCATACCCCGGGATGTGATTCTTCTTGATATGTGCACTCGGCCAGAAAGTCTGCAAGCGCTTGCCCCTTTATCGAGGGCCTTGGTTTGTATTGAATGCCGAAGCCGGATAGTTCTACTGCCCATTTGATGAGCCTGCCGGATTTTTCGAATTTTTCCAATGCTTTCTCCAATGGCCGGTCGGTTAAGACTGTCACGGGATGTGCGTCGAAGTAAGGTTTTAGTTTCCTTGCGGCAACGACGACGGCAAGGGCTGCTTTTTCGATCAGTGGGTAGTTTCTTTCGGCGGCTAGCAGTGTATGGCTGGTAAAGTAGATTGGGTGTTGCTGCTTGTTTTTTTCTCTGACGATTACGGCGCTGACCGTGGCCGAGGTAATCGCTAAATATAGGTATAGCGTCTCCCCCAGCGTCGGCCTGGACAAGGTCGGGAGAGTTAGTAGGTGGGCATTCAGTTGCTTGAAAGCCGCACTCTGTTCCTCCCCCCAGCAAAAGTCTTTATTCCCCTTCAACACTTTAAAGAATGGGGTGCTCTTGTCGGCCGACCGAGAGATGAAGCGGGCGAGAGCCGCCATTCTCCCGGTCGATCATAACCTCTTTTCGATTCCTCGGCTCCGGCAGGTCCAGTATTGCTTGGACTTTCTCTGGATTGGCATCAATTCCCCTGGCGCTGACAAGCACGCCGAGGAACTTACCGGCCCGGACACCGAAGTTGCATTTCTTTGGGTTAAGCTTCATTCTATATTTCCTTAGTGAACAAAATGTCTCGCTCAAGTCGGCCAAGTGCTCGCTGTCAGACTTGCTTTTTACAATAGCATCGTCGACGTAAGCCTCGATGTTTCGCCCATTTTGATCTTGAAATACTTTGTCCACCAGCCTAGTGTAAGTTGCGCCAACGTTTTTCAAACCGAACGGCATCATTTTATACATGTATGTGCCGTGTATGGTGATGAATGCGCACTTAGGCATGTCTTCCTCGGCCATGAATACCTGATGGTACCCTGAGAAGGCGTCTAGCAAGCTCGATAGTGTAGCTCTTTGCCGTTGCGTCAATTAAACTATCTATTCGAGGCAAGGGATAACAATCTTTAGGGCATGCTTTATTAAGATTTGTAAAATCAACACACATCCTCCACGCCCCTGATGACTTCTTTACCATTACAACATTTGCTAGTCACTCAGGGTAAGTACAAGGCATGATAAAGCCCGCCTCTAATAGTTTATCTAACTCAGCTTTGATGGCCTCATCTTTCTCGGCTGAGGAGTTCCTTATCTTCTGCTTGACAGGGCGAGCGGTGGAGAGTACGTTCAGCTTGTGAACGATCACCTCCCGGCTCACGCCTGGCATCTCGGCTGCTGAGTATGCGAAGACATCTTTGTTCTTCCTCAGCAGGTCTAGGAGATCGGCTCTGAATTTTGGCTCCCGGACGACACCGACAGTTACGGTGCGCCCTGGGTCAATTTCCACTTCTTCAGTCTCGGCTCCTTCGACCATGCCGACGTTGGTGTGCATCAGATCACCCTCCTGCTGTAAGGATGGGCTCTTCCCTTTCTCTGACTTCTTCGCCACTTTGAGGTATTGCATGTTGCACCCTCTGGCAGATACTTGGACATTGACAATTTCGTCTCTTTCGTCCCTTGAGACGAGCTTTTGTGCTTCCCCCCGATCCGAGACATACATTAATGTCAGGGCCCGGATGGACATCACAGCATCGGCCTCGCTCAAAGTGACCCGGCCTATCAGAACATTGTAGGCGGACGAACCATCAATAACCACGAACTCAGATAGAACATTCTTAGCCGCATCGGCCTGGCCGAACATCACCGGCAGTCTGATTGACCCTAGGGGTACCAGGCCGGCCCCAGAGAAGCTGTAAAGCGGGTTAGTGCAGGGGCTCAGGTCTTCAATCTTTAGACCGAGATTGAGAAAGCACTCCCTGAACATGATGTTCGTGTAGGCGCCTGTATCAATTAGGCACCTCTTGACCAAATGGTTGGCTATCTCTAGGTGGACTACGAGCGGGTCGCTGTGCGGGGCAACGACTCCGTCGTAATCCTTCTTTCCGATGGTTATATCGGGGACGGTGGAAGCGGGGGTCGCTGTGGTGGGCACAAAGTTGATGGTTTGGTAAAGCTCATTTAGGTGCCGTTTGTGCCCATTAGCTGACCCACCGTTCTCGTTTCCTCCGATGACAACCTGGATCACTCCCATTCTTTGGAATACTGATTTTCTATCCGCCCCGTCGGAGCTTTTTCCTGGGCCTCCAGCTACATACTTGCTGAGGGCCCCATTTCGGATCAGCTCCTCGATGGCGTTCCTCAAATGCCGACAGTTTCGGTCTTATGGCCGGCTTGGCCGTGGTAGTCGCAAAATTGGCTAAGGTCGCCGTCCCCCCTCGCCTTGGGGGGCCTTGCCCATTTCTGCCCTTCATTCTTGCTTAGGGCAAAGACCTCGGCTGGCGATTTAACCAGGGGGGTGAGATTGCTGTACCGCTTCGGGGTGTATGGTCCCGAACTCCCCCCGGCACCCGCCGAGTTCTGTTTCCTATTAAATCTTTCAGGCGGTGACCTATTAGCGTCACGGCGTCCTTCATCTACGTTGTCCGGGCGGCTCCTCCTCTCTGGGTGCCCAGCTTCGCTGTGGCCTACCCAGGTCTTGTGATAGTCCTCCACCTTGATGGCTCGGTCGGCCATATTTCTGGCGGAGTCTAGGTTGAGGTCTTCGCACTTGATGAGCTCATTTTTGAACTCGCCTTTCGGCAGGCCTTTCATCAGTGCGAAGGCCGCCAGTTCAGTGTTCAGCTCTCGGATCTGCCGAACCTTAGCGTCGAATCTCTTGACATAGCTTCGGAGGGACTCGTCCCCCCCCCTGTCGGATAGTCAGGAGATCAGATGTCTCCACGGCCCTTCGCTTGTTGCAAGCGTACTGGGCTAGGAAATTATCCCTGAGGTCGGCATAACAGTACACCGAGCCATTAGGTAGCCCTTTGTACCAACTCTGTGCCATCCCATGCAGGGTTGTTGGGAAGACTCGGCACCACACCTCATCAGGCTGCTCCCATACCGACATGTACGACTCGAAAGCCTCGGCATGGTCGGTAGGGTCGCTATCCCCTTTGTATGATAGGGGCGGCAGCTTCAGTTTGGTCGGCACCGGGACTTCGAGGACAAAGGCACTGAGGGGCTGTCTGACCACATGTCGAATGACACGCGGCGATCGGCTCCTCGCACCCTTAGTCCGGCTTCTCTCCCCGTGGCGGGAAGGGCTTCTTGTTGTCCGACTTTGGAGAGTCGGACTTCTTTCTTCATTTCTTCGGGGGTGGCCTCGTTGTTGCCGCGGCGACGCTGTCCTCCCGCGAGTGGGGGAAGGACTTCGGTCTGCCACTGGCAGCACGGGCACCGCCGGCGTCCTTTCTTGCCCAGCTCCTTGTATTACTTTGGTTAAGTTGTTCGGAGTCACTTTATGGGCCCTGGTCACCTGTGGGTGCGCTACCGTCCCCGTCGCCGTGACAGGGGTAATCGGTGTACTACCCATCAGGTCCAGGAATAGCTTCAATTTGGCTGCATCGACCACATGTCCCATGACAGTGACTTGGTCGGTAGGCAGCGGTGTTTCTGGCTCTCTCGGCATCCCGTACTTCACCGGCTCAATGACTCGGCCGGTGGGGGACTGCCCGATCTCAGAATTAGGGAACGCGTCATCCTGGTAGAATGCGGTTTCGTCACTCACAATTATTTCTTGTTGTTTTGACATCCTCTTAGCTGCTTGAATGGTTTTTGGTTGTTTTTTTTTTTTGTAAGGTAGGTAACTAGCTTTTAGTATCTAATCCCCACAGACGGCGCCAATTGTTTCGGGTGTATTTCTGAAGCAGAGTTGTGACCACGTAAGCTTGTTGAATGCTGTCTTTGACTTGTCTCTTCCTTTCGCTCTTTCCTGTTTAAGATGAACAAACTGAGGGCTCGGCTTGGTACCGAGCGTACTCACTCCGACGCTCAAGTTAGTGAACTTAGAGAGATAAGTTGTGTGTTACTTGGCGAAGTATATTGTAGAGAGATAAGGGAGTTTATACCAGATTATTGTATTGTGAGATGAATTGTGGATTATTGGATCGTTTTCTCAATGAGGATTGAGGAGTATTTATAGACTTTCACCTTTTGTCACGTAGTGGCCAAGTGGCAGAGCAGGTGGAAAGATTGTTCTACCCTCGGCCGAGGGACCCATGGCAGCCGGGCCGTGGCTGGTTGACTCCATGCCGAGGGGACCGGATGTGAGTACGTGGATATGCCTCCCGCCGGCTAGTTGCCTAGCCGAGACCCAAGTTACAGGCCGACAGTTTCGCGTCGGTTAGGGTTGTCTCAGAGACACCTCTCGTTTCGCACCCCTCGCAAACCACCCAAAGTGATGATTGGGCCGCATGTTTGATTCGCGAACGATTAGTGACAGTTCGTAAGATTATCGTCAAGTGATTGCTCAAATATAAATGTCAACCTCTTAGTTGTCATCTACGTGCCGATACGGTCGTTTTGGCAGTAATTAGAGTACATTCGGAGTCCGGGTCAAAAACCGTCTCCATTTTCTCGATAGTTTGTTAAATCCCGAGTCGGAATGTTCGAATGTTCCTGATATTTCTATTCCATATTCATCAAATTTTATCTTTTGGCAAATAATATCCCGTAATATTCAAAAGATAATCAAATTAAATCCGTCCTACCATAACTAAAACGCGGAAATCTTTCTTAAACAGAGGAAACCTCCCGGAACAACAGCGCGCAGCACTGCCGCGCCTCTTCCAAGAGACGCATGGGCTTCTTGCGCCTCTTCCCAGGCCCTTCTTTGCATGATTTACGTATCTTTTTTATATCTTTCCGAGATTCACTTCCAAAGAGTCTCCGAAACCCTATTCCTTCACGTGATTAGTATAAATAGGAGCCTTCGTTCCTCATATTTCTCACGCGAGTGTCCGCCCTTCTCTTCTCCCTTTGCATTCTAGACTTTGTTCTTACTAATTGGCGCCTACGTGCTTGGACCTCCGACCACGTAAGCTCGGATCTTTCCGGGTACCAGCCTCTCCGTTGCATGACCGACCAATTTGACCACTACACTCAATCAATCTAATTAATTAATCTGTTTTAATCGTTTTCCTCTCACGAGGGCACTCTTTCCTTGCATTCGCGTCGAGCATCACTAATCGATTTTCTTAGTTCTTCTCGTTCCGTCAACATGTAAGTCTGAGGGTGTATTAATCTCTCCTTTTATTTATTGTATTTTATTTATCGTATCACAATTGTAAGGTTTATGTCGAAAGCACCTCATTAAAACCGATTTCTAAAACCGTCTTTAAAACCCTTTTTGCGGATTTCCAGTAGACAGACGTCGAGAAAAGACGCAGCAACCGCTGCGCCTCTTCAAAGGAGCGCAGCACCTGCTGCGCCTCTTCGTGAGGCTGCCGCAGTTCCTGCTTCTTTTCTTCTTCCTCCGTCCTCTGTAATTCGTCTCAATTTATTTCTTTTGTTTTGTTCGTCTGTTAATTCGTTCGCATGGTAGTTTAATAATTCATATGTATATTATCCATCGTCATTAACATGTTTAAATCGTCATAAATGCGACTCAAATCCCT
This sequence comes from Silene latifolia, assembly GCF_048544455.1. Lineage (NCBI taxonomy): Eukaryota > Viridiplantae > Streptophyta > Magnoliopsida > Caryophyllales > Caryophyllaceae > Silene > Silene latifolia. Next base: position 7,802,901 of record NC_133526.1, read on the forward strand.
AATAATCAATATTTGCGGGTTTTCGTCATTAAATTCAATTCGAGTTTTAGAGATTCAATTCGTTCATGTTGAGTTTCTGGGGTTCATTGTTGATATATTTTCGTCTGTTTAGTCATTAATCCGTCATCAATCCATCATATTTAGTCTAAATTAGATAATAACTTGCTTATTATTCATTCATTAGCATCGACCCTTCACATGTTTAATCCGTCTTATTTCCGTTTCATCCATGTTTTGCTGTTTTATGACCTCAATCACATGTAAATAATCTGTAAATCACTTTCATCCGGGTACATAATCTAAATCAGTCCATTAAATTCACCAATTAACGTTAACAATTGCGGTTTTGGCTTCACAGCCAGAGTTCGTCCTTGGAACAGACGCAGCGTCTGCTGCGCCTCTTCCAAAGGGCGCAGTGTCTTCTTACTGTTCCAGGACGACTTCTGTCCCTGAACTCCTTTTCTGCCTTGACCTAGATTAATTAGTTTACGTATCAATTAACTAATATTCGTAATATCGCTAATTCCTGTTCGTTGATTTGTTGTTTTATTCTTTTATTCTTTTTTATCAAATTATCCGTTTTAAAGGTACTTTCGACATAAACCGCCTAATCCAATGTAATTAATGTAATTTCCATTATTGTATTCCTTTCATTTATTTCATTGTTTTGTGTGCTTCCACATGTAATCAATATTAAATCCCACTTCGACCCCAATTGTTTGCCTAATTAATTGTTCACCGACTTAGCTAATTCACATGTTAGGATTAATCTATTGGATGTTGCATTGCATGCATATAGCCGACGATATATCAAGTACGAATAAACTCCCTAATCATTAGTAGAGGCCGCTATCGAGGCGGGCGGGATTAGGTGTTCGATCAAAAGAGCTTCCTAATACGTACCCTCACCCTTACTCCAGGATCTCCGTGAGCACCCGTGTTCATTGGCATCCACGAGAGTCATTCTAGACATAGAATGCTAAGGGTAACGATTGCTTAGTGTTCATGTCTTTACTTTGTGTCTTGACATGACACGAGGTATTCGAACGGTTCCAATTTCCCATAAAAATTGGTGGCGACTCCTTACAAAATGCAAACGCTTGTTTTCGAGCCCCTTCACTACCAAGCGCCCCGGGCGGCCCGTCCCACGGTTTGGCGACTCACTGGGATTATACACTTACGTGTAGCTAAGGGTGAAACTTGAACAAGGTTAGGGAATAAGTTTGTACAAGACAATTGTCGGTTTTCATAACTCGGTCTTCCTAGACCGTTTATTCGGCCTTCCTAGGCCCAACCCAACCCATTCGACCAATCGTCCCGTCTAAACGGTCCTAATTCTTATTTGGGCCTAAGGATGGATAGCGATTGACGTCATCCATACCATGATGCTTACTCTTGTTTGTATCAAGGGCCTTCACTACTCGAGGAAATGGACTAGGAATCGGCCTTACTCTTGTTTGGCACGAGCCTCTCCACAGACTTCGGGTTTGATGGTTCGGTATGGCAACCCACCCTTTAAACCAAAACCCTTCTAAACGCACTCAGCATCCCGTTATAATGCTTGTATAAATGTGCAAACCTTATGTGATCACCATTCTAAACAAAACCATGACGAACTTTCAAAAATCAAAACCCGTTTTCAATCGAGAATTTCGAAAATAGGGCCTTTAATTAGTACAAAATCCGGTCAAAACTCTGTCCGTTTGTCGTGTCAAAATTCGGGCCACAAGCCCATTTCAAAACCTCACCTCGAGTCCACTCCTACAACTACACTACAGTTGGCTAGGACACACATTTTCAAAGACCTTGTCTTTCTTCAAAACTCACTCGACACAAGTGGCACACACCCACTTCATGAGTCAAGTCTTTTCCTCTTTTAGCAAGTGTGATAGAATGGTCGATCGTGTTTTGATTCGTCGCCGATCTCTTGTCCGGTTTCCAAGATGCCTGGGTCAAGTGATGATACGAACCTCCAAAAACTTCAAGAGAATAGTGATCGAATCCTAGCCGCTACCGGCCCAAATGCAAGTTACCCAAAACCAAACCTATGACCGCCTCGAGCTCATCGAAGGCCGTATCTTTGACGTAGAGGGAAGGTTGCCTCCCATTAAAGGTGAAGTACTACAGTTTTCCGATGACGAGTCTAAGGATGAAAGTCCTCCCAGTGGGGATGACCGCAATGAGAAAAGACTCCAATACCTAGAGGAGCAATTGATGTACCTTAAAGGAGATGACATTTACAAGGAGAACAATCGTAAGTATGAAGCCGTCAATTCCAAATTGCCCACTAACTTTAGCATGACGGATATCCCTAAGTTCAAGGGACATGAGAACCCTTTGAACCATATCCGTGCCTTCAAGGATTACATGTCTATCAAAGGCATCAAACCCGAGATGTTCTTAAGGATCTTTCCTTCATCTCTCGACACCATCCCGAAGCAATGGTTCTATACCCTAGATCACAAGAAGGTCGCTACTTGGGAGGACGCCGCGATCGAATTCTCAAAACAATACGCGGATAATGCCGAGATCCAAGTCAATATGCGCACTCTAGAGGTTCTTACCCGAAATGACAAAGAAGGATTCACCGACTTTCTAAGTAGGTGGAGGAAGACTAGTACTCAACTAGTAGAACGCCCGGATGAGGCCACTCTTGTGGAGAAATTCGTGGACAATCTCAAGCCCATATATGCCAACCATTTGAGATATCAAAACATCAAGACTTTCAAAGACTTAACCGTGTTGGGGACACGAATCGAAGATGACATCCGCAAAGGGCTCTTGTCCAAAACGGTAGGTCGAGGATATCAAGGGTCCACAAGTCGTTCATACGGCTCTACTAGCAAGACCGACGAAGTTAACCTTCTCGAACCATCCAAGAAAACTAGCCCACCAAGGAAGTTCACAAACCTTGGGGATACATACTCCAATGCTCTAAAAAGGCTAGTGAAGCAAGGCAAACTCCAACCCATTGGACCTACTCCCGAGCCCGAAAGGAAGTCCAAATTCTGGGACGAAAATTCCTACTGTGAATACCATAGGGGTAAGGGGCACGACACCGAAAAATGCTACAAGTTAAAACACGTGCTTCAAGATATGATCGAAGATGGTCGACTTCCAATTCCACCAGGAGGTAAGCCTAATAACACTCAGAATCCTCTTGGAGTTCTAGTGATTACAAGTGATGAATCTACCTTAGATTGCTCACATCTCATTTCTCCCGCCGAGGATGAAATTCAGGCAATTGAGAAAGAAAGACTCTACTCTACCATCTCCCCTACCATTTCCGACTTCATCGCCTGGGCAAGGAGTGTAGATAGACAAGTGTGGGAATTAGAAAGCATGGTAATGATCTTGCGCGATCCCAATGCAACACCTAAAGAACGCGTACCATTGATCTTCTCTCAAAATGCTACTATGCAAGAAGTCATCACTGTGGTCGATAAACTAGTCGATCAAATCATACAACTAGAAAGTGACATCATGAGGATGAGGGAACTAGCCGCAATCAATGGAGTTTGGGCCGATGACGATGAAGACGAATATCTCATTGAAAACTCTTTAGTCAAGGAAATAGTCCAAAATGGCGAAGACCAAGATGTGGATCACCTAACTCGCTCGGGTCGTCCATACCAAAACACTACTCAAAACGGTCCAACCAATGTCATCACACCAAATGACAACGAAGATGACCCCACTGACCATTTGCTCAAGCAATTACAAAGAACCAAGGCTGATCTTTCGGTCTGGCAACTAGTGGCAAGCTCATTTCCACACCGCCAAGCTTTACTGCAAGCTTTGGCCAAATTGAATGTGGCACATAACTCTACTCCTGAAGATGTAGTCAACTTGGTCTTCCAAGAATCCCCGAAACTAAGTAACCCTGTTACTTTCTCGGATGAAGACTTGCCACCTTTTGGCGCCAGTCACAACCTTGCTCTATACATCACCGTCATCTGTCTAAAGAAGAATGTGCCAATGACCTTGGTAGATGATGGCTCCGCGGTCAATGTCATACCCCTCAAAACGGCATACAAACTAGGCATGAAAGAGTCGGACTGGACTCCTACAAATCAAGGTGTACGGGCATATGACGGTACACGACGAAAAGTGGTAGGACTTGCCAATCTAACCATAGCAACGGGACCAATCGAACGAAAGGTTAACTTCCAAATAGTGGACATCGAAGCTTCATTCAACATACTGGGAAGGCCTTGGATTCATGCTTCTAAAGCAAGAACATCCACCCTTCATCAAAAGATCAAGATCCCACTAAATGGCAAAGTTGTGACAATCACTTCGTCACCCATTAAGGCTATAATCGAGAAGCAATCAAATAATCAAGTCCTTTCGGATCCCATATACGAACTTGGGGGCTTCCAAAGTGTAAATGTCATAGAAAGTGAGTTGGCACCCTTATACTATAATCCCTACTCCAACTTGGTGGTCAACCACATACTCAAGAACCAAGGATACTTCCCTGGAATGCCTTTGAACCCAGTTCGGAAAAACACCTTCGCGCCATACAAGAAAGGCAACTCATCGAGAATACCACTTGGACTAGGGTACAAACCCACAATGTAAAGTTCTCGAAATGCTCGCCCAAGTCCAAAACCGCAAGTATGTAGGAGTCCAAATGAGGCCATATCTTCCTACCCTCAATGGATACTTCGTCCAAGAAGGAAGTTCGGAACTCTTTCATGGATTTCCCGAACCTTGGCATTACCTCGAGAGGAAGTTAGCCGGAATCGAGATCTTTCACGATTGCTACTTTATCCCTCCAGAAACGGTTCCTACCGTCAAAAACCGTCAAGCACCTTGCTTAGACGAACAAGCTGTTAGCCTCCTGTTTGGAGAGGACCGATTTGTTAGGGCCGCGCAGGATGAGATCATTACTACGATACTTCAAGACGATCGCTTCAACCCCACCGCTTTGATCACAGAAATCGACACCAAGCGGCGAGAAAGGGTGGAGAAAATCAATCAAGTGGACCAACAATCAAGGAAGACTCTTCAAGCTCACCACCGGAGAAGGAGAGATGTTCAAAGAAGAACCGAAGACGACGAATTCGAATCGTAGTCGGAGTCGGTCGAGTCGAATCTGAGGAGTCGTTAGAGAGTCTACTCCTGTCGTCATCCCCACTCCCCTCGTCTCTCCTAGCTTATTTTCGAGTAGTCACGTGGTTCGGAAATGCCCCACCATCGTCCCTTTGCCGCCACTATCCTTGGATCAGTTGGCCTCTTTGTTTCAACTTTACTCAAATCTTAATATGAATAAATCAGTTCGCTTACTCTTTGCGTTATCTTGAGTGCAATTCTGTTTATGATGATACGAGGATGACCAAAACCCAGACTTGACCGAAATACCCCTACGTAGCCAAAGAAATACTACGGGAAGGAGAAGGGGGACCAGAATTGAGGACACCGAACCCATCAATGTTGGAACCGAACTAGAACCCAAAGAACTTAGGATAGGGACTACCTTGAGCTCAACCGAAAGAACCGATTTCATAGACCTCCTAAATGAATTCAAAGACGTTTTCGCTTGGTCCTACAAAGACATGCCAGGGATCGACAGGGATATCGCCGAACATAGGATTCCGATTAAGCCAGGTTTCAAACCTGTGAAACAGAAGCTTCGACGAATGAGAACAGTGGGCTCAAGATTAAGGAAGAAGTTGACAAACAATTCAAAGCCGGGTTCATCAAAGTTTCCGAGTATTCTGACTGGGTAGCTAACATAGTACCCGTGCCCAAAAAGGATGGGAGAATCCGAGTTTGTGTTGACTTTAGGGATTTGAACAAAGCAAGCCCAAAAGACGACTTCCCTCTACCTCACATCGACATATTGGTAGACAATACTGCAGACCATGCATTACTATCCTTCATGGATGGATATGCGGGTTATAACCAAATCAAAATGGCCATGGAAGACATGCATAAGACCGCGTTCGTCACCCAATGGGGAACCTATTGCTACACAGTAATGCCGTTCGGACTGATCAACGCCGGGGCTACATACCAACGCACCGCGACTACACTCCTACATGACATGATGCATAAGGAAGTCGAGGTATATGTAGACGACATGATTGTCAAATCCAAGGAAAGAGAGGGACATATTGCGAACCTTCGCAAGTTCTTCGCAAGGCTACGGAAGTACAACATGAGACTCAATCCTCAGAAATGCACATTCGGGGTGACATCCGGCAAACTCCTAGGGTACGTCGTTAGCCAACGAGGTATAGAAATAGATCCGTCCAAAATCAAAGCTCTGATCGAAATGCCACAACCTCAAACAGAAAAGGAAGTCGGGATTCTGGAAAAGTGCAATACATAAGTCGATTCATATCGAAACTTACGATGATCTGCGAGCCTATCTTCAAGAAACTCAAGAAAACAGACCACACCATGTGGGATGATGATTGTCAAAAGGCATTCGACCGAATCAAAGAGATATTGGCTAAACCACCAGTGCTCATGCCTCCACAGCGAGATCAACCTCTTGGTTTATATCTCACAAGAATCGAAATCGCCATGGGTGCTATGCTAGCTCAAATCAGGAAGTGAAGAAAGAGCTATTTACTATCTAAGTAAGAAGTTCTTGGAATACGAGTGCAAATATTCACAACTCGAAAGGACATGCCTCGCTCTTGTGTGGGCAACAAAGAAGCTACGTCATTACATGCTTAGCTACTCTGTCAAGATATTCTCCAAAATGGATCCAGTCAAATACCTCTTCGAGAAACCCGTTCTCAACGGACGTCTGGCAAGATGGACCATGATGCTCTCAGAATTTGACCTCAAATATGTGCCACTGAAAGTAATAAAGGGTCGCGCCGTCGCCGAATTCTTCGCAGAAAATCCCATCAACGACGCACAAACCATAGATACTTGGTCATTTCCCGACGAGGATATACTTCAAACTGATGTAGACTCTTGGGATCTATACTTCGATGGAGCATCAAACCTAAGAGGATTTGGGATAGGAGTGTTGCTCATTTCTCCTGAAGGTGAGCATACACCGATTCTTTGTCAAACTCGACTTGAGGTGACAAACAACGCTAAGTATGAAGCTTGTCTCATTGGACTACAAGCGGCAGTAGCTTAGGTATCAAAACCTACGAGTGCACGGGGATTCGTCACCGATCATCAACCAAGTTACGGGATCCTGGAAAATCCAGTGAAAGCCTTGCACCCTATCGCCTAGGATAGACCAAGTGGCTCAATTCTTTGATCACGTAACCTACTTACACCTACCTCGAGAAGAAAATCAATTTGCCGACGCTCTTGCGAAACTTGCATCTTTGATAAACATGCCAAATTACATGATGGAAATGCCTTTATGCATTGAACGACGGTCGGAGCCGGCGTATGTCCATCAAATTACCGATGAAGAAGAAATCGCACAAGAACCCCGGTTCCAAGCAATCCTAAACTTCAAGCTTAACGGTACCTATCCGCCGAAAATGGACAAAAGGGGACAACGAGCTATACGCCTATTAGCTTCCCAAAGATATCCTAATGCAAGGAGAATTGTACAAAAGAACACCTCTTGGTGTAGTCCTACGTTGCCTTGATCATTCACAGGCACGAAAGGTGATGGAAGAAGTCCACAATGGAGAATGCGGTCCTCACATGAGTGGGCCTATGATGGCAAAGAAAATCACACGTCTAGGGTACTATTGGACCACAATGGAATCCGATTGCATCAAATATGTGAGGCATTGCCACAACTGTCAAATCTTCGGGAACGTACAACATGTCCCTCCTTCGTTGCTCTATACGATGACATCTCCTTGGCCATTCTCCGCATGGGGAATTGATATAATTGGGAAAATAACCCCAGCCGGAACAGGAGGTCACTGTTTCATCCTAGTAGCGATTGACTACTTCACCAAGTGGGTAGAAGCGGCTTCCTACACCGCTCTTACAGCTAAAAATGTGGCAAAGTTCATACAAAACAACATCATCTGTCGATATGGTTGCCCACATGAAATCATTAGCGATAATGGGTCCCACTTCCAAGCCGAAACCGAACAGTTGTTAGCCAAGTACAAAATCAAGCATCACCACTCCTCGCCCTATCGACCACGGACTAACGGCGCGGTAGAGGTCAAACTAACAAAAATGTCGTCACGATCCTCAAGAAAATGACCGACAATTATAGAGATTGGCCAAGCAAAATACCCTTCGCTTTGTGGGGGTATCGTCGTCGATCGGGACGCCCACTGGGCTACTCCTTTCTATTTGACCTACGGCATGGAAGCCGTACAACCAGATTGAGCTAGAAATACCATCCTTGCGTATTCGGCTAGAAAGTCAAATCCCGGAAGCCGATTGGAAGAGGGATAGATATGAAGAGCTCATCCTCCTGGATGAACGTAGGCTACGTGCCTTGCATAATGTCCAAACATATCAAGCACGTATCAAACGAGCTTTCAACAAGAGAGTTAGGCCAAGAAACATCAAAGAAGGAGATTTAGTTCTCAAATCGGTTAGAGCTCTTTTACCCGTCGACCCAAGAGGGAAATTCAAACCTAATTGGGCGGACCATATCTAGTCAAGTCCATACTCCCGGGGGTGCGGTTAGAATCACGGACCTAGATGGGAACGAGTTCTCAAACCCCACAAATCTCGACCAACCAAACGATACTATGCCTAGGATAGAATGTAAACGCGCCTCGCGTAAACCTACGTGTCGCTCTTGTGGCACTAAATAAACGGCCCCTGGCCCATTTGAATGTCACTATGCTCTCGCATCTTGGCAAACTTGTCATCCTCATATCATCAAACAAACTAAATTCGCACCTCCCGAGTAAGCAAAGCTCATGCTTATTTTCTATGTTCATTACAAGCTCTTGCTTCGAACAATTATTCTTTTACATTTACTCGAACTACGCGCAAGGGTTTGATTTCGCTTTCTTTAAGTGAATACGTAGGCAATCCTTCACGGGATTCAACCCGCCATTACATATAAAATAAATGTAAATAGAAGGACATTTGCGTCGCATCTGAAATTCGACAAGAATAATTAAAGAAAATGCCAACGGTTTCATAACCATTTAACCTTTTTATTTCATCCAATTTCTAATAATAGTACGACAAATAATAAAAATAGATAGGCTAGGATTCTAAAAATCCCTCCTTTTTATTACAACAATAATAAATAATAATCAAATAATAATAACTAAGACTTGGGCTATTCCTCCATCTTTCCCTTGCCCTTGTCGTTCTTGTCATATTTCTTGTCACGACCTCGAGCCGGCGCTCTTGCACCACTTGGACCTAATCACCAACGGTCTTTCTCGAGGCCTGACCCTCCCGTTCTTGTCAACCACCATCTCTGCGACAGGAGTAGTCTTTGATTTCTTCGAAGGATGAATGACTTGAAAGCCGACTTCTTCTTCTCCTTCGGTCAGATGCTTCTCTTTCTCTTTCTCTCCATCGCGCACCTTGTAATCAACGGGCTCGCGCTTCCTCAGTCTTTCGCGCTCTTCCGAAGTTGCAGCCTTCCTCCACCTCAGATAAGAGTCCGACACCCACAAAGCATTGGAGGAAAAGCTCAGGAACCACATATTTCTTTGGGCCCATTTCATAGCCCACTCTCTTCGGCTCTCGGTAGTCAACGCCATGGCAGTCTGCGGGACGGTGTCAAGCCTAGGGATCATCTGCTTCAACCCAACTTGCCTCATCAACCTCTCAGGGAAGATGCACACCATAAACTCCAATCCAGGGATGCGCACGGACCTAGTAGGATCCAAAGAAGACACCCCAAAGGATGTGACTTGAGGGGTGCCACCACGGTCTGACAACCCACCCGATCAAAGGGCCATCATCACCTTTAGCTTGTTGTTCTTCCAATAGTCACGGATCTTGTGAAATCCACCATGTACAACCTCGTCCTCATCGAAATCATACGAGCATGATAGGAAAGTGCATGAACCGGGGCTCAAGCAATCGGCCGTTCCCATGAGCCAAACCTACCAAGACAGGTATTAGACACCAAAAAAAAAAAAAAAAAAAAAAAAAAAAAAAAAAAAAAAAAAAAAAAACAAAAAAAAACGAAAAAAAAAGAAGAAAGGAAGGTGTCTTTTACCTGTAGGATAACGGGACTTCCCAAGAACGGAAGATCGCGGTTGGATTTCCTATTATCCAAACCCAAAATGATCTCCCCTAAGCACAGACAAGCTGGGCTCCTGCGCAGCTCCATTTGCTCAATAAGGCTCAAAAGGCGAGGATCACCTCTCAAATCCTCGTCAACATGTCCCTGAAAAACATACACATGCAACAAACGAAGCCAAATGCTCTCCTTCTAGCGACATAAGAGACAGTGGGGTCGGCCTGTTGATAAATCGGTCTATAAAATCCAACATCCGCACGCCTTTCGAAGTAACAAGGCGATCCACCTCAAGTCTAGTAAGTCCAAGCAAATCTCGAACTTACTCTTATACCCTTGAGCGATAGAAGGGATGGCGGGTAAGTGTTCGGGGTCCCACCCGCCAATAGCGACAATTTCCTCCTAGGAAAGGACAAATATCACCTCCTGGAAAGGCGAATACATGATAATTTGGATCCCAATAATCAAGGCAAGCATCTAAGAACGGTTTCACCACCTTGATGAGTTTCAAGCTCAATAAAGACCCAAGATTATAAGCACCCATGTCGTGCTTTTCCATGTTCGAAAATTCATTAGTCCATTCCTTCAAGCGAACCTCTAAAGTATTCATGATGATAATTTTCTCTTGAAAATTTATTTTAGGAGTTTTAGGAGAAGCGACGAAGAAAAGACGGAAGAATTATATGATTCAAAGCTTCGGCAGCGCTTCTATTTATACTAATTTGCTGTTTCCAAAATCCGTCGAATAAACCCCTGCGGGAACAGTGCGCGGCACCTGCGCCTCTTTCAAAGGGACGCACTTGGTGTCTGCGCCTCTTCCCAGGATCACTCCCGTGATTTCCGCGTTTGGATCTTTCCTAATTCTATAACACGCGTGATTTCCTATTCCTATGGGATTTTATTTTGGTAAACTACGGAAGTTTACCATGTTTTGGGATTTCCTAATTTCGCGGGCACGCATTTCGAGGCGACATTGACATTTTCGCCATTTTATCACATTTGTGTATTTAATTGTCCATTTAATTCTTTTTATTATTCAAACTTTCATATATTTATTTCATTTTCTTAATTTCTTTTGCTACATTTTCTAACTTATGAATTTCTATTTTTCTTTTTTTTTTAGGTAACCCTCCTGCCGTCCCATTCATTTCCTAAAAAAAATTTTTGCATTTTGCGTTTCTTTTGAGTCTCATTTTGCACTAATTAAAGGCCTTATATGTATATAAAATGTATGTGTTGCGTGATTTTTGTCCATGTAAATTCCGGTAACATGACGGCGTAAACCGTCATCTACCAAACCTGTTCAAGAACTAACCTGCAGGTACAAACAAACAACCAAAGAAAGGCACTCGTGGCCATCATATATACAACAAAAAGCAAATGTACAAGCAACTGGGGCTCGCGCCCGAACAAGTCCAAATGTACAAGCAAGCCGGGGCTCGCGCCCGAACAAGTCCAAATGTACAAGCAACCGGGCTTGCGCCCACCAAATCAAAAATCCAAGAAAATCGGGGCTTGCGCCCAAACCAGTCCAAAAATGTTTCAAAATTAAAACGTACAAATCTACAAAACTACACAAGCTACTTTGCAGGCACCCTCCAACTCAAAGAACTCTCGCCATCGAGAAATGGCGATCTCGGCATCCCGAAACTCGAGCTCCCTCGACAAGCGAGCCGTCTCCTCCCGAGCACAGGCCAACTCTCGTCCCGACTCTCGGGTCACCCCAAAAAAAAAGAACGAATTGGCTCACGTCAATCAACTCAATTGGAAAACCAAAACTCAAAAAAGAAGATCGAAAAATGGGTACAAAGGTTCATACCGACGACCACGACCGCCGACGAGTGCCTCAATGGCCGTAGCTCGTGCCGGTTGGCCACCCTCCATAGTGCCACGAACCGAGATGGCGCGACACCGCATTTCAAAGGAAATCCTCGACAAATTAAACAAATTCAGTCAAACGTGTTCTTACACGAAAACCATGCAAAATGGGAGCTCACCCTCCCGAATCGAGATCTGCCGATCATCCAGGCCAAGATCCCGTCAAATACGTCAAAGTCACGTAACTCGAGAGATCGTCGTCCTCCCGTGAGCGTCGGTGTACTCGAGGGTCTCGGGGTACTCTGGGGGCTCGATGCCCGCCGCCTCAACCTCCTACAAGGACAAAACAACTCTCGTTAATCGATGGTCTTTCGTCGTAATTTTCAAAATCAAACCAACAAGAAAACAAGGGATACTCACCACTACCGGCCAATAGGCCAACCTCCCGTAAAGGAACGCCGAGTAATCCTCCTCAGGGAGAAGAAGGTCGTCGCCACCGGCACCGCCAGGTCCGCCTCCTCTCGGCCTCGGAAGGCTCCCTAAACATCGTCCTAGGAGGATCGACGGAACCGTCAACGCGCCCGAAAAAGCACCGACGAGCTAACCGCTCGCCCAAATACCATACAGACCCATCGACGTCCACAACAAAGGCAGCCACTCGAACTCCTAGGACGAAGGGTCTCGGCTCAAAGAACAAAGGGAGGCGCTCCAGCGTACTCCGCCCAAGGTCTGGGCACCCACTGTCACAATATGAAGGCAAAGGTCATTCCTATGATCAATTGAAAACAAAATATGAGAAGATGTGAATGAATACAAATGAGATACTCACGCTGCTCAACTGAAGGGCGTTCACATCCCGCCGGTAGACATTGTGAGAAGAACGCTTGCTCTTCGTCCGGACATGACCCAATCCCTCACCACGGGATAGGCCCTCTCCAACGGCTCGTCCTCTTGGGCGCGAGGTCCGGAAAGTAAGAGTACACCCACGCCCAGAAAATGTATCGTCAATGACGATCTTTCGATCTTTGATAAAAGAAAGGAATTTACGTTGATTTAAAGGTAGGTTCATACCTCCAACAAGTAGTCCAGTCCGACAGCGCCGGAGAGAAGTCCCCTTCTCCATCACTCTGGGCGAACCATGGCCCTCATAAGCGGATGAGGACCGCAAACCAAGAATGACTGAGTCCCAACGCCCTAAGGAACTCGGTCGAAAGAAAGGGGAGAAGCTTCGTCGACAGCCTCTCACCCTTGTCTCCGAGGTAAATCGAAGACAAGAACCACCAAAGCCACAGACGAGCCCTCTGCTCGGCTGTACAAGGAGGAGGATCCGTCTCCCTCCCATCGATCACCACCGATGCCGGGGTCTTCCCCGCAAAGTAATCTCGAACATAGGTACTGGGTACCAAACCCGGCACCGCAACAGCCTTCGGCGACGGGTTCCACCGATCAACCTCCTCGCCTCGGCCGAATGCGCCTCATGCCAGCCTCCGGCCACACCATCTCCTCGATCCCGCACGGGGGACCAAATCATGCCGTAGTCCTCCAAGGTGACTCCCACCTCACCAAAAGGCAGGTGAAACGTGGAAGTCGTATCCCAGAATCGATCCAAGAAAGCGCGGACCAGGCTAAGGTTGGCCCGCAGCTTCCTCTTCACGATATCCCTCCAAACCTGGACCAGAGGACCAAACGCTCCGCGCTCGATCATGGCCCTCTCCTCCTCCGACAGCCGCTCGTAGTGCTCCATCGCCGTCGTATACCCCGAGAACGACCGGATGTTCCCGGCCTCCTATTATGATTTGAAACGAAGCTATCTTTAGTTTTGGATAAATTTGAAAGAGATTTGAACAGAAATGGAAAAGGATAGGTAAAGAGTTAGGGAGTTCCTATTTACCAAGCTCTTCACCGTCCTGTAGGACAAGTGACCCTCTGCAGCCCACACAAGGTGCCTACTCTCCCGTGTCTCGGCCCACGCAGAGCACCTCTCGGTGGCGACCCCCTCGTCCGAGGTGGGCCGTCTCGGAATCTCCTCCTCGTCAGCAGCCTCCTCCTCGGGGATCTCCTCTGCAGCAGCCATCACCGCGGCGGTGAAGGCCTGCTCTAGCGCCTCCTCAACAGCAGCGGCGTCTATGTCCATGGGATCTCTCCCAGAAGAAGAAGCATCGTCACCTGCAACGATTAAGGCAAATCCAGGCCGCGTCACATGACGACAAGCCCTTGTTAAGTAGTTTTCGAGCCTTCAAGGCCCAGAAATCGCCCCTTTCCGGCCATCTTTGGTCATGTTCCCGCCAAACCCAATCACTCATGTGATGAATAGGGTCAAGTCAAGTCAAAGTCAAAGCCTAGTTCCGAGTTCGAGTCGAAAATTCGGCAGCATTTCGCTATAACGGCGATTATGCCCTAAAAAGTGTCCTGCAAAAGTTGTCACAAACCAAATTTCCGAGATGACAGGAAGTTTACCCATCATCCAAGGGTCCCAACTATCAAATTTCATCACAAATGGGCAATCCTAAGGCCATTTTTCGAAGCAATTTTCGATCTAGGTCGTGAAACCGTCTCAAAATTCGCTCAAGGGCTCAAAACTTGACGAAAATTCGAAGTAAATACATGGTTATGTTCCTAACATTGCCTACTACTCATTTCTAGTATCAATTTGGCATGACAAATCCATTTGGGGAAAAAGCCCCAAATTTTCGATCATTGGGTGAAAACCTAATGTTCGCGACTCAAAATTCGACAAAAATGAATGGTTAATGCAAGATTAAAGCACATACCTCGATTAGTCATATTCCAAGCAAGCTTTTGAATCCAACCTTGATAGAAATGGTGAAGATTTGAGAGAGAAATTGAAGGATTTGTGTTTCGAATGAAATGAAAAGCCTTTCTGATTTCGCGTTTTTACGCGGAATTCTTTGAATTGGGAACAGAACGCGGCGGCGCGCTGCGCCTCTTCCAAGAGACGCAGCTCTTGCTGCGCCTCTTCCTTTGTTTCCCTCCTGATGGATTTTCAAAAATCCGTTACGAGTTCGTTACTCGTGGGCCCATCTTTGGTGCACCTCTTCTTTGATGACATTTTATCACTTTGGTCCGTTTCGATGATTTCCTCTCGTTCCGGTCCGCATTTTATCCAAAGGCAACGTGATTTTGCATATTGTCCGAATTCATTTTATCCCACAAGCGATATTTGCAAAGATTGCTCAACCATTTTGGCGCAGTAGTATTTTGCGATCTTTTGCTCACCCAAGGCTTTCTTTCGTGACGATTCGAGATGTTCCTAGTCGTCGAGATCATTTTATCCAAATGGCAGTAGTATTTTGCGATCGCTCGCTCAAGACTTTCCCCCGACGATCAAGATGTTCCTAGTCGTCGACGTATTCCCCAACAAGAGTTCGCTTGAGACCGACGCAAGCAGATTCAACTTCCAAATTTCGCCGAGTTCGCTCGAGACCAACGCAGCGATTCCCCAGCCAGCTTCTACCAACGTCCTGCTGCTTTCAATGTTTCTTGTTTCCCCAGTTCGACAGGTGTCGTTCTCCGAGAAGTTCCTATACCCAAACCTTAGTTACCTTTAGGTCGAACTCACATTTGGCCTCCTTCCCACAATGCTTTCCTTTAGGGCCCCATACCCTAGCACGTTCATATATTATCTTTAGGTCTTAACCTTAGCTCCTATGCACCTCCGAAAGCATCTCGAGGAAGAAGTCTCAGGTATGGTTCTTTCTTATGGCTGGCGAGCCTCCTTACGTAGTCTAATGGACTTTAAACGACCCTCCCCGATAGTCGACGGACTCTAAAATGTTCCCGACGACGGGTCCTTGGCTCGGACCCCTTGAGCGCCTCGCGTCGCCATAGTCGTCATGTTGTAATCTTCGATTGACCTGATGGCTATACTTTGACTTTCGCCTTGTCCAAGCCTCGGTCAAAGTGGGGGCTCAGACACCTCGTTTCGCACCCCTCGCAAACCACCCGAGTGATGATTGGGCCGCATGTTTGATTCGCGGAACGATTAGTGACGATTAAATGAAGATTATCGTCAAGTGATTGCTCAAATATAAATGTCAACCTCTTAGTTGTCATCTACGTGCCCGATACGGTCGTTTTGGCGATAATTAGAGTACATTCGAGTCCGGTCAAAAACCGTCTCCATTTTCGATAGTTTGTTAAATCCCGAGTCAGAATGTTCCGGAATGTTCCGGATATTTCTATTCCATATTCATCAAATTTTATCTTTTGGCAAATAATATCCCGTAATATTCAAAAGATAATCAAATTAAATCCGTCCTACCATAACTAAAACGCTGAAATCTTTCTTAAACAGAGGAAACCTCCTGGGAACAAAGCGCACTGGGCTTTGCGCCTCTTCCAAGAGACGCAGATGGGCTCTGCGCCTCTTCCCGGCCCTTCTTTGCATGATTTACGTATCTTTTTTATATCTTTCCGAGATTCACTTCCAAAGAGTCTCCGAAACCCTATTCCTTCACGTGATTAGTATAAATAGGAGCCTTCGTTCCTCATATTTCTCACGCCAGTGTCCGCCCTTCTCTTCTCCCTTTGCATTCTAGACTTTGTTCTTACTAATTGGCGCCTACGTGCTTGGACCTCCGACCACGTAAGCTCGGATCTTCCGGTACCACCTCTCCGTTGCATGACCGA
Organism: Silene latifolia; assembly: GCF_048544455.1. NCBI lineage: Eukaryota > Viridiplantae > Streptophyta > Magnoliopsida > Caryophyllales > Caryophyllaceae > Silene > Silene latifolia. The sequence continues at coordinate 7,819,489 of NC_133526.1, forward strand.
CCAATTTGACCACTACACTCAATCAATCTAATTAATTAATCTGTTTTAATCGTTTTCCTCTCACGAGGGCACTCTTTCCTTGCATTCGCGTCGAGCATCACTAATCGATTTTCTTAGTTCTTCTCGTTAAACAACATGTAAGTCCGAGGGTGTATTAATCTCTCCTTTTATTTATTGTATTTTATTTATCGTATCACAATTGTAAGGTTTATGTCGAAAGCACCTCATTAAAACCGATTTCTAAAACCGTCTTTAAAACCCTTTTTGCGGATTTCCGGTGAGATGGAGACGTCGAGAAAAGACGCAGCAACATTGCGCCTCTTCAAAGGAGCGCAGCACACCGCGCCTCTTCGTGAGGCTGCCGCAGTTCCTGCTTCTTTTCTTCTTCCTCCGTCCTCTGTAATTCGTCTCAATTTATTTCTTTTGTTTTGTTCGTCTGTTAATTCGTTCGCATGGTAGTTTAATAATTCATATGTATATTATCCATCGTCATTAACATGTTTAAATCGTCATAAATGCGACTCAAATCCCTAATAATCAATATTTGCGGGTTTTCGTCATTAAATTCAATTCGAGTTTTAGAGATTCAATTGTTCATGTTGAGTTTAAGGGTTCATTGTTGATATATTTTCGTCTGTTTAGTCATTAATCCGTCATCAATCCATCATATTTAGTCTAAATTAGATAATAACTTGCTTATTATTCATTCATTAGCATCGACCCTTCACATGTTTAATCCGTCTTATTTCCGTTTCATCCATGTTTTTTGTTTTATGACCTCAATCACATGTAAATAATCAGAAATCACTTTCATCCGGGTACATAATCTAAATCAGTCCATTAAATTCACCAATTAACGTTAACAATTGCGGTTTTGGCTTCACGACCCGAGTTCGTCCTTGGAAGACGCAGCTGTCTGCTGCGCCTCTTCAAAGGGCGCAGATGTCTCTTGCGCTGTTCCAGGACGACTTCTGTCCCTGAACTCCTTTTCTGCCTTGACCTAGATTAATTAGTTTACGTATCAATTAACTAATATTCGTAATATCGCTAATTCCTGTTCGTTGATTTGTTGTTTTATTCTTTTATTCTTTTTTATCAAATTATCCGTTTTAAAGGTACTTTCGACATAAACCGCCTAATCCAATGTAATTAATGTAATTTCCATTATTGTATTCCTTTCATTTATTTCATTGTTTTGTGTGCTTCCACATGTAATCAATATTAAATCCCACTTCGACCCCAATTGTTTGCCTAATTAATTGTTCACCGACTTAGCTAATTCACATGTTAGGATTAATCTATTGGATGTTGCATTGCATGCATATAGCCAACGATATATCAAGTACGAATAAACTCCCTAATCATTAGTAGAGGCCGCTATCGAGGCGGGCGGGATTAGGTGTTCGATCAAAAGAGCTTCCTAATACGTACCCTCACCCCTTACTCCAGATCTCCGTGAGCACCCGTGTTCATTGGCATCCACGAGAGTCATTCTAGACATAGAATGCTAAGGGTAACGATTGCTTAGTGTTCATGTCTTTACTTTGTGTCTTGACATGACACGAGGTATTCGAACGGTTCCAATTTCCCATAAAAATTGGTGGCGACTCCTTACAAAATGCAAACGCTTGTTTTCGAGCCCCTTCACTACCAAGCGCCCCCGTGGGCGGCCCGCTGTCCACAGTCTCATACGTTGACTTGCTGTCTTTTGACTTTGACCTTGCTCAATATGTTGACTCGGTCAGCGGGTGCAGAATATGCCCCATCATTAGGTATTAACCCAAAATTTTTTGATATAAAAGATATGTACTTTTTAGTATGTTATATGTCCCACATTGAAAAATAATGTAGGTGTGGTGAATATATTATGTATAAATAATAGAACTGTCCCATATATATACATTTTCTATATTATATTAAAGTGATGTTTATAATTTTGATATAAAAACTTTATATTTCATTTGACAAAAAAGTATCGTATGAAAATTATATAATTAGATTGTGACAAAAAAAATGCTATCATTAGAGTGTAGATTGTATTGTATTTTCTCATTATTAAATCGGGTTGATGTCAAAGTAAGTGCGAAAAATTAAAAAAATGGTGTAATTAGTATGTTATTTGTCCTACATTGAAAAGTAATGTAAGTGTGGTGAATATACTATGTATAAATATTAGAATTGTCCCACATCGGAAGATTACCATAAGGCAGGGTGATCTTATGATTATAAATAGAAGTCATAACCCAAAATCTTTTGATTCTCTTAAGTATTGTCAGAGAGAGCTCTTAAAAGAGTTTGTATTACTGTCTCTACAATAATGATTTCTAACCTAAGTTAATCTTTGGAAAATCATTTAGTTATTGTAGTATATACTATGTATTTCTTATTTTATATTCAAGTGATGTTTCTAATTTTTATATAAAAACTTTTACATTTCATTTGGCAAAATAATGTCGGTAAAAAAATTATGAAAATAATATTATTAGATTCATGGTAAGAAATGTTATCATTAGAGTATATATAGATTTCATATAATTTGCACATGTTAAAGATGGTGTATTTCATAGTATGTTATATGTCCCACATTGAAAAATAATATAGGTGTGACAAATATACTTCATATAAAAAATAGAATTTTCCCACATCGAAATATAGCATAATGTGGGTGATTCTATGATTATAAATAGGAGGCATCCTTGGAATTTAGGCATCAACCCAAAATCTTTTGAGTCTCTTAAGTATTGTCTTTGAGAGCTCTTAAAAGTTTATATCATTATATTTTCTACCTATAGATTTTATATGTCCCACATTGAAAAATAATGTAGATGTGGTAAATACACTACTACAAATACAGGCAACCACAACGGCCCTTTAACAACGCTTATTCACGAAAATCATCAAAACACGTTGTAGAATTTATTCCGCGAATTTTACCAAACTTAATTACAACGGTTATGTGTTGTTAGCCGTTGTTATTTGTTTTAACAACGGGTCATACTTAAACAACCGTTGTTAATGAAAAAACTAATAACAACGGTTAAATTTTAACCGTTGTTAATGGTTTGGCGCCAAATCAGTGAAAAGTAATCACAACGGTTATATTAGAACCCGTTTTTAATACTTTTTAACAACGGTTGTAATCTCAATAACCGTTGTTATTAATATTATGAAAATCTTAAGAACAACATATTGCTTTATTCTCGCTATACGCTACAAACACAAACACAAGCTAATCTTTTGCTACTATATCATCCTCCATTCCTCCCTCGATCGTCTCTCTGTCTTCATCTCCGTCACATCATTTGTTGTCACGTCTTCTCTCCCTCATCGCGCGTGTTTATCAATCAGGTATATATATGTTTCTTAGCAACGCTTATTATAACTAGATATAGGATTTTTTGGGTTATTATCTAATTTGTTGATAATTTAGCTTAATTGCTTTCCTGAATTTCGTTTATTTGTTTGCTTATTATTGTATTTTCTCAATTAGTTGCCTATTATTACGAATGTAGAATAATGACTCGAACTTGGATGATTGATGCAAATATGAGTGACCGCACCTACAAGGATGGTTTAGCTGAATTTTATGAATTCGTTTCGAACAATTTGAATGGTTCTTCTAGTATTGCATGTCCTTGTGAAAGATGTGGTAATATTAGCTATATGGCTTTTCCGGACGTTAAAATACACCTAGAAAAGTGGAGATTTAGTCGATCCTATACACTTTGGATTTTTCATGGGGAATCATTAGAGGAAGAGAATAACTCAAAGAAGATGATGTTGATGTACACGAAAGGCTAACGATGATCCCGAGTTTGCCGAGTTTTTGAGTTGGAAGAGTTGGAATTAGAGAAGTTGAATGTTGGGTCTATAGATAATGAAGAGAATGATGATGAGTCCATTGCTTTTGAAGATGTAGGTGATGACACTAGTAATTGGGATGACCTTAACAACATGTATGAGAAGTTGTGTGAGTCTGAAGCACCTCTTTATCCTGGTTGTAAGTTCACAAAAATGTCGGCTGTGGTGAAGTTGTATAATATCAAGGGGGCAAATGGGGTGAGTGACACGTGTTTCACTAGTTTTTTAGCCTTAATAAAGGAGTTGCTTCCCGATGGTAATGTTCTACTGTTAAGACATATGAGGCGAAAAAACTAATAAGAGGAGTGGGTATGAAATATGAGAAAATACATGCATGTCCAAATGATTGCATATTGTATCGGAAATTATATCAAAACTTAACCAATTGCCCTAAATGTTTGGAGTGGCGTTATAAGGATAAGGAAGGGATCCCCGCTAAGGTGTTGTGGTATTTTCCATTGATACCAAGAGTCATAAGGATTTATGCGAATCCCGATGATGCAAAAATGTTAACTTGGCATGAAACAGGAAGAATAAATGATGGAAAGCTAAGACACCCGGCAGATGGTAAGCAATGGAAATCGTTCGACGCTAAGTATCCCGAGTTCGGCAATGAACCTAGAAACTTACGTCTAGCGCTGTCCACCGATGGAATGAACCCACACGGAAACATGAGTAGCCAACATAGTACTTGGCCAGTAGTGTTGGCTATTTATAACTTACCTCCATATGTGTGCATGAAAAGAAAGTATTTGATGTTGTCGTTGTTAATTTCCGGCCCTAAACAACCTGGAAATGATATAGATGTATATTTGGAACCTCTTCTAGATGATTTGCGATTGTTGTGGGATAGTGGGATAGAAGTATTTGATGCATATAAGAACGAAACTTTCAATTTGAGAGCGATGTTATTGTGTACAATAACGACTATCCGGCTTATGGCGACCTTTCTGGGCACACAGTTCATGGGAAAGAGGCTTGTCCATTGTGTGGGGAGGATATCGAGTCCGAATACTTGAAGTCTTCTCGTAAGTATGTGTATATGGGAAATAGGAGGTTCTTGTCTCATGACCATTGTTATCGCAAGATGCAAAAAGCATTCAATGGAAGACAAGAACTTCGTCAACCTCCTAGAATTTTGAGTGGGCATGAAGTTTATCAAAAAGTAAAGCATATTGAGATAGATTATGGGAAGAAGAGCGGCTCTAAATTGTCTACTCGTGGGTATAAGAAAAGATCCATATTTTTGATAAACTTCCATATTGGCCGACTGGAGGTCGACATTGCCTCGATTTCATGCACATTGAGAAAAATGTCCGTGATAATATTATCAATACCCTTCGAATGTTCCTGGTAAAACAAAGGATAACGCCGCAGACTAGGAAGATATGAAAATGATGGGTATTAGGCTAGAGTTGGCACCACGTAGAAGAGAGGTAATCGTACATTTTTACCGCCAGCACTTTTACCCTTTCACGGAATGAGAGAAAAGAGTTACGTGCATGCTTGAATGGAATTAAAGTGCCACATGGTTATTCGTCGAACATCAAAAGCCTAGTGTCGATGCAAGACCTAAAACTCACCGGGTTAAAGTCACATGATTGTCACACTTTGATGCAACAATTACTACTGTGGCTATTCGTTCCATTTTACCTGAAAAGGTAAGATATGCTATAACTAGATTCTGTCTCTTCTTCCAGTCCATATGCTAGAAAGTCATCGATCCCGATGACGCGGATTCATTGCAGGACCTCGTTGTAACCTCTCTTTGTCAGTTGGAAATGTATTTTCCACCCTCTTTCTTCACTATCATGATTCATCCGACCATTCACTTGGTTAGGGAGATTTTGTACCTTGGGCCGTGTACTTGAGATACCAGTATCCTTTCGAAAGATTGATGAAAGTCTACAAGGACTATACATCTAATCGGTATCGTCCGGAAGGTTGTATTGCTGAACGCGCTATTTTAGACGAAGCTCTTTCATATTGTTACGCTCATCTCTCCCCGAGGAGTTGATTGGCGTTCTAAGAATCGTCATAGTGACTGGATGACCTAAAAGGTATTAGGGGCCGGGTTAAAAAAATTGTGACACGTGAAATGTTGCATTTAGCACACATGTATGTGCTAAACAACGAAGATGAGGTGCAACCTTATATTCAACAACACAAAGATGAGCTCAAATACGATCACCAAAACAAGACCGAGAAGTGGATTGCGAACGAGCATACGAAGACGTTTCCAGTGGTTTAGGAATATTGTCTTACGATTATCTGATCAAACTGGTGATGACATCTCTCCTAGGTTACTACGTCTTGGTTTAGGTCCAAATGCCAAGGTCACCTTTTACAACAGTTTTGCCATTAATGGATATACTTTTTACACCCGCGAGCAAGATGAGGTGAGCACAATGCAAAATAGTGGTGTGAGTTCCGAATTTGAGGCAATGCACTTTGCTACTTCAAAAGATAAAAAGCCTATTTGGGGAAAATGCCTTTATTATGGTGTTATTCAAGAAATATTGGTACTAGATTACATTGATTTCACACTGCCTTTGTTTCGATGTAACCGGGTTGATAACAACATCCATTGTGTCCGAAAGGATAAGATGGGATTTACGTTGGTCAATCTGGGTAAGGTTGGCAATAATAAGGATGATCCTTTCATAATGGCATCCCAAGCTAAACAAGTGTTCTATGTCACCGATCCTATGGATAAGAAGTGGTTTGTTGTACTGTCTATAAGGAAAAGAAGGAGTAGTCCATCCGATAATGATGATGATGATCGGAAGTCGTTTTTGAGGGAATGGATCACTCTACCACTGTATCTTATTTCGACGATGTTGACACCGATCATGAGGACACTGAAAGCATCTATATGCGTGATGACCATGGTGAAGGTATTTGGGTTAACGAAGAAACTATGACATCCAAGAAACGTCCCCGATCCCGAGATAGTTCATCGGGACACATACGGTATATGCATGCATGCTTTGGTGTAAGTTGTCTTATTTTCTTGATCTTATTATTAGATGTGGATGCTGGTGTTGAAATTGCTGAATAATGTATTGTTACAGTTTGGACTTGTAATGGAATTACAGTAATTTTTTAAAAAAAAAGAGGTTCAACAATAACAACGGTTATATTTAAATTACCCGTTGTTAATACTTTCAACAACGGGTGTAGTACCTCTACCCGTTGTCAATTATTTTTTTGACGTATTTCATTTTGGCGCAAATTTGGTGAAAATATATTACAACGGGTATATGTTACCCGTTGTAATAAACTTTTGACAACGGTTGACTTTTATTGACCCGTTGTTATTAACATATAACAACGGTTCTTCTTTGAGCACCCGTTGTTAATAGTTTGTCTTAATAAAAAACTAATATAGAAACCCATCCAGCATGCCATATACAAACTAACACACACAACATTATTACTCCAACCGTTGGTATCCCGTGTTAATCCTTCTCTCTTCCTCGCTTTTTACATTCTCGTCGCCCGATTTCCGAAACCCGTTCCGTTGCCTTCCCTTATCATCCTGCTCGTTCTCTTTATCATCATCATCAACAGGTATGTTCACTTTAATTTTGTGTTTCGTCATTAGGGTTTTAAGACGATCATCTTGTTTCTTTTTTCATGCATTTGTTTGTTTTTCGTCTTCTTTGTTATCTTTATCATCCCGCATCATCTACTTTACTCCTCTTATCAGGGTTTAGGATTTTAGAAGCTCAATCTGTTGTTTTAAGTTTTCATTCCTATTAGGGTTTAGGGTTTTAGATAATACTCTGCATGTACGTTGTTAAGTTGTTCATATCCAGCTATATCATTCATATTTGGTTTTTAGGATTATCATGGGTGAAAAACGTAAAAGAAGTCAAAAGAATAATGAGCCTGGTGATAATAAGCCTGGTGAGAAGGGTGCTACGAAGTGCAAGAAAGTCCTTGCAGCTATAGCCGCTAAACAGTAGTTCGAAATAACATGGAGTGAGAAGGGTTTCCCTCTTGGTCCAAATGCGGGTCTTTTCTCCGATTGGATTGGTGCTTGCACAAGACAGTTTGTGCCTATCTATTTAGAGGATGTTAAAAGTTTGAATCCAAAATTGGCGGAGTTATACTTGGCTCGTATAAAGGAAGGCTTTATTATACCCGATGAAAGTCATGATGAGTATTTAATGCATAAGGCGGTGATGTCCACAGCGGTGGAAGTGTGGCGTTGCTAGGGATTGGTTGTATGTGGACAAGGCAACGGGGAGATGCGTAAGAGCCCACCGGAAAACAAGTGTCCCACCATCAAGCGGGAAGAATGGGATCTTTTCAAAAAGATGAGAACTACGAGAAGTTTCAAAGTTAAATATCCTCTCCTTTTAACGATTTACCTATCATTTTTTTAATTAATGAGTCCTTTATATAATCTTTTTATTATCTCATCTACTTGCGCTTTTATATAATTATTTGAAGGCCGTTAGCAAAAGAAATCGTGCTAACATTTCATGCAAGAAGGGGAAATTCTATGGTTCTCGAGGCGGTTCTGAGAAAGATAGAAGAGGACCTCGTAAGTAGCATGCATTATTGCCCTGTGAGACTTTATTTTTTTAATCACACTTGGACTTGCATTGATACACATTTACGTGTATAAATGTTACCATGTTAATGTGTAGGTGGCAAAGGGAGTGAAAGAGGTGGATCGGCATGTAACTTATAAACAAGGGCACACGCCTAAAGGATCCCTCGTCGCCGACAAATATGATCGGAAGTTTTGGCCAACATAGTAAGCATTATTTTATTCGATTTGACGAGTTCATTACTAACTTTATTATTTTAGTCACAAATATAATTTGAAGTTTATTTAATATATTATATAGGATAAAGTAGTGAAAGAGGTAGAAGAAGGGAAATTCACTCCCAAAGGGTCGTAATGACGTTCTTGCTAGAGCGATCGGCCGACCAACATCCGGTCGTTTGAGGGGCGTCCCGTTACAGGTTGGAGTAACGAAATATTATGGGAAAACTGCCCAAATAAAGAAGAAAAGGAAGACTAAGTCCGAGAACGCCGACATGGTAACATTTATTCTATTATTTTCATTTAAGTTCAATTCACATGTTATTGTTGGGATAAAAATTGCGACACATTACATTCTTGGCAAGCGGCTTGATTAATGGCATCCGTACTACTAAAGCTGAATCTTTGGAGGTAAGCTTTCCGAAGAAGAAGTGAAGATGATGGAGGATGTCATTTCTAAAGGGGTAATAATAAGGTACAACAGATTGGTGAAGAGGCCGCTACTACCTTGGCAATACATGAGAAGGAAGTATCGGTCAACGAGATTCGAAAGATCGGTACCTAATAATGCTTCCGAAGTTGTAACAACTAAAGCCGATCAGGTACCTAATATACTTCCTTATTTTTCTTTTGTTTTTTTTTTTGGGTAAGATCGGGGGTGTGTTCACCGCCAACTTCGACATGGTGCCATTGAATTGGTTAATTTTATTAGGTAAATAATGGGTCCGAAAAGGAGATGCAACTTGATGAGAAGACGGGGCGATGGAAAATAAAGATACATCCCCTTCAAGTCGGTTCCTGTTTTCGAAGGTATGCATGAAGTGTTTAATTAGTTAAATTTATATGAATGTTTGAAGTTTGTGCAAAAATCGGCCCGAGACAAAAGCGTTTTTGCAAAATCTTTTGAATCTTTGAAGCGTTTTTGCAAAGATATATATAATAATGTATATGTATGTGTATATTCTTCAAAGCCGTAAACAATAGGCCATTATTCTTGCTTGACCCTAATAGAATCGAAAAGCCACCGTGCGTGTTGGCCGGGTCTCGTAGAAAACAAACTGCGGCAGCGAAATCGTAGTTCACGGCGAAAAACTTTTGCCGAATCATAGAATAGTAGAGATAACTACAAATCAATCCAGGCTATGAAAAATTTCCACCGCTGTCCCGATTCGTGACGACATTACCATTCTGGGAGATGCGCTTGGAAGTTTCATCCAATGGCCTGATACTCACATCTACTTGGCGAAGATATCTCCGCCGCCTCCGCGTGAGCAAATGGAAAGCGATTGGGGTTAGAAGAAATACCTTTATATATATATATATGTGTTACATTTTTAATTGTTGAATGTTTTTATATGTTAAATTTATATGTTATTTTTTTTTGTAGGGAACAAAAAAGGCGGCTTTGGCGGATAAGCCTAAGTCCACAGACATGCCAACAACCTCGACTTCACAACAACTTGATGAGGTATGTATTTAATTAACTTCTCCATTTTTTTAAAAATTAACCTCGCCCCTTTATTTATATTTTGTCCGTATTTATAAAAAGCATGGTAATTTTGTGTAGGGGACAAAAAGACCGATAAGCCTAAGTCCCAGTCTTACTCGCTACTACTACCTCATCATTGAAAGAGCGGGTTGACGAGGTATTTAATTAAGTACGCTTTTATTTTTATTACTCCAACTAGGATATGTTACCTTTGGATTTTTTATTATTTTAATTATCTATACTACATGTGTAGGCTCACGGTAGTAGCACCACATCAAAGACTCATTATTTCCCTAGTGAAAGTTAGGAGTATAAACTCCACAAAATATAAAGGGAAGGATTACATGCAAAAAGTAAGAACGGGGACGATGATGAGACTGTATGAGGAGGCTGGCCATCGCATAGCCTCCGAGCAACTGATAATTATTCCGCTCGAGGAGGATATTCTAGGGGTTGAGCGCCAAGCATGCATATCATGGGATCTCGCTAGCCGTATGGGGTGGACTAGACCCGTTGATGTCCAACACATATTTGTTTGGATGAAGTAAGTTTCTTAATAAATAATTTCATAGTCTAATATTCTGACTACTAGGTAGATAGTGTTTTAAATACCGGAATTAATACCGTAATAATGTAGGATATTGCATACCAGAGTGATCCCCGAGAAGAATATTCCATCTGATCAATACGGATTCATGTGCCCCTTTGTTTTATCTTTATTTATTCCGGATTTCACGTTCGAACAACGGGTAGATTATATTGCTCAAAGAATTGGCGACAACCAAGAAGCTGATTTTTGGCGTTTATAATGAAAAAGGGTAATAAACAAATTAATATTACGTTTCCCCCTACAATTGCATTTTCATAACTAATATATGTACTTGTTAATAATGATGATGTCTCTTGATGTAGGACTCATTGGGTGCTAGCGACCATCATGCCGACAAAGAAAAAGTTTTCGGTTGGACTCTTTACATCATCAACCAAGCGAGACTTTTAAGCACTTGATTAAAATGTAAGTTTATAATACTGATTTATTTATAATAACATTTTCAATTTTTATTTATAGAAAAAAGCTCGTTCATATTTTTGCCCCTAAAAAAATTAGTTTCTGCCTCCTTTTTTATTTTTTAAAAAAAGGGCCTTTAAGAAGAAAAGAGCAAACGAGGAGGATCAACCCACGAACGATTCTGATGTTGGCCCTGATTTTTTTACGATAACAGGGGTACGTGCTCAAATACAATAACATTAAGTGCAAAATCTGTGTTTAATACTAATACAATACCTAAAGTTCAAGATTCTGATGTGAGCCTTCTCTCGTCTGTTTTTTTATGTAATAATAGGCCCCTCTTGCCACCAGATAGCATACAATGTGGATACTACGCTTGTCGGTTCATGTTGGAGATTATTAGGCGAAGATATCTCGTTATTCCAGAAAGGGTTAGTAATAATTTAAACATGTGTTTATTACTTTTTTTTAAATTAGAGCTAATGTTGTCTTGCAATTGCTGCTATATATACCATGATGTTGCTAATGTTGTCTTGCTTGCTGCTATATATACCATAATGTATTCTCTTTGTTTTTTCCGCAGTATGTAATCAACCAACACAACAGATTGAGCAATACTCAAGTATAGATATAGACGAGGTAAGAGACATGTGGGGCAACTACGTCTTAGAATATATATAGATAGAAATGCATGATACTATACTCACAGTTTAGATCAGCTTATTAGTAATTTTTTTGTTGAAGTTAGGGAATGATTAATTAGTTCATGTAAATTCAACTCCTTGTAATTATGTATATATATATATATATGATGCTGCTGTTGTATGTGGTTGAATTGAATCTATTGAGTTCGATGAACCCACTATGATTTATCTTTGGTCTTTGGTATATGGTGTTTCATTGATATATGCGGGTTTTTGAATGGCATGAAACAAATTTAATTTTTCAGAACATTAGGTGTACGTAATAAAAACGGTTACTAAAAAAAACCGTTGTGAATACCTTTCACAACGGTTAATAAAACTAACACCGTTGTGAATGACATTTACAAATACCCGCGCATAATATTCAACAACAGGTTTTAATCAAAGAACCGTTGTTAAAAGTATTCACAATTTTGGAGGTAAAATTACAACAACGGGTATTAAACAAAGAACCGTTGTTACTAACAATTTCAACAACGGGTATGTAACATAAACCCGTTGTCAAAAGACTTCATAATTTTGGAGGGAAAGTTACAACAACGGTTATACATACGACAACCGTTGTTATATGATTCCCTCCAAAATTTTGAAACACTTTCCACAACGGAGAACACCCAACAACAACGGCTTTTAACCGTGGTGAATACTTTAGACAACGGTTTCACTAAATAAGCAAACCGTTGTAAATACCTTCTACAACGGCCGCATTAACAACGTCCGCTTTTTTATTTTACAACGGTTTTTACCCGTTGTTATAGGTTGTATCTGTAGTAGTGATATAATACCTTTAAATAATATAATTAGAATTGTGTTAAAAAAATCTATCATTAGAGTATAGGTTCATATCATTTGCACATATTTTAATTATGATAAAAAAAATAGAAAACAAACGTATGAATATTAATATATAATATAGTATTTGCTTATTATTAAATCGGGTTGGATGTCGAATTAGGTTCAAAAAATATGGTGTACTTTTAAATATGTTATTCGTCTCACATTGAAAAATAATGTAGGTGTGATAAATATATACTACGTATAAATAGTTGAATTGTCCCATATCAGAAGATTATCATAAGATGGGGTGATCCCATGATTATAAATAAGATTTATCCTTGGAACTTAGGTATCACCCCAAATATATTGAATCTCTCAAAGTAATTGAGCATGCCATGCTATTTGTGTTTTGTTATTTAGGTATTAAATGTTAGTTTATTAAATAAAATATGGATTTAGGAATTAAAAGATTAAGTGTTTGTGTAATAGATAATAAAAGAAAAAGGCGTCACAAGTCATAGGAGTAATGACGTTATGATGAAAGTTGTCAAATGATATTCTGGGAAAGAAAAAGGTGAATACAGGGGTACCATTTGTAGAAACTTAAAATTAGGGGTACCATGTGTAATCTATCAAAGTTAAAGGTTACCATGAGAAATTTCCAATATTATAATGATATAGTTAATTAAATTTTCATTTAAAAGAGAGAGATATCCGTACCAATAAAACAATAAAGGGGGTATTATTTTTAATTGTTATTTTATTGACACGCCATCAAACTTAACGTCCATTTAACAGCCTTTACATTAGGGGGTACCATGGGCAAAAAAATGGAATCTCAAGGGTATCATAGGCAGATTCTTAAAAGTAGGGGTAACATGGAAAATAAGACAAAATTAAGGGGTACCACGGAAAATTTCCGTATCTCAATTATGATAAATTTTTTTTGAAGAAAAACAACGTACAAATATTAATGAAGAGTACTTGATCATATTATTAAATTTAAATATAATTATTAGATATAATGAGTAACAATTATCCGTATTCAGTATTCGGGATCTGGTTGGATGTCGAACTAAGTGCAAAAAAGATGGTGTAATTCTGAGTATGTTATTTGTCCCACTTTGAAAAACAATGCAGATTTGATGAATATATGCTAAGTATAAATAGCAGAATTGTCCCACATCAGAAAAATAATCCAAGTTTGGTGAATATATTACTTATAAATAGTAGAATTGTCCCATACCGAAAGATTAGTATAAGGTAGGGTGATTATATGATTATAAATAAAAGTTAACCCATGTATATATTAATCTTTTATTTTTTTGAAAAGAGATATTTTAATAATATGTAAACAAATCATTAGACATAGAATGTAAACATTAAACCCTTATAACATTTTTTTTTGCATTATAAATAAGTTAATTACCCCGTTGCAACGCACGGGCATTCAAAATAGTAACTTAAGAATAATAAACTTAAAAACCACCCAAATTCATAACCCAAATGTTTACAAACCTAAATTCACTTCGTCCGAACCAAACACAATTGACACGTTTAATAGGTCCAGCCGCAAGGGACACAAAAATGAGGGAGACAAACGCAAAAGATGTGAAGAGAGCAAGACTCGCAAGTCGCAAGAATACAAGTTTTTTTTCAATATAAAAAGGGAAAAGCAAAGTGTGTGGGGTGGGGTGGCGGGAAAAGGGGGAGAGAAGAGAAGCAGCAAAAGACTCGTGGAACAAGGTTGGCTCTGATGCGTGGCAATGTCGACACTTCACTCTTCAATCTGTCAATTTCCTCTTCCTCTTCTTCTCCTTCTCCTCCTCGGTAATGGTGTAACTATGTCTGTTACTCCTACTACTCCTATTCAACATAGTAGATATCGTCGATCCTATTAAAACCCTTTAAACTTCTTTTATAAGTATAATTTCATTTCACTTCTTCTCTCTCACTGTTTCTCCAGATCATCCTTCACTCTTTTTCCCAGGTATTTTTTCCATTCTTTTTTCTATTTTACCATCCACATTTTCACTTTCATTAATCAATCAGTAATTCAATTGTACCACGGTTTTTTCCGGTTTTCTTTTTGATTAATAGTGACCGCTTTGAAAAAAAAAATGGTCATTTTTTAGTCATAATAATAAGAAATCACTATTTTCCCAGGTATTAAACGCCGCGTTTCATGTTTAATGCCCAGTATTTATTTACTTAATGATCATTTAATAATCATTTATTTATCTTTAATTAAGTAACGATACTATTTTACGACTGTTCTTTTGGCAAAAGTGACCATTTGTTTGGTAAATACTGACCACTTAACGGTAACTAGTGACCATTTGAAAAAATTGGTCATTTCTTAGTTGTAATAAGTTGTCACTAATTACCAAAAAGTTGTGCTGCGCGGTTACCTGTCATCCTAAAGATGTCTTACCCCACACATGTGCATGTCCCCGAGGATTAAACCCCTCGTCATCAAAAAAAATTTACCAAAAAGGTGGTCACATTTTTTTGTACGAACGGTCGTGCAATAGAATTTGCGTTCAAATAACATTCATAGAGAATGTAATGATACCCCACACATGGGGTTTGCAGGGTATTGCATGTGCCCGGGATTAAACCCTTAGTCATCAAAAAAAATTACCAAAAAGGTGGTCACATTTTTTTGTACAAACGGTTGTGCAATAGAATTTGCATTCAAATAACATTCAAAAAAAAAATATAATAATTGAGACGGAGGGAGTATTAGCGGTAGTAATGTGATATTGCATGTGGAAATTGGTTTGAACAAATTTCTTAAACCCTTAAAGGTGTAGTCACTTAAAATGGGAATCTGCATGTTGAGTGCTAAATTAATTTGATTTCTTTTGTAAGATTCTTAGTTTGATTGTCATGTTAACTGCTGGTATTACAGTTGCGTACTGGTTTTTGTATTTGCATGTGATTTTTTACTTAAAAAGGTTCTGATGCCCAAGAAAAAATTGTAGGGAAATGGCGGAAACTAGCAAAGTTGTGTATATTGTGGTTGTAGATGGGGATAATAACAAAAGAGATACTGAGAAACTTGACAAGGGATCGTTCCGGTATACGCGTTCTGTTCTGCAGTGTACACTGCAGTTTATGGGATGTAAAGCTCGCCATGCGTTTAAGGTATATATTACATCTTTGCTTGCGGTCATCTAACTTCTAGTAAATGTATGTTGATGAAATATCCTTGCTCTACAACTTGAAACTCCACCATTTGCATTTAGCAAATTCGACTGCAGTAGGTAATAGTGCGACCATGAACAAAATTGAGATTTAAAGATCACAATCACTGTATTTTACTGTATATTTTGTTGCATTTATCAAATTCGGCTGCTATAGGTAATAGGAGTATAATATTGTGACCGTGAACAAAATTGAGATTTGAGGTTATGGTATCAATATCATAGATGGAATAAAGGTAATGCTTTTGTCTATAATTGTTATTCCTACTGGTATCATGGGTTTGGCATGATTACAAATGCGTACACGACGGGTGTCTGTACATGGTAATGTTTGTTGCTGTTGTAATCTTGTTCGGTTCTTTGAATGTTTTCATTGATAGATATCTAAGACTTTTTTTCTCCTAATAGAGTTCTGAAGAACTACGGTGGCTTTATTGATGTTGTTCTATTTCTAGATACCGTGTGTGTTTAGCTTCGGCCTATTGTCAATTAAAGCAGCCGTACTCTTGACTTTTATCACTTCTGATGCCTTTGTACATTAGTGGTGCATCAAGAGATACTTAAGAAGGAATAAAGAAATTGATTGAAAATATTCTGCACTTTTAGCTTGTAAAATTCTAAAGAAGGTTCTTCTTTTATTGTTGGTGAGGAATTGATATTACTGGCATAAGGCCAATTTGGTTTGAATCTATGTTACCCTGTCACTTCACTTAATCTTAATCGGCACACTACACATGACACGCGTCCGATACACCAATTTCAGACACGACACGGACACATCACTGACACTAATGTCACCTGTTTGGTTTCAGTGTTGTCAATCGAGCAAGATGAGAAAAAGGTATTTAAATCCAAAAGGGGTTTAAATCTTTTAAACAATTGGCATTTAATGATTTAACTTTGTTTAATTTTCTTCTCTAGTTTTTACCTAATAAAGATGTTCTCATTTCATGTAATAACACATAAAAAGAGATTACCCTATATAGGGTTCACATTTGAAAAACAAAATGAAAAATTATAACAAAAGCTATGAGACGTGTCGTATCTGTGTCTAAAAATTTGGTAAGACACTCATTTAACCGAGCCCCATATCGCCAGCCAAGTTTTCAATATTCTGTGTTAGACACTCCGATATGTGTGTTGGACATGACACTTCTCTGCTGAGTCGGAGTAACATAGGTTTGATTCCTAAAATGTTTCTGTTTGAATGTGCGATTACTAGTGTCTTCTGGAGCGGCTTCACTCATAGGTAGAGACTTACGGCTTATGCTCTAATTGGTTGACAGAATATTTCATACATGACATTAATGGGTAAAACAAGATTCAAAGTGGCAGTCTTTGCTTCCTTCAGTTGTTATTGAGAGAATATCTGAACCAGGTTTTTCTGCAGAGTAGTGCAGCTGTCGGGAGAGTGTCGTTTTACAATGATTTTGTGTATCTAGTATACAAAGAACAATATCTTGATAGCTCAAACATGATTGTGTTAACTATCTCTTCTACTAGTCCCACCATATTGTTTGTGATGCATTCTATTAATCTCATATCAACTTACTTCCAACATATATTAATGCAACTAAATTAAATTCTTAAATTCTTGTGTTTCCTTAATTACTTTGGAACCAATGAGAATACCATTGATCAATCGAATGAAATTCGCATATAACATATTTTTTGCCTGAGTAACCTTCAAATCTATGTAGTTGCTTGGTTCATTCGGCGACCTGTCACTTCTGTCAGCTATTGGCCTTAACATGTCAAACTTTTTCATTAAACTGGACAGATTAGCAAGAGGGTCTTTGACATGGTGAAAAGTCAAAGCTTAATTGACACAGCAGCGAGAATGGATGTATTTGGTGCCAATGTATCTTATTTAGGATCAAAAATACAAGATTCATTGTCTATTGGTAATCACCTGGTTAGAAATCCAATGAGGAACGGTTTAGTTATTGAGACGGATGCTGGAACCAAAAATCTGTATTCGGAGGTTTACAAAATGCGTACAACTGTGTTCATTGGGAGAGACAAGTTCTTAGATGTTGTGTGTGATGCCCTTTCTGAATATAAATATGTGGGCCCCAAGCAGAGGGAGGATCTGATTTTGGCTTGCAGGTAATTTTTGTTCTCTCTACCGCAAATTTCCAAAATTACTGCGGATACTGGATCTGTGTTTTCTTTTGTTTTCCCATTTGGATAAAATTGTTTGTCACTTTACTTTTGCGGTGCTCTCTTTCTTTCTCTCTTATCGTTCTTAAATTAGGGTGTCTAACAAATTACATTAGACATAGATTGCAGTGTGTTGCATCAATATCGGAAATTACTCCACTCTAAATTCGTACTACCTATAACTAGGGTTCTCAACAAATGGTACATTCTTATCCTGTTGAAGTTAAGTGAATACGGACGTATGTATTCTACATGGTTCATGGAAATCTTATCTAAAAATTAAAGTAGTGGCTTGGGTTATGTTGTAAAATTTTCCTGTATTTTCTGAGATTCTTTTTTCTTTTCCCGAGGAAAGTATTTCTGAGATTCTTGACGAAGCTTGTTGTCATGGTTGCTTCAGCCGCTAAGGTTGGTTGCTTACCTCCTGAAAGTATAGTCTTAGATATCATAGAGTTCTTTAGAAATATTCATAGCATGTGGAAGTATAATCTATTTTACTATTCCCACACGCTACACCCTTTATCGAAAATTCGCTTCATTTATATAAGTATCACCAAAGTTATTACTTAAATGAGTAGTTCTGAAAATGTTATTTTCCTTAGACGATTTAGGTTTATTTTTATACTTTCGAGTTTTACTTGTTGCTAACTATTTTTTCTCATCGTCTTGTTTGGTGGGATTACTTTTCTGGTTCCAGAATGCGTGAAAGGAAGGAGTCTGTGACTGTACTATTATGTGGAACTAGTGGTTGTGGCAAGTCTACATTATCTTCATTGCTGGTATTGTTATGTTCTCTCCTATAAAATTAAGTTTATGTCACTATTGTTACAGTCCTTTTTAAATTGATGCCCACGCGTGTATCTTATGCCGCCAACACTCAACAGTGTAAAATACTTGTGCTCATAATGCTTATTTTGCCTTAAGATATTAATAACATTGGTATCATTGGTTACTGGACTACCTCAAGTTATGCTTCTCTTCCAATTGATGCTATTAAGTGTTCTACTTACCACTGGATTAGTGTTGTGGTATTATTGTTCTATGTTAGCGATTTTTTTTATTGCATAATTGCATGTAAACGTTTCTTTTACTAAAAGCAACTACAAAGATTATCGTAGTCCACGCGTTGCAGGGCAGCAGGTTGGGAATCACGACAGTTGTGTCAACTGATTCTATACGGCACATGATGAGAAGCTTTGTGGATGAGAAACAGAACCCTTTGCTGTGGGCTTCTACTTACCATGCAGGAGACTTCTTAGATCCTATTGCCGTTGCAGAAGCAAAGGCTAAAAGGAAGGCTACGAAGGTTACAGTTGGTCATTCAATTTATAAGGATGGTTTATCCGACAATGTTCTAAATGGGAATTCTGATCATCAAAAGGTTGAAGAGGGTGCAAATAATGCGCAACTGATCAGCCCGAAACAAATGGCAATTCAAGGATATAAGGCCCAAAGTGAAATGGTCATAGAGAGTCTTGATCGTCTTATTACTGCTTGGGAAGAGCGAAAAGAATCTGTTATTATTGAAGGGGTACACTTGAGTCTTAACTTCGTGGTGAGTAGTAGTTTTACTTCCTGCATTTTTTTTTTACCCGTTTATAAGTGGAAGCTTTGACTAATCCACAAATACTGATTTGAGACAGTCCCACATGCGACACCAACTCAAAAGCACATAAATATTTCGGTGGTTCCAGATGTGAGACCGTGTCATACAAGCACGTTGCTAACTGTCTTCTTTTTTGTGTAGATGGGGCTTATGAAGAAACATCCGTCTATTGTACCATTCATGATATATATCACTAATGAAGATAAACACTTGGAAAGGTTTGCTGTGCGAGCAAAGTATATGACTTTGGACCCTACCAAAAACAAATATGTTAAGTACATTAGGAATATTAGAACAATTCAAGAATACCTATGTAATAGAGCTGACAAGCATCTTGTACCGAAGATCAATAACACTAATGTCGACAAAAGCGTTGCAGCAATTCATGCCACGCTTTTCAGCAGTCTACGGCGGCGTGAGGCAGGAGAACAGCTGTTTGATCCTGCCACTAACACAGTGACTGCTGTATATGAGGAGTTCAGGAATCAATGTGCGGCTGATTCTTTGAGCTCTAAAGGGATGTTTCAACTAATTCAAAGGCAAGGGTCATCAAGACATCTAATGGCTCTTCTTAATAATGATGGTTCGGTTGCTAAGGCTTGGCCAGTCAATTCCATTGATAGTAATGGCAAACCGGTTTTGGGAGGCGACAATGAGATAGGAACTCCAATGTATGGACCACTGCAAATAGGCAAGGCAGAACCAGTCAATCTTCAGTTTGGTCATTTTGGTTTAAGTGCTTGGCCGAGCGATACTGGGGGCACAAGTCATTCCAGTAGCATTGATGAATCTAAAGCGGATTGGACTGGTACTGAGACTGTCGGTAGATATTATTCATCCTCCTGCAGTTCACCGCACATGTCTGATGGGACTGCGAAAGAGGTAACTTTGCACTTATTAGGGTTATTTTGTTGACTCTCCTTTCCTTGGTATAACCTAGAAGGCTGTGTTACTCAGACACGCCGACACGTGTCGGTGCCCGACACGTGTCGGCGTGTCGGACACGGTTATTTGGCGTGAATTTTCCTGTTTTGTGGTCTAAATTGAAGTGTCGAAGTGTCGTGTCGTGTCGAACACCGACACGTGTCTGACACGCGACACAGCAACTAAGTGAAGTGTCGGAGTAACATAGCTAGAAGGCACTATGTCCCTTTGGCGTAGTTCATTCATTATCAACACCATAATTGATACATCACCCAGTGCTTCAAAGACCATGTGTATGCAACCTTGGCCAAAGATTGGAGACGGAAAGTGGATGTTGTTATTAATTAGTATTAAGCCGGCAATTTAGGTAAACAGAAAATTACAATGTTTTTAAGCTTTTACAAAACCAGAAACGTAAAGCTCCTAAAGAACCAAATGAATGCTTTAGTTTCGTTAGCTTTGCTAAGACTGACTGATTATATTTTATATTTTTTTCTCAGCCCAAGGAAGACTTTTCGGCTTTTGGCAGCGACGAGGAGGTTGATGACCCATCTGAGGTCAGCAGTGATGAGGACCTCAGTGATGATGACATGCATACCCAGGAAGAGGTATACCCAATTTTTCCGTTGTATTAACAATGATTGAACATAATTTTTTCCTTGAGGATACCTAAATTCTAATAGCGAAATATTCTGTCGAATTTTCTTGTTATTTCTTGCAGTTCTGTCTAATTCACTGTAGTAAAAGTGCTTGTTTGGCCGTTCTTGGCTGTTTTCATTGAAATCATCTTCAATAGGCTATTATCAAAATCCTTATTTGTTGTTGGCAGTCTAGAATTCCTTTAGTCGAATATTGTCAAAGTGCTTGTTTCGTTATTTCATAGAAATCTTAATGGGCTATTATCAGCTTCCGTAAGTTCCACTTTCTCCATCCCGCCTGGTAACCGCCTCTATTTTGTTAAAAGCCAATTTCATCGACCAAACAAAGGAAGTTTATTCGAATGTATGTTAGACGAATATCTGAAGAAATGGATTAACTGACGTTATAATGTGCTTTACTCAGATAGAAGGGTCTGTTGACGAGGAATCAACAAAGTCAGATGAAGAGTATGACGATCTGGCAATGCAGGATGAACAGGGAAACGCCTACTTGACTGAGGATGTAAATAATATGAAGAAAGTAGATAAATACCAACCAACATTTGACATGTTCTCGAGAACAAGAAGTGAACCGGTAACTGACCTGTTCTACCCTTCCGTGTTTACTAAGATGGATAAGAAGACTATCCCATCAGGTAATGTCAAGATGAAGAGACGATCTCTCAGCATTCCTGCCTTTGGAACGCATATTACTAATTTTGATGCCCTACTCTCTGAAACCATCGAGATTTAGGCCAACAATTTTGCTTCTAGTATCTACCCCTTTCCCGTCTTAAGCCATCAAGTTATCTTCTCAAAAGAATTGTACCAAAAATGTGTTTCAGCAATGTGTTACATACCCTTTGTATAGTGGAAGGTGTTCCGCAAGTTGGCTCCGTGGTTTGATCAATGTTTAGGGTTTCTGATTTCTCAGTTGTAGTCGCTCAGTTTCCGAGGATATGGTTTGCACTGTTATTACATTTATGTTTTAGGTCAGATCGTATGGTAGTTTAAGGAACGTAGGTTTAAGCAGGTTTAGTGGATGTTGTATCAAGTGAATATTTGGAGGCCTGAAGTTCAAGAGCAGAGACGCTGCCCAAAACCGACTGTGATATAACTCGTGTGGGTTTGATGTGCGACCTTGCCGTTGAAGTGTACAACTTCTTAATTCATGGATGTTACCGTGTTAGGGTACAAAAATGTTGTAGTGGTTTCCAAAAATAAATCACAAACTTACACTTCAGGTACATTTTGCATCTAAATGTAAGACAACACGCGTAAAGAAATATCAACAGTTCTATACAAAGAATTTGCATTTCAGTGTTAGCTTACGCTATTACCTAAAATGCACCCGGTGATTTTCACGGGTACAAGAATTAGTTTAATTAACAAAAACACAAGAAATATAGATTATTATTCCTGTTCCGGGTGTAATTCCGGAGCAGGATTTGTGACCACGTAAGCTTGTTGAACGATGTTTTTGCTTGACTCTTCCTTTCGCTCTTTCTTGTTTAAGATGAACAAACTGAGGGCTCGGCTTGGTACCGAGCGTACTCACTCCGACGCTCAAGTCAGTAAACTTAAAGAGATAAGTTGTATGGTACTTGGCAAAGTATATTGTAGAGAGATAAGGGAGTTTATACCAGATTATTTAGTGAGTTTTAGGATAGTTTTCGGGATCGTTTTCTCAATGAGGATTGAGGAGTATTTATAGACTTTCACCTTATGTCACGTAGTGGCCAAGTGGCTAGCAGGTGGAAAGAATGTTCTACCCTCGGCCGAGGAACCCATGGCAGGCCGGCGGGCCTGGTTGACTCCATGCCGAGGGGTCTTGGATATGAGTACGCGGATGTGCCTCTCGGCCGGCTAGTTGTCGGGACCGAGACCCAAGTGACAAAGCCAGCCAGTGTGTCAGTTAAAGGTTTCTAATACGTTGACTTCTTTGTGGATATCTTTGACCTTCTTCATATGTTGACTCAAATCAGCGAGTGCGAAATACGCCCATCAATTCCAATCCTCAAAATAAAATAAAGGTTATTAAATACAATAAGTAACACCGTTTCTTTTAAATATTGCGGTAATAATGTACCGTGTCTCCGCTCAATTGGAAGATTGTACAAAAACAAATGAAAATCTTTGTGAAAATGATTACCAACAAGAATTATTCCATTCCCTAAAAAAAGAAATACTACCCACTTAATAATAATGAAAAGTAAAATAGAATAAACCAAGAAAAAGCAAAAGGAGATAATGTTTGAAGAGACAGAGAAAAAAAAAAGTGAATTAATAATAGAACAGTTGGTCTCCTTTCAAACGGACTATTATGGCTAAATAAAAAGACGGAATTTTCAGACCATTTTACAGTTAAATGTGACGACTTTTGAAAAACAAGTTTTCATAAGCGTAATATTTACGGGACCATTATGATTACATATGACTATAAAATAGTAACAAAATACCGTCTTTTTTTGGAAAGACGGAATGATCCGTCTTAAACAGGAATTTGTGATAATAGAAATGAATGTGTTTAGGTGTGGAAAGCAAGTCAAATGATATATTGTCGTATTAATGAAACCTTCACTCAATCACAGTCTCACTGTTTTTTAGTGTTTGCTGTTCGTCACTTGTTCTTCACTCCAACAACAAAACATCACTCAACTCTTCTTCTCCACTCTTGTTATTATTACCTTACTCAGATCCATTTCCAAGGTTTGTTAATTACCTTTTTCATCAATATGTTTTTCACACTCTTTCTCATTTAATTATACTATATGTTGAATGCATGCTTATTCTTAATTTTGAATTCTAATGTTTATTTTTAATATTCCATGTGAGCGAGCGTCCCTGCTAACCCTCCCCTAGCTCCGCCACTTATTTGCGCATTTTATACATTTATTTAAGCTGTATTTGAGATATGGTTAGTATTTTTTGGTGAAATGTTACTTAAATGGGTTTTTTAAGATAATGTTTTGTTTCCTTTTCTGGGTATTTGTTATTCAGCAAATCTAGCATGAGTACGGACTGTACGGTATGGTAAGCCGGTCATTTGTTGTCCTTTTGTCTCAGTCAATTGTTGTCGTTTCTATTTTAAGAATGAACTTGATGAGCAATTTGATCATTCACACTCAATTTGTTCCACTTATCATTTAGTAATTAGTCCCTTCCTCTTTCCTTGGTTTTTGTGCCAAAACCAATGGACAACAATTGGTCGGGACTCAGGGAGTATGATTTTTCTAATATGAAACTCAAACCGGCACTCGGATTAGATGACCTGGAAATTAAGATGTTTAATTGTAGTATGTTAGCATACTAGTGTGATTTTGCTGTATGGTTTAAATGTGGGTTTTTGATTACAGGTAGTTTTGTAAGGGTTTTGAAGCTACATTTTGAGTATTAGAGATTATTGTTTTCGAAGTTTTATTGGAGGAGATTAATCTGGAAAAGGGTTATTGGAAGTATTAGAGTTGGAAAACTAAAAATTGAGAAATGGAAGAAATACAGTCTCAGCCAGATAATTATAGGTCATCATCTTCGTCGGCTAGTAGTCCTGCCACCAGTAGGGTTCCTTCCAGTAATTTCTTCTATTTAAGGAAACCCGGGTCGCTTAGACAACCCATTTCATTTGAGGATTCTCCTGATTGGGGTGATGATACTGATGTTGATGTTAGGGTAGATGAGGGAGTTGATTCAATTAATGTTGCCACTACTCCGGGTTCTCCCAGTTTGTCGAAATTTAATAGTGGGTCACTGGCTTCTCCGACTGTTCTAGAAGGTACCATCTCTAGGAAAATGGGTGGTGCTTCAATTGTTTGGAAGGATTTAACTGTGATGATTAAGGGTAAACGGAAGTACTCTGATAAAGTTATAAAGAGCTCAACTGGGTATGCATTGCCGGGAACAATGACTGTTATAATGGGTCCTGCCAAGTCTGGAAAGTCTACCATGCTAAGGGCTCTTGCAGGTTTGATTTTTCTTATACTTGAGTTGTTTGCAGCTGAGATTGAGCATGATTCTTTGTAGTTAATGTCAAGTTATGAGATTTCCTTTATCTTGAACATGTTTTTCTTCTTACCTTGTAGGAAGACTCCCACATTCGGCTAGAATGTACGGTGAAGTATTTATCAACGGAATGAAATCTTACTTGCCATACGGATCCTATGTGAGTTCTTAGTGATTAATTTCTACCATTGTTTTCAGTAATTTTCTGATGATTAATTTTAGTGAATGTATTCATCTGCTCATCATTATTAATTTTTTTTTTTTTTTGATAATCATGTTTTGGGTTATCTCTATATATGTTCATATATCTTTTTTTCTATACGTCTTGTTGCTGCGTATTGACAATTCGACATGAAACATTACTTAGAACAGTTCAATCGTACTCAAACATTTATTTGCACAGTTTGAACTTGAAATGTCTCATCAAAGGAACTAACAGATGAATAAAAGTAAAGATTGCAAATGAAATCATTGGAAAATAATGTCATACTAGTAAATACTGGACACTATCTGCCTGACTTGTTTTTAGACCTCTCTAAATATTTGTAGCTCCTTTCTCCTTTTCTTTTATTCAAGTATATTAGATTAAGCTCTCTTTAAGATGAAAACCTGTTGACCGTGTAGTTTCATTTGTGGTTCCTTAATGCATGACCACACCCAACCAACTCCGTCTCCACCCTAGATTTAGTTTCGACCAAACCCAAGCTCATACCTTACCTCTAGTTACCAAGGACACTTGCCTCTACCTTATAGTAGCAGCCAGGGAGAAGATGTGCAGGCACACGGGACTACTTCTGTTTTGCGGTAGAATGGAGCGTGCAAGGATGTGCAAAGGTGGTCACAAGGAGGAGGGGGGCAAGGCTGAATTCATGGAGGAATGGGTGATTTTACACTTGCATTTTAGTCTGATGCTTATGTCCTGCTCGTGGGTGGAAGGACAAAGAGATGTGCTTCTGGTTGTTGCTTGTCAGATCTAGTGCGAAGGTGGGTGTCCTTGGGTGATTAGTATCTTCATAGGGTGGAACTGCGTCTGAGAGGTGGTGAGCAGTGAGGGCGGAGGTGTGCAGGATTAATGCCAGGGTAGGAGATTGACAGGATAAGATCATAGGGAGCTGTATAGTTGACCATTTACCTAGTTGCATGTGTTTGCATCAATAAATGATCTAAAAGCACACGTAAACAATTTGTGAGACATGGAACATCTGATTTTATTTTGGTACGGTACCATAAAATTTCGTTTTTGCTTGTATAATGCAGGGTTATGTGGAAAGGGAAACAGCGCTGATAGGATCTCTAACTGTGAGGGAGTTCCTCTATTATTCAGCATTGCTTCAACTTCCTGGTTTCCTTTGTCAGAAGAAGAGTGTCGTGGAAGACGCGTTAATCTCCATGTCTTTGAGTGATTACGCTAACAAATTGATAGGTGGCCACTGCTACATGAAGGGACTTCGTAGTGGCGAAAGAAGGCGTGTCAGCATTGCTCGTGAGCTTGTGATGAGACCACATATTATATTTATTGATGAACCTCTCTATCATCTTGACAGGTCAGCTGCTGCTGAACTTTTTTGTGTTTCCACTTTTTATTCTATGTTACTCAAACCTCTCTCTTTCTCTCTGGCATGGATAAAGTTGTAGTTTATGTTTCTTGAACTGGCCAGAGAAAAGCCTTCACTATTAGCTGAGATGATGGTAATAGAGGGCGTTCAAAATCATTAAATTTGTGGGCTGTATCAAGAAATATTGGTAATAGAGGGCGTTCAAAATCATTAAATTTTTATACTAGTGATCTTCGTTCTAAGGAAGATAATTTTCTTCGATATTTATAGATTTGTATTTGGTTTTTTATATTGTTTGTAGATGTGTGTCTATTATTTATGGAACTAATGTTTCTGTCAAAAAGTTAATTTATGAGTTGTTGTATATCAGTGTTTCCGCACTTCTTATGATGGTTACGTTGAAGAAGCTTGCGAGCACAGGGTGCACCCTTATATTCACAATATATCAGAGCAGCACAGAAGTCTTTGGCCTTTTTGATCGTATTTGTCTGCTCTCAAACGGGAACACACTTTTCTTCGGAGAAACACTGGCCTGCTTACAGGTAAAGACATGATTGACTGTTGAATGTTTTGATATAATTACATGCTTTTGTGGTTTTTGCTCCAGGATTTTTTTTCCCGGTCTATCCTATAAATTACCCAATCCTGTAAATTGCATGAGTTTTCATGTTGGGGTTGTTTGTCATACTACTTGTTTCTTTATGTCACTTTAAGTGATAATTGCAAATCACTAACTACAGATAATTTTTCTCTCAATTCATTTATTTGAAAAGGGTATAAGATTAGATGCGGCATCACGCAGTTAGAGATTTGATGTTTCTGTAACCAACTTTTTTTGGTTTGGTGTTTATCTTTTAAGTTTTATATAAATTCTAGACCTGGCATTGTTCTATAAACTGAATGGTCATTATTTGCTAATGAAGCACTTCTCAAATGCTGGATTTCCATGCCCTATAATGCAAAGTCCTTCTGATCACTTCCTGCGAGCAATTAATACAGACTTCGATAGAATCATTGCAATGTGTAAGAACTTACAGGTATGGTTCTTCATGTTTTAATTTCTCTCCTTAAGAAGAATGTTCCTAATTAAGTCTTTTTTATTTTACACAATTAGCTTCCTGTGTGAAACATTTGAGTGTTTTTATCCTAATTTTCTATCTGAATTAGAAAATCATAACCATCCACAGGATGATCACGGAGACTTGTCATCAGTGAATATGGACACTGCAGTTGCTATTCGTACTCTTGAAGCAACTTTTAAGTCATCCGCAGATGCTGCCGCTGTTGAGGCAATGATCCTAAAGCTCACAGAAAAGGTTTGTTGCTGCTATTTACTCTTGGAGTTATATGGTCTTTATTCACCCTGAAGAAAGGAAAAATAGGTTCATAACCAACACATGACAGATAATTGTTTAAAACCCCACTATTATGGAGCCACATTTGTCTTGCTTCGGACTAGTGGTGTTTGTGCTGGCGCGCATGCGGATGCTAGCATAAGTTTTTTATTAGTTGAATGTCATCTTCTACACAAAGCAAAGTGGATCACTAAACATGCACTTCTTTTATTGTGAAGTATCATTTGGTCAACGTGAATCTTATGGGTCATTTAGAAATAGCCCATGCAGGGGTAAGGCCGCATATTTCCGACCCTCTTTCTCGGCTCGAGTGAGAGTCATTGAGGCACTGGGGTTAATTTTATTATCAAATGGTTAGGAACATCTATGAAGTATCTGGTAGGTAAGAGATACCTCACCAATGCATGGTAATGTCACAAATCTTGGGACATAAGTTAATTGCTTTTTTATTAGACATTTACTAAAAGGGACAAGTATGAAGTTATCTACATTTTGAGGGCTAAAGTAGAAGCCCAAGGTGAATTCTGATACTGGCAATGTTTGACCAACAAAAGATATCTCTCTCTCTCTTTTATTTATTTTTCCTTGCAGTCGGAGTTTCAGTGAAGTTGCATAGAAAACCTTGGAGACTGTTGATTTTCCTCTAAAATTAGATTTTGCCTAATAATTGTAGGTTGTGGTAAGCTAATACATCACATTACCTGGCTTTAAATTTGTCATTCAGGAAGGCCCTCTTTTGAAAAGTAGAGGAAAGGCTGGCAAGGCGACAAAGATTGCAGTTCTGATATGGAGATCTTTATTAGTGATGTCCAGAGAATGGAAATACTATTGGCTTCGGCTTGTACTCTTTATGCTTCTGGCACTCTGTATTGGCACTGTTTTCTCTGGCTTAGGGCATTCTTTATCTTCTGTAGTGGTAACTGCTCAAAATCATTCCATGTTTATTTTTATTTTCGGTCTTCTTTGGTTCGCTGTTGGTGGAATTCTTTATGGTGGACGAACAATCTTTAGTAGCAATCTTTAGTAGCAATGAGCCAATGATGTACCTGCTCTTTTGAAGCTCATCAGTTTTGAAATGTCTAGTAGTGTCACCCTCACTTATTTGGTATCTTTTTTTTTTTCTTGTGACCTGTGTCCTATACTTTCCCCTTTTGTCATGGCTTTAGGGGTCGACAAATATTAGTTCGCCAAATTAATTTAGAGATGCAATCGAAAAGTTGCGATGTTTGATCTATCAAAGAAAATATTTCTTATTATTGTTTTTAAAAAATTGTAGACATTGTATATTTGAGATAATAGCGAATTGACAACATTTCTAACTGTTGTAGACACATGCAGACTGGAACTTTACACTCACTATGGTTTAAAGACTTCTAAGTGATTAAAAAAAGTTACTTTGTTGGAATCCAAGGTATTGGTTGTAGGTCGTTTCTCATTTAACATATCTGTGTTCGTGTCTTGATTGGCAGGTTAGAGTTGCTGCGATTTTTGTATTTGTGTCGTTTACATCACTTCTAAGCATTGCAGGAGTTACAGCACATATGAATGAAATCAAGGTTAGACCTACAAGACTACCTCTCATTTTTCTCCGTATTTTCTCAAAACTACTGTTTCATTTCTTTTATTCATCTTTTGGAATCTTAGTGCTGGCGATTTTTCCTACCAGTTCTTCTATTGCACTTTATCAGTAAAAGAGTTAAAACATCAAGTGATGATAATGTGCAGACATATGCCTGTGAAGCGTCAAATAAGCATTCTGGACCGATTGTCTTCCTTCTTGGACAACTTCTATCAAGCATCCCTTTCTTGTTCCTGATTGCTATATCATCAAGTCTCGTCTTCTATTTTCTGATTGGGCTACGAGATGAATTTAGCTTGTTGATGTACTTCGTGTTGAACTTCTTTATGTGCCTTCTGGTCAACGAAGGTTTATTGCTAGCAGTTGCAGCTGTTCAGCTTGATGTTTTCTGGAGCATTTTGACACTAGTTCTTGTTCAAGTAAGTTGCTTTCTTCTGATTCCTTTAAATAACTAACTGAATGAAGCACCGTTCCTCATTGAGAATCATATAGGTAATTAGGCCGTATAGTTATTACTGTATGAAGGCTAGAAATCGTATTTTATAGGTCCCGGTAAACGGTTTGTTTCTGGTGCACTTTTTGTTAGATCATTTCGAGTATGGGTCAAGTCTTTGTTACTCCAATACTTCACTTAGTTGCCGTATTCCATATCCGATACGTATTTTGTCGGATACGATACGACACTTTGTTACTTCATTTTAGACCAAAATATTGAAAATTTCGCACAAAATAGCCGTATCAGATACTCCGATACGTATTTTGCCGGATAGGAGTAGACGAGTCTGAGTAACATAGGGTCAAGTGCAGGTTTTGGGCCGTTTTGAGTCGGTGGTTCCAAGTTTAATTAATTAAGTCTAAATGACTTTTTGATCTCTCATCCTTACCTTGAAATTTTGTATACCGTTGAGGCGTTGATGCTTCTTTATATTATGAATTAGTATCTTGTCGATGTAATTTACTGTTTATTGGATTCCACCTTTATGGCTTTATGTGTTTCATGGCAAGGGCAATCCCCCTCAACTTGATTTTACCTTTATATAAGTAAATGGCTCCTTAAACTGATCAACTGTTGAAAGTTGAAACTATGAAATGTAATTGCAAATAGATTAATGCCGACATGATGAGTACCTTCTGTCTGCAGATCACTATGATGCTTTCAGCAGGATACTTCAGACTCCGGAGTGATTTGCCCGGTACCCTTTGGAATTACCCTTTGTCCTATATTGCTCTTCACACTTACTCCATCCAGGCAAGTAATTCGATTTTTTCCACATGCCTTGTCTATTATCACGGACATAAATGGTTTTTATTGGTCCTAATAGCGTAAACCATAGTGACCCTGTAACCCAGGGTTAAACAAAGAAAAGTCAGTCTTTAGGGTGCATTGGATATTTTAAAAAATATTACAGAACATTACTTCTTACATGGTAAGGTAAAAAGTCAGGTATACGCAATCTCGTAAGAGATTACGAGATTGTTTCCTTATGATGCATAGATGAAAAACTGCGTCATGATTCGCATTGGTGAATAGCTGCATCACAGTAATGTAGAAGAGAAAAAGGATTGTACATCAGATGTACTACCTCATATTTAATGACTTTTTGAGTTTTTGTGTATTTTTTTTTTAGTAATATAGAGTTTATAAATTACATTTTAGTTTTATGATATCAAAAATCAAATTTTTCTGAGCTTATGTATAATTTTTTCGAGTTATAATGTGACTTTTTGAGATTAATGCTTAAGTAAATGAACTCAAAAACTTTATAATAAAACTCAAAAACTTTTATCTTAATGCTCAAAAACTACAGCATCTGATGTACTATATCGGATGTATAATCCACTTACTCTAATATTGAAGCGCATGTAATTCAGGGTGTCATTTTTAAAATATTATAATACGGAAAAACACATACAAACGAACATTTTTTTAAGCACAAAAAGTGTGCATTCTGATTTTTGGTATTTGAGGATCCTCGGTCCTATAACATGCATTCGCCACTGCTGAATCCTAGTGTTTGCTCCTGAACAAAAACCAGGGACTTTTGGAGAACGAGTATGTTGGGACGAACTTCTCAGTGGGAGCGGTGAGGGCCATATCGGGTTATCAGGCCGTTAGTAGTGCGTATGATATCTCCCCAAGCGTTAATGGCAAGTGGAACAATTTGATGGCGCTCTTTCTTATGGCACTTGGATATCGGCTCTTGGTCTTCATATTGCTAAGTTTTTGCGTAGGATCGGGTTTATGTGGTACTAGAATGTGTCGTCGTAAATCAATGAGAAACGTATGAAAGTGGTTTGCATATACGAGTATTTCATTTTTTTGGAAATTCTACTTTGTACCCCTAATTTTTTTTGGTTTGTAACTTGTAAGTTAATGCGGTCTGTTTTTATATTTTCTACTGTTTACCCAACTCTATAATAGGAATATTTATAATAGTTGGGTATCAACCATCATCTTAAGATTTTGGTTGAGTTGGTTCATCTATCATGGTATCAGAGCCAGTGTGACCGAAGGTCACGGGTTCAAATCGGTACGGGGGAGCCGGTGCACAACTAACCACTCTTCAAGCCCGACGGGCATTTGAGTGAGGGGGCGTAATAGGAATATTTATAATAGTTGGGCCTCAACTATCACCTTAAGATTTTAGTTGAGTTGGTTCATCTATCACTCTATACTTAGACTCCAGTCTCGATCTCCAAACAACCCTTTTTCAACCTCAATTCTCGCGGAATAATACTCCCTTTGTCCCGGCATTTGTTTACCTTTGGTTTTAGTACAAAGACCAAGGAGGGGGGGGGGGGGGGAATATTGTCATTATATAACCTTTTAAAAATATTTTCAATATAGAAAGGTAAACAAATAGGAGATACTCAAATACTCCCTCCGTACCATACAAATGGTAACGCGGTAAAAAATGGGGTTTTTAAGAAAAGAAGATAAAAGAAGGGGTAAAGAGGGAAGAAAATAGGTGGGGTATGTAATTGTGGGTTTAATTGTGAGTTGGTGGGTGGGGTATATAGTGACATTTTATGTAAATATCAAATGGGTATAAGAATAATTTGGTAATGTTATGGGCCAAATAAGGAATGTTACCATTGGTGTGGTACAACCGTATTAAGCAAGTGTTACCATTGGTCTGATACTAAGGGAGTATAGATTATGTAAACAAATGATCGGACAGATGGAGTATTATATATAACACTCCATAATCATCAAAATCACTTTTAACAAGCTCAATTTTTTTATTATTTTTTTCTTCACTCCTTCATAACCATCAGACCTCCTCATGAAATATGAAATGATTTTGGAGGTTCCATTAAATTAAGGTTAATTCATACTCAGTAGTCTTTATATTTGTTGTGACCACAAATTCCAATTTGTAACGGGAATTATCCGTCACAAGCTTGTAATACTTGATCCGTCGTCACAAGCTTGTGATGGATAATACCCGTCACAAATGAGAATTTGTTGAGGGAGACTTGTTGTATCTTAAATGTGAATTTGCCAATACAAAATATAACGTGTCAACTTGCCATTGGATCATGTGACGTCGTTAAAAGACTTAAAACCTGGTATCAACAAATCACCAAAACACGGATTTGAATTGAATGTTTGATACCGTAAAAATCCAGCCACCAATGTGATCAAATTCCAACCAACTCCACCGCACTCCTAACCAAATTCACCCAATTCAGAGCGCGCCAAACAAAATCCGCAGATGAAACCTTCATGATTCCTAATTCTCCTTCAACAATGGCGTCTCTATTCTCTCTCCTTAACGGCGAGAGAGCTGTCGTTTTCTTCCTTCTCACGCGTATTCTTTACTCCGTCCCTTTTACTTCTCTCTTTTTCGAATCAATTGCGCTTTCTTTCCTCGCTGTCGTCGCTCTCTTCGTCGAGATTTCTCTTGAGAATTCTCCTTCTTTAATCACTTTCCGCACCAGGTCAGTCCTATTTTTAATTGTTTTTGAAATTGTAATTTCTAGCTGCTAATTTCGTTATACTCAACGTTTCTAGGGTTTAGGTTATAGAAATCTGAATTCTATTCAATTTGATGCGATAATTTAGTGAATATGTTGTGATTATGATTGATTTGTCGTTGTAGGCCTGGTGCGTCGTCCGGGACATTGCTAGGAGCAGTTACATTGCCTGCTTTGATGCTTTCTAAGTTAATTCAGCTCTCTAGAGGATTGGCATTGGGTCAAGTTGCGGCGACAGGTATACCCTTTTTCGCATGTAAAGTGTTCTTTTTTTAAAATGTTATGTGTAAAGTGTTCTTTTTTGAAAATGTTCCTCCATTCTGCTTAATGAACCAAGCTTATCGCCGAAATTCAGCACACAATGCCCTCAAAGCAAACATTTTTTATGAATTTGAAATACCGATGTTTTATTCATTATGGGTAATTCAGTAAGAACTTATTTGTGTTGTTAACAAAGAGGTAAGACTGCATATAGCGGATCCCCCTTACCTTAGGCAGGCGAGGCACTAGGGTAATGTTGGTTTTTGTTAACAGCTTTCTGTGAATAACTGAATACTTGTAAAAAAGAAAATGTTTACTGCAGTCTGCTAAGTTTACGAAATAATTTCGAACACAGTTGTCCCAAGAAGTTGGGTCAATGGAGCTATTGTAACAGCTTTGCCATATAAGCACCAAATAAGCTATTTGTTACCTGCCATTAGTTGTTTATTGAACAATGCCAGGAGTTATTTTAATGATAAAGGACTGATGAATTTTATCAATCTAAACAATTAATAATTAGGATGCGTGATTAGGAACCAGTTTGTCAAATTCAATTGTTTCACTTGGCTGGAAGGGAAAGTTAAATTTCCGTTAGACTTTTCTTAATGCTTGATTATATTAGCTGAGACCAAGAAGATTAATGTCTGATAGAGGTAGGCAATGAGGATGTTTGACTATATTAGTTGAATCCCGAATTCCTCAATTGCTCTTGTGAAGAGTTTGCAGAGAAACAACTCTGACAGAGCATTATTCAGTCAACACTCCAAGAAAGGCATGAGAATCATTAAGTTAAGTCTTGAGTCTCAACTTGAAATCCATCCTGGAAAAATTCCAGGAGTCCCAACATTCTATTCACTATGTTACCGTGGATTTTACGTCTATATAGTAAGTGTATTGACAATACCTTGAGGCTGGGACCTTTTAACAGCCAATCAGCATTTCCTTGGGTCCACCTACAAATCATTTCCTCCTCCTAATAATTTCTTAGATGAGGATTTACAAGTACATTAGTTATAATTTCTGTTTGTAGGGGTTAGTGGTAATCCATTAACTTCATGTATCCCCGTCCCAAAAAAAAGGTCTTATTTAACTAGATCTCTTTTTTAAGAGAATGTGTAAATAAAGCATGGTATATTGCAAATGAGTATTATATATCACTATTATTTTGTCTAGATCGCCGAGTTGATTGTTCTATTCCAATTGTGATCACCAGACCACAAATGAGGCTGCCTCAAAATGTGGTTGCAGTAATCTTCAAACCTTAGAAAGAGGCCATTATCTGCTGCTCTGGCATCGATTTAATACCATGGTCTGGCCTATTATTTTGAAATATTCCAAGTAGAACTTAGGCAAATATTTTTCATGTCAGCCGACCCCAAATCATTTTGGGATTAAGGCTCTGATGTTGTTGTTGTTGTTGGAAGTACTGACTTATATATGGGCGATTTTGAGTTTCAATTATGTATTACTCCTTGGCTCTGTTTTGAATGAACAAAGATTTCGACATTGTGCAGATTTTCAGTATGAAAAGTTGCTCTATTGGGCTGCATATATGAGCTGTTTCAGCGTGCTCCTGTTTGTCGGCCATTTTGTTCAGCAATTACGCCGCAGCAATCTTGTGGTGAAGCTTGGCTTTGCTAGTGCAGTGTTGTCGGCTCTAGGTTACATAGTTCTTCAACTCGGTGATTCTTATTCTGGTACGTTTGATACGAGTACAAATATTGTGCCCTTCTGATGCAATGATACAAAATTAGTGTAGTTTGCTGTTTCTTTCGTATTTTGACATAGGTCCCTTTAGATTTTTGTATGATTGGTTCTTTTGTATTTTTTTCAAGGGCTGCACCTGGTAATGTTAGTTTTTTGGATGCTGGGCCATGGAGTAGCTGCCATCAAGTTGATTCAGCACATTTTCTGTAGTTTCCCGTCATGTGCTTCTATAGGTATACGCTTTACTGGTTTTTGTTCCTCCTTTTTTTTTGCCTCATTTATTGAGATAAAGACGACAGAGTGCACTTTGCAAGTCATTTATTGATGAGAAAAGATTTACTCAGCAACATCTGTTGTTACGGTTCTAACTTAGAATTTAGACCTGTCAAAATCTGACCCGACCCTTAAACGCCACCCGGCCGAGCCGTTTTTTCCAGGGTCAAGACCGAAAATCTTGACCTACAACCCGTCTGTCCAGAAATATTAATATATTAAATGGATTTAATATTAATATAATTTAATATTAATATAATTGCTGTAATTATTTCAATATACACTTAATTGCTATAATTATTTCAATATGACAACCGTAAACAAAGATCATGATTAAAATATTAAATGGATTTAATATTTAAAAAAAAAAATTGATTTAAAAAATGGTTAAAAAAAGGAGTCATAGGACTATTTTTTACTCGACTAACCCGACTCCCAACCCGTATTTGACCCGACTCGTATGACCAGACTCGTTGACAGGTCTAACAAAGATTATGATAAAAAATGTTGTCAAAAGATCAGTCAGAATTTCAGAAAAAACAGAAGATACTCGGAAATGCGGTTGGCTCACCAGTATGTTTAAATTCTCAATAAGAGACTTCATACAATTAGAATATTTTGGACCTCTTACACTAGCTTTTCTTTCTTCTCAACTCCATGATTATAAATGGTGCTTGCTATTTCCAATGTATCAAATCACTGTCAATCAGCAAGAGCTGTTTGATATAGAGGTTTATGTATATCGTATATCATGTACTCTCTATCGGTTACCCTACTAAATGCATGTTTCAGTTTTTCTTTCCTTGTTATAGGAGAGGGACTTTTGGTGACAGTTGGTCTTACTACATATGCTGGAGACATGCTTAGGTCGACATTGATGAAGGTTTCTACCTTAAACTTGTAATTGCACTTGTGGTTTTCTTCTTATTTTCTATCCATCAATTATAATTAAAGGCAATGTCATGTACTAAGCAGATAATGCGCCACTTCATATCATCAGATGCGGTTTCTGTGGAATACATCATAAAAAGAAGTGAGATAAGCACCATCATTCAGGTAGATTACTTCCCTTTTTTTGTTTGATTGAGTTTGTTAGGTTATTATGTCTACACAAACAATGTAGATATAGCATTCTCACAAACTTTCTGTCATCTTATTGCAGGTTTATTTGCTTGGCCTTCTACTCTTTCCTTTGATTTTGAGATTTTGTCTCCAAGTTGTCGATCGCTATACCAGATCAAGCTTTAGGATTCAGAGTGAGAGTGGGAAATCCATTTTGTTCTTTACACTGCTGGTTATTAGCTCAACTGCAGTTATTCCCTTGTGGGCACAATTTGTTCATGATTTTCAAGTGCATCCTTTGCTCTGGTAAGGCCACATTTTTCTGCATTGTGTACTTTGTTCTCCTCACTTTCTTCAAGTTTGATAATGTCTTCATAGATCTATAATTAGCCAAAATCATAAAACGAGAAGGTCAAATGAAAAATATGAATATTGTGCTTTGGCCACCATTTTCTGCATATTGTTTCTCGTGTAGGTTATGTATTCTTCTTGGTTAAGGGATGACAAGGGGATGTTGTCTTGCATAGTAGGACCCTGACTTACAGTTGTATCTATAAGCTATGTTACTTCGGCTCTTTGCTTTTAGGATTGTACCGACACGGCATATCATGGATTTGGGTATGGGTATGGATTTTATACCGGACACTTATTAGTCCGACACTTGTCCTAAAAGAGCTAAGCTAGTAAGGCTTGCATCACAAAAATAGAGGAAGAGGGCACATAACATTTAGTACGTCATATACTTAAATGATTTTGAGTCGTATTTTCAAATTTCTTCCCGTTATACTTTAAAATATTGAAATATTTCAAGTGTAGAAGCGTATTTTTGCTTTATAAATGTGTCTCCGCACTTGTATCCTCATTTTCATTTTAGAACAGTGTCCTCGTGTCTAAAACTTTTAGTCATGCAGAGTCTAACCAGGTTTAAAATCTCGGCCGATACGTCTTGTATCGCCGGGGATGGTATGAGTATTGCTGGCCACCGATCTGAGATGTCCTGAGATGCATTGAGTAAATTAAAAATAGGAAAACATCGGTCGAGAAGATTGACTTATAACATGTTCCGGCCAACTTGGCCCGATACGGCCCATAGTTTTGGTTGCCTTATGTGGTGCATAAGATAAAGCTTAAATGTCATGTAAGAGCTAGGAAGAGTAGGGGATGTACATAACTACAAGTTGTGTTTACATTTACAGCTGCATAGCAGCTGTCAATTTTTGTTCTTAGCAGCTTTATTAGAGGCAAGGCATACATTTGAACTTACTGTGACTGTCAGGGAGTAGGTTTAAATAACACTGTTTCTAAAAGTGATATGCTTCAGCTTATTTCTATATTCCGTGAAGGAATTTTCCTCGACTAAAATTTTGAGCAACTTTGTGTACCCAACTATTGATATGGAGAGTATATCTTGACTCTATTTATCTCTTGAGCAGGGTCCTTTCATTTGTTTTCTCTGAACCATTCAAGAGACTGTCTCTGTGCATGTACTGGGTGGGTGTCATTTGTGTCTCAGTTCATCGATTTTACGACATTTCCAAAGGTAGTAAGGTAGAAAGGATCCTCCTGCGAAAATATTATCATTTGATGGCTGTTGCTATGTTTGTTCCAGCCCTTATTCTTCAGGTATCCAATTTTCTGTTTCAAAAATCTCGTGTCTGTGTGAAATATATAAGCGATGCCTAATGATTGTTTTCTTCATCTTTTTGCAGCCAAATTTTCTGAATCTTGCTTTTGGTGCTGCATTAGCAGTTTTCTTAGTTTTGGAAATTATTCGTGTAAGTTCTACTTATACTTCATTGCTGTTGTATCTTAAATAGATAGTGATGATTAATACTTCTTCCTAAAGCTGGTAATAAATAGTTAACACGCTAGTACCCCCTAAAAAATTGGTGAACCATTGGAGGCCAAACCAATAACTGAATAGGCAAACCATGAAAATTTTAAACCGGCGATAAGAACTGACGTTGAACAAAAATAATATGGAACAAAATTATATTTATAATTGAAAGAAGATTGATGCTTACAACTTTCATAATTCTCTTGATTTTATCTCTAAGGGATTTGGGGATTGGATAGTACTTGTCTTGTTGACTTCTCATAGGGAGGTTATGGGGCCTATTAAAACCTGTATTTGTTGTTGTGGATGGCTTCTTAGATTTTGGTCTTCTCCGTGTTATGTGGCTCTCCATTTTATGGAAATATTTGCATTAAACTTCTTGTCTTGAAACATCCTGATGGTTCAAACTCCCATAATGGCCATGGAAAAATTGGTTCGCCTTAATTTCCATAACCACTTTCTCTTTCTTCATTATTTTCTGTTTCACTTATCTTTCATCACAATGATCTTTCATCACAATGGGGAAAAAAAAAAACAACTATGAAGGAGAAGCAGGGGAAGGAAGATGGGAATGGGGGGGCAAAGAAAAAAGCTCTTGGAACTTCAATTGAATAAGATGTCTCCTAAGAGCAATGGGTTTTGAGTAAGAAAGTTGAGTGAGATGGGATAGGTCGTGATGTGGGGAACAAAGGAGATACTAAGATTGTGCATGGATAAAGGGCGTAATTAAAAGAATTCTTGAGAAAATACATTGCCATGCAAATTAAATAACTCTAGCGAATGGCACCAATTATACTTTTACATCCACAGAGGAATACTACAATACTACCTATGTTATTTAGTAACCTTTCTATATAAGCATCTGCGTATGCTCTGAGTCTCTATCTATTTTTTAATCTCCTTCACTTGATTTTAGCTATATCATAATTATTAGTTCACTTCCTAATCTCCATTTGTCTGGAACAGGTATGGAGAATTTGGCCTTTGGGGGAGATGATCCATGGTTTCATGAACGCTTTTACTGACCATCGTGACTCTGATCTTCTTGTTGTTAGGTAAGACTTCTTATGCATGACAGGTGGAGGATACTTCAGTATGCTAGGCAGTAGCAGTCACTGATATCCTAGTTTTGTTCTCTTTCAGCCACTTTTCTCTTTTGTTGGGATGTGCTTTGCCTATGTGGATGTCATCAGGTTTTAATGACCGACCACTTGCACCATTTGCTGGAATTTTGAGCCTTGGAATTGGAGATACAATGGTTAGTTCTGGTTCAATAAGAATTTTTGATGCTGCTTTTCATATCACTGAATACGTCTAATTAGGCTACCACTCAAAGCAATAAAGAAGCAATTGCAGAGTACTTACAGTTTGATTGCCTGATTCTTTGATGTACGACTTGGAGTTGAATTTATTTCCATATTTCCAATGGAGCCAAAGACTCATTACTCTTTGGTTCTGGATTATGATGGAATAAATCAAAATGACTCACTAAAGCGGTTGCGCTTCTCTCCAGTGATTAGCATGTCCTTTGATGCGGTTCTTGACACAATTTTCATATTGGATCATTCGGAAATAGCCTTTGTGTTGTTTACACAAGGGGAAGGCTGGGTACCTCTCAATTTGCGGGAGCCATTGAGGCACCTGGGATAATGTTGTTGTTGTATGATGGATTCATTTTATATCTTTTGTATAGTTGGTAGGAACTATTTACAATATGCCTTTTCATATTGATTTATCCGCAAACTTTGTGGCTGAGCAAGAAAGTGAAGATTACAAATCAAGAACTTTTTTTCCTTGGTTCATTTATGGGTTTATTCTCCCTCTTTGTTCCTTTATTTGGGGTTAGTGGAACTATTGCACATTTGCACGTCACGGTGTTTGATATTTAGTGCCTATTTTCTATCTAAATAGGCGTCCATGGTTGGCCACAAGTATGGTGTACTACGGTGGAGCAAGACAGGCAGTAAGTCACTTTATAGTATATACAGCAGCGTTTATCTGTTGGATTAACGCGTCATTTGGATACTCAAATCTCTAAACCTTTTACTTGTCTCGACTTTGTGTGGTCAGAGAAAACCATCGAAGGCACAGCTGCAGGCATCACTTCCGTCATGGCAGCATGCTCTTTCCTCCTACCACTTCTGGCATCTACCGGATATATACAGGTATTTGTCATGTTACATACTTATAACATGTCCTTGCATTGGATTTATGTGAACAAAAAACTTGTGTGAGGCGGTTATTCACGTGAGACCAACGCGTTACCCCTGCAAGCGGACACAAAAACGTATATGACACAGTCTTACAGGAGAGACCAACCATGTAATTAAATGAATAACATACAAGTATTTGGGTCATCTCACGCCTCATACAAAACTCACAATCATTAAATGTGGTATACGTAATGATTTGGGTTTACCTCACATGTGAGAGTATAAGACCGCCCTATACAAGCGTCACGGTTTTATGTGAAATGAGATTTACATTGATAAAATATATTTATGAAATTGTGCAGAACTGGAGCTCACTTATAGTAGCAGTAATAGCAAGTGGGTTGTTGGAGGCTTATACAGCACAACTAGACAATGCCTTCATCCCATTGGCCTTCTATTCTCTCTTATGTCTGTAACTTAGAGTCTTAGAGTGTGTTTGGATAGCAAAAATGGAGGGAAAGGGAGGGGAAGCGTAAGGAGGGAAGAGAAAGGGAGGAAAGGGAAAGGGAGGGAAATGGGATGTGGGTGTTTGGATACAATTTTCCTCCAAATTTTGCCTATTGTGAAGAGATTTTGATTTGCCTTGAGGAGGGAAAATAGATCCTTCCAAATCCCTCCCCCTCCATTTCCCTCCACCAAACAAGGGATTTAAAATCCTCTACTCTCCCTCCTTTTTTTTCCCCTCTAAATCCCTCAATCCAAACACACCCTTAGACCACTGTTCCGCATTCGTTGGAACAATACAATAGACTAACCTTTGACTCGGTCTATAATTTACTCTCGATCATTGTGTATATCTTCATCTCTGTAGAGTAATACATCAGGTTTATGGGATTCCATAACTCCTGATATCAATCGGTTGTTCTTTGTATATGAGATTAGCCTTGTATCTAAGTATGCAGCAAAAAATGCAGTATAGTTGTAAACGATGGTTTTGTTCGGGTTAATGATTTTTTTTAAGAACCGTTGAGAATTTGCTAGTTACTTGCATGTTGAATGGCTGATTGCACGATGGTGCATGGTTGTCAGGAATTCGATGAACTCGTGATTATAGGTATTGAGTTTTAATTGTACTTGAGATTATCCGAGAACCGAAAGTCCTTGATTAGCAGTTTTAACTTCACCCACAATTCTGTATGCATCAGCAATTTCCTTACTGACTTCTGGGAAGAAAACGGTTGTTTCACTACTTTTTCTTATAAACTACAGTTAAAAAACTATATATCACTTCTTCAAGTTCTATTAAACAGTCTTCTTTAAAGGTCAAGACATGGAAACACTTTAAATCTCATGTTATGACAAAGAGTCAAATTGTGAAAAAAAAAAAGTCCGTCCTCATCAAATCAATCATTTTTCAATCAAGACCCTCCTTCCAAAAATCATTATTGAAA
Source organism: Silene latifolia (assembly GCF_048544455.1). Taxonomy (NCBI): domain Eukaryota; kingdom Viridiplantae; phylum Streptophyta; class Magnoliopsida; order Caryophyllales; family Caryophyllaceae; genus Silene; species Silene latifolia. The sequence continues at coordinate 7,861,866 of NC_133526.1, forward strand.
GTCAAGTGAAGCCTTTACTTATCGGTCTGAATTATTTGGATTTTAAATTCGACTTATTGGAGAGGGATTTATAGGCCTGTAACAGCCCACTCGTCGTCTTATTATAAAGCATCTACACTCCCTCCATTCGGTAGATGGACAAGTTCCAGATGCCATGCTGAAATAAATATCGAAATTTATTTGTGTGTACAGCAATGTATGATGCGCGGTATAGCAGTTTATAATTTTACGTTTTTCAATCCATGGATCAAATCAAAGGTTCATCAATTATTTATTATTCGATATTATCTGTTAGTTTCGATAAGCAGCAGCACCCAAACAAAGAGAGAGATCCGTTGGGAGAAATGAGAAACCCTTCTGAAATAGTTGGTTCTTTGGACTGGTAGGTGTCAAGAACAGAACCGTCACGACTCTGACGAGGTTAATTAAAGACGATCGCTTGTTCATTCATTTTGGCCTTCATCATATGTTGAGAATTGTTAGTCCGTTAAGATTAAAAGTTTTTGTACCAGGAATTTGTTTGCACACTTCACTTACTTTGCGGAAGTAGTTAAGAACTACTTGTATCAAGCTAAGAGCAACATAAACGTAGTTTCTCACTTCATTGATATAGAAATTTAGCATCTCGATAAATTGTCACCGGGTATCATGGGTCTCACCTTCAACCTAGATCGACAATTTGTCCACGGCTGTATGCTGTAGCTGATGAATTATAAGCTAGAAAAATATACTATTAATAATGTGATTATCTCAAACATGCAAGTTCATCATCGTCAGTACGTACTCTGGTTTACAGAAACAGGACAATATTCCTAGCAAGGCACCAGGTCTCTTATGCAAAAGGTTCAATAGAAAAAAAAGCAAAAACAAAATATCACCTCTCAACAATGAGGGAAAGAGTCAGCTTCACCGGCGGGCCCAAGCCCGACCTAAGCCGGCCTCTAGCCTTCAATGTCTCGCCAAATCCCAGATAGCACTAATAAGTGGAGAGCTCAAAAAGGCGCCAAGAGCGATAGCACTAATAATATAACTGCATAATTCATAATACCTGGGAACACCCATCAAAATTGTTGGCTTCAATTTATAATCCAGCTCTCTTCTTGAGATGCTCCTTGAACTGAATGATATCACCTCCCCAGCGCGATACGGTTTGATTTTCGCACACCCATATCTCATGTGCAACCTGATTGATGAGCCTAAAGTCATGGCTAACAAGAACCATACCACCATCCCACTCATTCAAGGCCTCGGCCAATGAATCAATCGTCTCAATATCCAAATGATTAGTAGGCTCATCCAGCAACAACATTTGAGGCTGCCTATATGCCAACCATGCAAATATAACACGGCTACGTTGTCCATCTGATAAGTTTTTCATGGCCATCACCTGAGGTTTGCCTGACAGCCCAAACCTTCCTATTGCCGCCCTCATTTTCTCTTCTTCTGTCCCCGGGTACTCTCTCATCATATATTGTAAAGCTGACATTTCCATGTCGAGCTTTTCCGCAAGATGTTGATGGTATTGGGCGATCCTCAGGTGGTTGTGCCGCCTCACAGTGCCTTCGACCGGGGCCAGTTCTCCTGTCATCAGCTTCAGAAGTGTACTCTTTCCTGCTCCATTAGGACCCACCAGAGCGATCCTCGAGTCAAGGTCCACACCAAAGTCAAGGTTTTTGTATAAAATATTCTCTGGCGTATAGCCAAATGACACCTCCACAAACTGTAAGACTGGAGGGGGGAGCTTTCCGACATCTGTGAAACGGAACACCAAAACTTGGTCTCGGGCAACCTTCTCAGTCAATCCTCCCCTTTCCATCTTTGCAAGGGTTTTCTCTTTGCTCTGAGCTTGCCGGGCTAACTTAGCTGAACCGTGACCGAACCGGGCGATGTACTCTTTCATGTTAGCTGTTAGCTGTGTACTCTTTCAATTTGGTCCTGCTCCCATTTGTACTGTTTCATCTGATTTTCTTCAAGCTCGGCACGGGTTTGAAGATACTGATCAAAGTTTCCAGTATAAATTTTCAACTGCTTGCTTTGCATGTGGATGATATTTGTGCAGACACCATTCAAGAAATCTTGGGAATGTGACACTACAACAAGAATACGATTGAATTTCTTCAGACTCTCCTCCAGCCAAACACAAGCTTCAAGATCTGTAGCGTGGCAGACAAAAAAAACAAAGAATATCAGTGAGGTTCTCACAAGAAAGATAGAAAATGTTGACAGCAACACCAACATAACTTTGAAAACAACACAGCACACCAAACATGACTTGATGACTATCAGGACATAAATACCATTTGACTCATCCAAAAATACCAAAACGAAGGGTGTAAAAAGGCAATCCTCCTTTTCTTAAATTTCTTCAATTTACTTGTTAATCTAGTATTTAAATTTTTTTTTCCTTCTACTATATCTTTTGGGTTATTTACTTCCTATCGGGCAACTTACCCTGCAATTTGTGGGAGCATTAAGGAATTGATGTAATTTTGTTGTTGTACCTCCTTCTCATGCAAGTTACTATTCCCAAGGAAGCCAAAGACTCATTAGGTTACTCTCTGAGACTTTGATTCTCGATTACAAGGCATAAAGCAACATGGCTCACTAAAGTGGTTGCACTCCTTTCTATGTGAAATACCAGTCATTTGATGCTCTCAATGGAAGTTTAGTCATGGGTCATTCAGAAACACCCTTTGTGTTGCTGACACGGATAAGGTTGCATACATCGGGCCCCCTATCATGCAAGAGGCCAACATATTTTTTTCCCCTCCCCACTTCATATTGTTTCTTATTTTCTTTCAAATGATGTACTCCCTCTGTCCCGGTCATTTGTTGTCCTTTTCCATTTTGGGGTGTCTCAGTCATTTGTTGTCCTTTCTATTTTAAGAATGAACTTGATGAGTAATTTGATCATTCTCATTCAATTTGTTCCACTTGTCATTTAGTTATTGGTCTTTTCCTCATTCCTTAATCTTTGTGCCAAAACGAAAGGACAACAATTGACCGGGACGGAGGGAGTATCATTTTGAAAGAGGGAGATATCAATGAAGAGGAGGGAGTATGTGCAATCGAACACCTTTTTTAAAAGTACTCAATCAGTTCCTTAACATTTATTATGATATATCAAATAAAGGGAACCCAAAAAAGGAAATGGAATGAGAGTGAACATGATTCAGGGGAAAAAAAAGTTTATCCCCAATAAACTATCAAGGAGGATGTGATAAGAGAAAGATAACTTTACCAAGATGATTAGTAGGTTCATCCAAGAGCAAAATTGTAGGATTCATAAACAAAGAACGTGCTAGTGCAATTCTCATCCTCCAACCACCAGAAAAATCCTTGGTCTTCTTTGCTTGCATCTCCTTGTTAAAACCGAGACCATTCAGAATTTCAGCAGCACGCTTTTCTGCAGTTGAAGCATCCATAGCATCCAAACGCTCATATATACGGTCAAGTCTGTCACCGCCACCATCATCCTAAAGCCAAACAAACAAGTCATGATACAGGTACTCAATTAAATTAACAAAAAAATTAGATTGATCTTTTTAAGGACCATATAAATAACTAATTAACTACTGCTACTACCATCAATACATATAAAGTGCATACCTGTGCAGCCAATGCTTCAGCTTCTTGCTCTAACTTCATCCTCTCTTCATCACAGCATATTACAGCATCAAGGGCAGACATATCAGAGGCTTCGATCTCTCTGGTCAAATGATAGATATCCATGTGATCGGGAATTGGAAGCTCCCGCAATCCTATGGCAGTAAGAAGGGTGGACTTCCCACAACCATTAAGCCCAAGCAAACCATAACGTCTGTATATGCAAGTATTGGCATCAGGCAAGGCTACTTCCAGAAATAATTCACTGAAAATGTAATTTTAGAGAGTCTAAAAGAGCAACAAACCTCCCATAATTAAGCTCCAATAAAGAATCAACCACCAGATCATGTCCATGGAAAGTAACGGATAAAGATTCTATCTGCATGAAGAAATTGAACGAAGAATAGAGATCAGAAATAGATACAAAACCAACAGAATCAGTTACGAATAAGATAGAGGCAATATTTTACACACCAAAAAAAAACTTCGACAATGCAGGAATCATGACATTGTCTTTTGGGCATTCAGAATAAATTATTGAAATTCTACATGAAATTATTACACCAAGTTGACAGACAATTTGCAAAAGTGTTGGTCTAAAGTGTATCACATCTAACAAGAACAGGCTATATGCTAGACTAGCCAATGCCAAACAATCATGTGCATGAAAACACATGGAAGCACAAAAGCCAAATGACAAACCATGCACACCAGTTCCCAGACACATGTTTAACACCAACCACACAGACACAGAAGTATTGTGGTATACCTGGATGAATAACCGATTTTAAATTTGCATGGACCAAAAGGCTTACAGAATACAGAGTATTTGAAACATTATCAGGGTACAAAGTCTAAGTAGATGTCTACACTCTACAGCAACAGCCTCAAAGATAATACTGCGTAGGGAGTAACTAGTAGTAGAAAAAACAGAACATATGAAACAAGTAGATGTAAATACTACTTTTAAGATAAAGGCTCATATTATGCACAACAGACAACCACTTAACAAATGCAAAACAGAGCTGGAAACATTAGTATAAAGAACTCGGCTTTAGAATTTAGGTCCAGTTATGCCACATGATTAGAAATTGAACAGCTACCAAATTTTTAATACAAGCTGGAAAGAATGAACCAAAAAACAGAATAAATAAAGAAAAGCAAACAATGATATATAATTCCTTGATTATATACTAAACCAAACCCTACTAACTAGGATACAAACAAATCCCACTCATGCTATATGAGTAAGCATATTGTCCGGAAAAAGTAAAGCAGATCCACAGGTACTATTAAGACCGGAAAATCACAAAGCAACAATGGCGTTTACTTTGTAGATTTCCACTCGGCTAATATATACTTTCATTGTCCCGGTCATTTATTTATCTATTCTATTTTTGGATGTCTCGGACTCTCAGTGAATGTTTAACTTTCTATTTTAAAAATGCATTTAATGAGCAATTTGATTATATACACTCAAATTTGGTCCACCTGTCATTTAATGATTGGCCCCCTCCTCTTACTCTGGTCTTTGTGCCAAAACCAAAGGTAAACAAATGACTAGGACGGAGGGAGTATTAATACTACTTCGTGTCACTTCTTTATCATACAATATCATACTCCCTCCGTCACGGTCATTTGTTGTCATTTGGTTTTGGCACAAAGACCCGGGAAAGAGTGGAGAGCCAATAACTAAATGACATGTGGACCAAATTGTGTGTGAATAACCAAATTGTTCATCAAATGCATTTTTAAAATAGAAAGGACAAAAATTGAATTAGACACCCAAAATAGAAAAGACAACTAATGACCGGGACAGAGGGAGTACTAAACACGACAACGAAGTACTAGGCATTAGAAAGCCGAACACAGATCCAATAAGCTTGCGAAATTAACATAGCTTCAATCATAGAATAAATTTCCAAAATCTAAAAACAAACAAATAATCGTCCTTAACCATAATCATCAGAGCCAACGAAATAGAATAAATTAGAATAGATAGATCTAAACCCGAAAGATGAGGGGTCATACCCGAATATCTCTGGATAAAGGATGAGAGCAAAGAATTCCAGTACAAGTACGATCAGATAAAAGCAATTGGTCAACTTCATCAGCTAACTGATCAGCACCACCTTGACCAATAGATGCTGCTTTCGCCGATGCGGATGCTGCTGCAGCTTTGTTACCTCTCTTCGCCGCTGCCGCCGCCTTCTTCTGCGCCGCCTTCTTCTTGCTTGCGTCAGACACCATTTTTCTGCCAAAATTAATTAATTGATTGAAAACAATTACAACAATAATTCAAAATCAATTGCGATTAATGATAATTAAGAAGAAGAAGAATAAAAGTGAAAATTACCAGTGCGAAATTAGGGTTGGTGCGATGAGAGGAGAAGGAATTCGGCGGCGATAGATCTAGGTTTAGGGTTTGGACGGTGGGAAAGTTAGGTAACGAAGAAAAAAGAGAGAGAGAGAGTTTATATTGTCTCTCACAATCCCAGATGTGAGGATTTAAAAGGGCTTCTAAAACATGTGGTGATATCACTTTTTATACTCTACTCTACCGTGTCGTGTTCGACTTTTCCGTCTTTGTGTGATACATAGATATTTTTATCAACTTTTTTATTATTTTATTTTATTCATTCTTCGTGACACCCGACACCATATGAGACGGCTCCATTGTGGAAAAAGAAAGTCTATTTATTACGTAATTTATTTTCGCAGTACATATTTTACTCATTTCAGTACATTTTCCACCAAACTTTCCATTTCTCTACCCTTGACTAAAAATATCAAACATAATTCTCTCTACCTTATCTCTATTGTTAAATACTTCACTTTCTTCCACCTCCTTCAAATTATTCAATTATGAATGATTATTCGAATATAGAACGTGTATTTAATCCACTAGTCCATTACGGCATTACTAATAACCAAATTGACTCTTTGTTATAGTTTTAATTTGTACTCCGTATCTTTTTTAAATTAGGGTTTATGTTTCAAACTAATTATTGTTAATTGGTGTGGAATAGTGTGTATATTGAGTGTAGTCGGATGTCGCCCGGCAACATGGGCAGGCGCCGTCGGCGAGTGTTGGCAGTGTGGCGGTGGTGAATGGAGTAGTATAAGCGTAATACTGGTACATAGTTTTGATTGGGATTTTTTTCAATATACTCTGTAATTGCTAGTCTGCTACTGTACGTGGTAGTGGTAATTGTTTTGATTTTTTTTTTCAATGTAGTACATAGATCGTTTATGAATACAACAGTACAGTACAAGGTAAAATTAGAGGAAAATGAAGATGCGAAATTAGAGATAATACATTAGAGAGAAGTTAGAAAGAGAAAATGGAATGGAAAATGAGAGGGTATAATTGTCAACTGCGTACTGTGATGAGTAAAATGTGTACTGCGAAAATCAACACCATTTATTATTAGTGGTAATAAATAAACAACATTTAAAAGGTGGTGTTCATTGGTGGACTCAATTATGGATATAATTGACCATTTTATCCTTCTATTCCTTCTTCCATTTTCTCAACTCATCCTCTGGTTTGTAACGACCACCTGCCCCACCACCACCAACCACCATGTCACTGATGAGGCTTTTGTCGCCTAAGCCTATCAAACAAATTAACCATACAACCAAACTATGTAGTAGGGAAGTAGGATGTCGAATCTACAAGGATGGTGTGTTAGAAATGGTTTATAAGTCTCGGTCTTCGTTGTGGTCTAGTCGGTTAATAAGATTGATGTTGGAAATATACTAAAAGTAACTAAAACAAGAAATGAATGACCAGCTAACAAGTAAACAATGAAAGTAGATATAAGATGACTAATTAAGGGAGTTAGGGGGATTAAGGAGGTTCATGTATCTAATAGAGTTCTCAATAGGGTTTAAAGATTCACTAATCGACAACTAAAAGTGCTAAAACGAGGCCTTAATACTCTCTCGAGTCACTCAGTACCCGACCCACCCTATTACTCACTCCCGTGACAATAATAAGAAACGGTCTCACCCTAAATGCGTCTAATCAAGTATCGGGTCTTCCACACCGACTCAATAACAAGGTCAAATAACACTAATCGTCATTAGGGTTACACAACACATTAAAGTACCAATTAAGTGACAAATTAACACAAATGACTTAACGATAGCGATAATAATGACTACCCATTAAATGAAATCCCAATTTAATACACTAATCACTTTCCCCTAATTAATTACTCTACTCTAACATAATCAAATAAACACTAACTAAACTACTTATTAACAATAAACATGAGATAAACATAATTAAACTACTAAAGATTGAAACTTTAATTAAATTAAACACTATATCTATAAAACTAGGAAATTGAAAGTACATAACTTAAATAAAAGATGAGGGAAAGGAAAATGCATACCAAGATAAGATTGAATAGGTGAACATAAGAAGAAGCTAGATTAAATAAAGTCAGAATCTTTAATACAAATTAACGGAACTAAATTAATGTAATCCTTTGAAAGAGAAGAAAATGTGTTACTATCCAAGGAGTATTCTATACTATTGCTCTCCAACTACTGCTTGTCCGTGGCAACACCATAAATTTTACTCTCTCAGTCTCGTTCAATTGTTATCCTTTGTTTTTGACACAAAGACCAAGAAAGAGGTGGACGCCAATTAGTAAATGACAAGTGAAACAAATTGTGTGTAAATAATCAAATTGCTCATCAAATTCATTCTTAAAATAGAAATGATAATAATTAACCGAGACACCCAAAAATGAAAAATGATAACAAATGACCAGGACAAATGAAGTATCTATTTAACCCCATCTTATATCAAACGCAAGGTAGGCACCCCCTAAATCCGCCCCTAAGATTTTGAGAAACTGAGATCGTGTCGGACCAAATATTTCAAGTTCGATAATGCCTATGACCCCGAAAGTCTTATGTTTAATCTTCGGCCCACCAAAAAATATTTTCGACTCGATCCAATTTGGACCAGTCCAATCCGATCCGATGCTCACCCCTAAAATTGATCCTCACTTCAAAAACCAAGTAACAATAATTGCATGTTCGCAATTAGGGCAGAGCAAAAAATCCGATTATCCAAATTGATCCGATATCCGATCCGTATCCGATCTGAATGTTTGGATATCCGATCCGAAAGTTAAGTTTGGTTTGGATATCTGATCCGAAATCTTTGGTTTTGGTTTGGATATGGATATTAGAATTAAAACATTTGGATATCCGATCTGATCCGAAACTATAGTTTTCTAGTATAATTTCGAGAAAATAAAATTTTATTTGATATAACAACTTAATTAATGTTTAAAATATTAGAGAAATATCTAGGTGGTACTTAAATTTTATGTCGAGAACATTGGAATAAGAATATTAAAGAAAATCATCATGTAAGACTATGAATATAATCGTGTTTCAAGCTTAATTTTAAAGTAAATTCAAAAGTATGGATATCCGATGGATATCCGCATCCGATCCGATTATTTTGGATACCCGAACATTGGATATCCGAAACATTTGGTTTGGATATCGGATATCTAATTTCAGGATTTTTAATATGGATATCCGATCCGAACTAGCACTTTGGATCAAATACCCGATCCGTACTCTGCCCTATTCGCAATCATGGTGTAATGGTGTATATGTCGATGGATCTTACCTATCCTATCTATCAAATGAATTTGTAGGCAGAAACAAATACCACTTGGTGCTCAAACCTTCAACCTCATTTTCCGGTCAGTCTCATACTTGTTGTTCTTTTCTTCTCTCACTTTGGTGTTTTTCCTTTTTCTTATACGCAAATGTAGAACTCATACTTGACCCGTGTTAAGCTTAAACGGATAATGCCGTTTTAAACGAGAATTTGTGAAACTCAAGTTATGACGACTATTGACATCGATTACTTTACAATAACGATGATTAGAAAATGTTTTCAACAATGAACACCATGTGTTTGCTGAATTGCGTGAACCGATCAGGCACAAAACTTACTCAAAGAATTGGCAATGTTTTGGAAGATAATGAATGACGAGCCTGTTTTAGTAAAAAAAAAAAAAAGCAAAGATCGATAGTTCATGTTAAATTGATGGTTGGTTATTGAATTGTGGGGAAATATTTTGTGGGTTTTCGCCTCTGAAATAAGCAAACATAGTTTGCGTAAATTGATGGTTGGTTATCGAATTGTGGGGAAATATTTTGTGGGTTTTCGCCTCTGAAATAAGCCAACATAGTTCGCGTAAATTTGATGTTTGTGAAGTCATTAAAAAAACTGTTTGAAACTGATGTACATCTACAGAAGTTAATAAGATGGATGATGTGCAAGGGGCAAAAGTTGTTCATATTGCTGGTCCGTAACGCGCTTAGAAATCGATCATTCTCTGTACATTGTGATTTCATCAAAAAATTTAGAACTTCAAACATTAACTTATATAGCCAAAGCGCATATTTTTGATCCGGAGGGGGGGAGATGTTTGGTGGATGGACTCTGAAGTCGTAAAATTTGAAGATGGTTATTCGTTATGAAATGACGAGGAAGGTCTGTTAGCAGTGACTCAGTATGAAAAGACCACGTTAACTGCGGAGTAGTATTCATAAGATGGTTTTTCGTTATGAAAATGATAATATAGCAGTGACTGAAAGTGATAGTGTCTGATAATAAGTTTCAGAAGGCATCAAGGATCAACTTGAACGTTGGTGGATCTTTTTTGGTTACTTGATCAAACAGTTTAATTACATGTTAGTTTAGCACATTCGTGGATCTTCTTTTTATTTTTTAATCAAATAATGATTTGCCTCTAAATGTGATGAAAGACAATGGTGTGTACTAGACTGCTAGACATACGTAATATACTTATATAGTATGAAAACCGTCTTTAGGCTTGCAATTTTGACGAAAAATTGGTAAATGCTCGTTAAGTATGAGCCTTCATTGCAATTTTTTTCTTCAAAAAACTAAGAATATGTACAAACAGTACATTTTTAAATATCTGGTAATGTTTAGTCTTAAAGATCCTTTAGTAGTCCTTTCATTTGGGATTTTGGGGATTACTAATTTCTAGAACAGAGGATTTCTGAAATAAAAAAAAGTTGCTTGATTTTATGGTCTTATTTGAATATTATTTTGTCATATTCCACATTTCCACTTCTTGTATATATGTATTTTTTGTTGTTTGAAAGTGACTTCTTGTATATTTTAGTCAACACTTAGGGCTTGTTTGGATAGCAAAATAGGAGGGAAAGGAAGGGGAGGGGGATAGGGGAAAGGAAAAGGAGCGGAGAGAAGGGGAGGGAATATGGGGAGTGGATGTTTGGATACAATTTCCCTCCAAATCTTTCCTATGGTGTAAGGATTTTGGTTTGCCTTGGAGGAGGGAAAACGGATTCCTCCAAATCCCTCCCCCTCGATTTTCCTCCATCCTTATTTGGTACCCAAATAAGGAATTTTAAATTCGTTACTCTCCCTCCCTTTCCTTTCCCTCCAAATTCCTCCATCCAAACACACACTTAGGCAAGGTAGTTGCATCTTATAAGTATACTGTATATACCAGGAATCAGGTCAAAAGAGTAGGAAAAGGTACAAATCTCTGCTACTGCAATTAAACCTTTGTATAGCTGGTATATAGATAACGAGTTAATGCTAATGTCGCTGCAGCTTGAAATTGAGAAGTTTTGTGAATACTATACAATACATTTATCCCAGCCTTGTAAAGGATCTCTTAGTTTAAAATCTCGATGAGTTTTTCAAACCCACTGTACATCAAATAGAAGAGAAAAGAGATCAGGGCATTTTTTGATGATCTATGGGGTTTGTTTTAGGCATGTTTTGTTTTGTATGAAAAGCCCTGTTTGTAAAGGAGATTCCTACTTGTGGAGAGTGAAAGTTTTGACATATTTCAACTATTTCGTTTTTCTCAAGCTTGTTTGGTTCTGCTGTTTCTTAGGTGCATTTTTTGGCTGATCATGTGTTGAGTTGTTTGATCAAGGCAATTTTTCTTACTCATAAGTCATAACTACTGTTAAATTGGATTCTTCCTTACTCGTCTTTTGTTTGAAAACTTAGGATTACATCATTAGGGCACGTGCTCCCACCACAATTTGATTCTAGTTAGTTCACCTGGACAAATAAAGAATGGTAGTTTCGAAAAGGTACGCTCTGAAGTTGTTCATGTCTCTGAAGTACATTACTGCAAATGTAATAGATAGGAACAATGGGAGGATTGTTGCAACGGCCTCAACAGCTGAGCATGCTCTCAAAACAACGTTTGAATGTGGTCGTTCTTGTAATGCAAAGGCAGCTGCAGTTGTTGGCGAGGTCTTAGCAAGGCGCTTAAAGGTTGAGGGCCTAGAAAATGGACAAGGGCGAGGGATTCATGTTGACATAAATAAGGAGGTGGAGAAAAAAGGCTTCAAAAACAGGACCAAGGTTTGGGCCGTTGTGAATGCCCTCAAGGATAATGGCGTTAGCCTCATACCTGAAGACAATCACGATGGTATCTCTTGACATGCAGACAGGTGATTTTCTCTCTTTCCCTTTTTGTTTCATATGATTGGTCAAAAATTTTCAAAAATCATCTAACACAGAGTTTTGTATATGTAGATTAGTTGTAATTTAATTATAGTTGGAAGCCATGTTACATGGCTTGGGCCACTCAGCTTTGGACACTAGAGCAAGTGAGAAACCCGGATGTGCTAGTTTGTGACTAATTCTTGTTTTGGTCGAAAATGAAACGTCAAACTGTCATGTCGATATACGACATACAACTAAAAGGAAGTATCTAAGGAACATAGATATGAGCTATGAAGCGGGCTTTTAGCAGAGAATTATTAATTGTATATTCTAATCATTAGGATATGTGTGAATTATAGTAAATATTGGTGGGAAGGTTCAAGAACACAGTCTGTCGGCTACTGATTTTCTGTTTGGTAGCTAATTGGTTCATCTCAGGCTCGTGCTCTTTGGATAGGTGTCGAGATTTGTTTTATGGTAAGATTATGTTACTATTAATTGGGCAACACGATTTGTATGTGGGAAGTCATGGAAACCAAACCTGTCATGTAGATTCTCTTTTTTGAGCTGAAATCATGTTTGATCTGCATATTATCAGTTACTCCATATGTTATTAGGAAGGGCAATAGTAAGGATTATTATCTATCCCATTTTGAGTTCCATCGTCAACTTAGACTATTAATTTCACTAAATATATATGTAAAGGTATATTCATGGCAAATATGTCATATTTCGTTTTTCAAAACAACTACCTTTATATTTTCTTTTCAAAAGAGTCGTAATTATTGTATTTTGTGTGAATAGCGGTAAAAGTTCACTAGCCAAAGTCGGGACACTTGTTTTGTTATTTGTAAATTGTTGTCTTTTTCTCGTTTTGATTGGTTGTAAAACGAAAACCTTTATGACAAGTGCTTACATGTGAGACCAACGAATTAGCCCTTAATGAAACGAGGAATGCATAATGGTGTATGTAGGTTTCTCACGTTAGAGTGAGACGGTTTTATACCAGACTCATTGTTTGTTATACATAAAGATCACTGAAAACCAAGTTTTTTCATGTAGGTTCATAATAAAATGGACACTGTGAGTGACAAAAGCAAAGCTGAATTTCTTATGGCGTTGGCCAATTGCCATTGAAAATGTTCGAACAGTTTGTTCTGACGGGGGAACATTCCGAGCCGATGGCAGTCGAGGCGTTTGTGTTCAACAAAGGGCCTGACATAGGCCATAATTGTTGCAGATTTGGAGCCATGAGCCATCTCAGAAGACAAGCTTGGCATGTGATTTTCCGTTTGTCTCTATTTGTAACTGGTAAAAACATTTGAAGTTTATAACAAATATAGATAAAGTAAGAAATAAGTGCAAGTCATGTATTTTACATGAAATATTATTAACCTTGGCATGTGATTTAAAGCAATTTTAATTCTGAAAAATTTACAAGAGAAGTTGTTGTCAAATGATCCCCCCGTTGAACTTTTAAATCCGCCCCTGAGATTCCAAGAGCCTGAGATTGTACCGGACCTAATATTTCAGTTCGGTGCTGTACAAGACCGAAAGTCTTGGATTTAATATTCGGTCCACAAAAAAAATTATTTTCGGCTCGGTCCGATTTGGGCCAATCCAATCCGATCATGGACCGATGCTCACCCCTCAAACCGAACAACAATCAATTTCATGTTCGCGATCATGGATTCATGTTGGCCATAATTGTTGCAGATTTGGAGCATTGACAAGCTGTTTTGTAAAACAAGCGTTAATAACTGCAGTGTAACATGAGCATTTGTTTTATTTAACAAAGAGGCTATTTTGAAATGAAAAGTAGCATTAGCATCTCTGCTGGTTGTAAAAATGGTGTAGTACGAGCACTGTAGTCTGCAGATATGTAGACAAAAAAAAAAAAAAAAAAAAAAAAAAAAGACTGCAAAAAAGAGAGCATCATTTTAATGCTGAAATTTCCTGTTTTAACCATACAAATCCCCTTCAACAACCCTCATTCTGCTATCCCGCCTCAACCTATTATTTGTCAGTTTGTCACCTATTGTTTGTTGGACCACCTTGACTTTGCTATCCGCTTCTTCCAATTATTTGTCACCTTTCCAACTCGGATGTTCAAATCTTTGCATTTGATCCGTCTTAAGGAAGACTAATGCGGATTATTATTATAGGGAGGAACTTATAGCGAGTGCTTCGTATTAGTTTTAATAGGTTTCGTTTATTTCATTGATATAAACATATTTTCCAATACGAGAGGTTTATAAATTATTTATTTATTTATTATAAAATTTGCTTGTTTCATTTCATTTAATTAGCTAGTTTAGGCTTTTTCCATCTTATAGGTGCTGTTTGGCCAAGCTTAAAAAGTGCTTTTGTAATTGAAAAAGTAGTAGCTTGGCCAAACATGGTAAATTAGAGAGTTTTAAAAGTACTTTTGAGAAGTCAAAAACTGATTATTCACCCCCAAAAGGAGAAGTAGATATTTACTACTTCTACTTCTACTTCTACTTTTTACATAAAGAATCAAATAAGCAAACAAAAGTTGTATTAAAGTAGTTGGGCCAAACATATAAATTTTGTGAGAAACCGCTTTTACAAAAGTATGGCCAAACAACTAAAACTTTTCCGAAAAGTAACTTGTGCATAAACTCCTTTTGAAAAGGAAAAGTCATTTTCCATAAGCAAAGCCAAACAACACCATAAAAAAGTTTCAACTAAACTTTTGACTAAAATTGACCACTATTATCACAAATTCGTTCGCTTTAACTAGTTGTATGGTTTTACCTCTAAATAAATTTTGAATTTTTAAATAATACCGCACAAATTGCACCATTGTATTTTTGTATATAGTTCAAGTATTATTACAGCATTCGTCTTTGTTATTATTATTGCAAGAGGTATACGTATTTTACCATGATTGGATGACAAAACGGTAAGACATTTTACAAAATTTACCACCATCTTATACGAATAACTTATACCACAAACTCATTCACTTTAACTTGTCACATCTATTTGTCTCAATCATTCATCTACCTTTTTTTATTCTTTGTGAGATATTTAATCAATGACAAACGAATGATTGAGACGGAGTAAATATTTGTTTATTTGTAAATACTTTCACTCCGTTTCACGAAATTAACGAATTTCAACCTTTTCAACTTCACCAAAAAAGTTACTAGTTCAGAGGCAATAAATTAACAACATTCAACAAATTTTACCACGATCATCACTATCATAAACACAAATGCATCTACTTAACTAGTTGTATTTATAAAGACTTAGCTTTACTTTACTTAAAATCGCTTTACGCATGAAATATACCGCATAATTACTATACACTATCACGGAAATAACCAATAAACCATATAACATAACACAAATTCTCATAATCTCAGACGAGACACTATTCCGTTAACCTCTTACAAAAGATTGTGAAGTTTACTTACATGTAATAGTGTGATCTTCAAATACCCAAACAGTTGAGCATAGCAAATGCCTTAACAACATGAATACCAGAGAAGTCAAAAATCCTAAAAACAGTGGTGCTCTTCTGCTATATACTCCAATGTTACCCCTACTAGTTATATCTAACCTAACCAGGACATCATGGATCACATAATCGAGCAGCCAGTTGCGTTCTCATCACTAAAGAAATGTGTTGCACGATCAATTACAATTGGTCCATACCCGTACCCGTAAGCATATTGATACCGGTATCCCTCAGCATCATATGGCACCTTCTCGCCACCTTTGGTACCGCCACCGCCACCACTGTTGTTTTCCTGCTTCTTTTCACCATCTCCTCCATCTTTCTTGTCTTTCTGATTTTTCTTCTCAGGGACAATCTCTACTGGTTTCTTCAGTTTTTTGTTTATGCTCTCTACCATCTGCTTCCCATCCACTTTCCCCTTCACTGTCACCAAGTCCTTCTCCTTGTCAATGTTCACCTCATACACCCCTATACACAAGTTTCACCGTCACAGTGGCGTAGTCAGCGGGCGCGAAAAATTTTCAACGGAGGCAAAAGGGTAATATTATAAGTAGACCTATACTCGGGCCGGGATATGTTTGACCTGGACCAGGCCCGAGGCGGGCCACAAGCGGGTCGGGCTGACGGGCCTTGCCAATTTATTTTTATTCCTTATCGTTTTTGTTAAAATGGCAGGTCAAGGCCGGGCTAGAACTTTAGGACCGGGCCCGGGGCCAGGGCAAGCCACGACCGAGCCGGGTCAGGCCAAGTTTCATAAAATAACGGGTCAAGGCGAGGCGGGGCGGGTCAGCCCGTGCTGATAGCCCGCTCTAATTATAAGGGGTCTCAAAAATTTCGAAAATTTGAACTAAAAATTTCAAAAATTTTAAACGTCAGCGGGGCGGCCGCCCTACTAGCCCCCCTCGCTCCACAAGACCACCACTGCCGTCACATTGGCGTGCTCTAAGATTTCAGAAATTGTACTAATTCTAAGTCACCAAAATAGAATAAGAATCTCAAGTTTTTGAAAATAAACATTTCAGACCTTTGTGAGAGGAGAGAGCTTTGTAGGTCTTCTCACAACAACCTGTACAGTGGCATTGGATCTTGAGTATGACAGTAGCTATAGGAAGCTGCAGGCAAAACCATAGCAAGTATTATGAAAACAGTAAATCAAGGGTATTAATATTTAATGCTACAAGGCAGTAAAAACACGAGTACAACCGTCGTACATGAGAATTACTTGTAAGTTGTAACATCGGAGTCATAAATTACTTGCAACATTTTGAATGAATGAAAGAAAAGTGGTCAAAATAATCAGCCTTGAATTTATAAATATAATGAATCAATTTCAAAATAAATACCCAACAATTTAATGAATTACATAAATTCTTAGACCAATTAATTAACAACCTCAATTATACCCAAAATGGTCAAAATTTAACGGATGAATGAATTGTTCCAGGGTTTGTGAAAACCCTGGAAATTAATGAACTTGAACAATTAAATTAAATTAAAATTAAATATTAATACCTCTTTCTCTTTGGGCTTCTTATCATCAGCTGGTTTGTTATTGTCCTTCTTTTGATCGTCTTTTTTTGGAGGTTTAGGAGATATGAGTTCCGCCATTTTCGACAATTTCTTCTTCAAATGTTCTGTGACTTTTACAGCATCAATATTCTTCTTGGCAACAATCTTCACCGTGGTTTCGCCTTCGAAACTCACCGTATGAACACCTATTCCATGATTCACAACATAATCCCCAAATTTGTTAGCCATATTATATTATTATACCAATTTTCAACAATGTTAACCCACTCATTTCATTTTCCACTTTACAAAACTCCAATTTCCTAGTACGGCCATTATTTCCCCTTTCGATTTCGATTTTACTGTAAATAATAACAATTCATTAAAAATTTTATTTTGATTTTGTTTTATGGCTTGATTAAAGCATAAAAATTACAAAACAGAAATATTATCAAAAATAGAACAAAAACAGGAATATTATCAAAAATAGAACAAAAACAGAGTTTTATAAAAGGAAAAATTACGAATATTAGTCACATTAATCGTTGAAATTGAAGAACACGGTCAGATTAAAGCATAAAAATTATAAAACAGAAATATTATCAGAAATAGAAGAAAAACAGAGTTTTAAAAAAGGAAAAATTACTAATATTAATCACATTATTCGTTGAAATTAAGGAACTACGAAACTTGTACACATTGATCAACATCTTCTTTTGTGTACCATAACCACATAAAAATCAACAACACGGAATCATCAACAACCTGAAAAACAGAGTTTTCACCCAAAAAAAGTACGGAAAAGGAACAGAGTGAAGAACTACCAGAAAAGGAAAGAAGGCACTTCCGAATTCTCTGAGTGCAACCTTCGCAGTGTCGATCAACCTTCAGAACGATGTTCAAGTAGTCACCGCCTCCGCCTTTCTCTCCACCGCCGCCGTTGTTGTTGTTGCCGCCGTTGTTGTTATTGTTGTTGTTGTTGTTGTTGTTGTTGTTGTTATCTCCACCGGAATTTGAACCGTTTTTCTTTCCCTACGAAAACAGAAAGGTTATATTTATATAGAAAAAAACAATAATAAAAATAAAAAATGATGAATGAAATGAAAAAAATACGAGTAGTGAATAATACCTTGGCCATTGTTAGAAGAATCTAGAGAAATTGGAAGAAAAATGGTGAATTATGGTGAGAGGGTTTTGTGAAGGGTTTAAGAGGAAAGTGGGAGGAAAAAGAGAGAGAAAGAGCAGAAATATTAGTGGGGAGGAAGAAGGAGGAGGAGACTGATGCAGTATTTGTTGTTGTTGTTGCAGTAATGAGTACGGGAGTGAGTTTGTCGTTTCGTTGGTCTTTGTGTATTTTTGGACTGACTTGTTCTCTACGGATTTTGTTTTATGACGCGCTCCCCTTTCTCTACTTCCTTCATTCCCCTATTTCTCCACATTTCGCATTATGTCTCTAGTAATGTTGTAAGACGATTTTGTATAAATTTATCGTAAAGTAGTGATAGGGTGTCATCTTAAATTGGGTGTTACACTTTTACATGCATTCTTAATTGAAAGGTTCTCACTTACCCCATGTGAGAGGTTGGTGCCCAATTTGAGTGTCATTCGGTGACGTCCTTTCATTTTCCTTTATTGTAAAAAGGATTTGGTAATAATTAGTTTTATCCATTAAAAATTAATGTAAAACCGTGTTAGATAAACGTAACTCTTTGTATGGAGGAAATGTGTGCTTTTATTAGATGGCGAAAATAATATTGATGGAAATAAAAATAAGAAAAAAAATATTATTTTATTATTAAGTCAACACTATCAAGTTAAATTTTAATTCTATTGAATTTAACATATAATCAATAGGCATTAAGATATGATGAATTTGGTAAATCTTAACAAATTTAGTAATTCATTCAATTGATGTTGAAAATGAACACTTTATTCTAGAGTAGCATTGTTCATGATTTATATCATGTACTCCGTAGTTAACACTAGGAATAGATTCATATAACATGATCAAGGAACAATAGTATTAAGATTTGAAAATTAAGTGAGTTGGATATAGATTAAAATCTAGAGGGATAAAGGACCATCTGTCCCACTTTTGTGTTCCATTGTGTGTGTCACACAACTTATATTTTGACACATCATTTGTGGCAAAATATAATATATATATTAATTTGTTGATCTATCAAAATGTAAAATGGGAAAAATGATCCTCACTAATAAAGTAGTAATGTAATAGAGTAAATTTTACGATCTTAGGTACTTACATGAAGAATAACACCTAAAACCATATTAGTGCATGGGAAAGGGTCCCCCACACACCCCATGTGAGAGGGTGGCGCCCAAATTTTAATACGACATTAAGACTAAAATCCTACAACATTAAGACAATTTTATCATTTGAATTTATAAACATAGAATTTTAACACGATGGGAATCAATAACACCTAGAACCATATTAGTGCAAAATCGATGAAAGGTTAATCGTAACACTTTCGAGAAAATTGTTCCATTCATTATCTATATAGTTTTCTGCAAATGCTTCTTTCTCAAAGAAACAAGATTTTTGAGAGTTTACTTTCTTCAAAGCCAACAACATTAACCACAAATCCAAGTTGTTCGAAATACAGATGCACGTTAGATTACAAACATTAGATTACAAAATACATCATTTTCAATCTAAAACCCGTGTATTTTTCGAGTAAAAAATGCATTTTTTACACGAAAAATACACTAGTTATTACAAGTTGAGAGTAAAACCCGTGCTTCAATTTAACATGATCAAGGAACAATAGTATTAAGATTTAAAAATCAAGTGAATTTAGGATATAGATTAAAATTTAAAGGGATAAAGTAATGTAATAGAGTAAATTTTACGATCTTAGGTACTTAGAAGCATTTTAACACGATTTACAGATGGTAATAGAATTTAGTCTTAATGTTTTAGGATTTTACACGTTTATCATCTGGATTTGTAAACAGCGAATTTTAAAACGATGAGAATCAATAACACCTAGAACCATATTAGTGCAAAATCGATTTTAATCGTATATTTTGCCAAAAAAAAAAAAAAAAAAGCACTTTTGAGAAAATGGTTCCATTCATTATCTATATAGTCTTCTGCAAATGCCTTTCTTTCTCAAAGTAACAAGAGTTTTGAGAGTTGTACT
Organism: Silene latifolia; assembly: GCF_048544455.1. Classification (NCBI taxonomy): domain Eukaryota; kingdom Viridiplantae; phylum Streptophyta; class Magnoliopsida; order Caryophyllales; family Caryophyllaceae; genus Silene; species Silene latifolia. The sequence continues at coordinate 7,882,147 of NC_133526.1, forward strand.
TCTTTCTCCAAAGCCAACAACATTAAGCACAAATTCAAGTTGTTGGAAAAAAAGATGCACATTAGATTACAGTACAACATTAGATCGAAAAATACATCATTCTCAATCTAAAACCCGTGTAGTAAAACCCGTGCTTCATTTATTAACTTTATATTTTTAAAGCAATCAGTTTATTAACTTAGAGGGCAGGAAAAGAAATATTATACAAGAATGAATTGTTTTGCTTTTAAATCCTTGATTTTGCAGCTTGAACACACACTTCCCACTTACATATCAGCTGCAAGAAAGCTTCAACATAACAGCAGGCACAAATGCAGGACATCATAACTTAGACCGTGATCTCTCGATGAGCTCTCGTCTGAGAAGCTTTCCAGCAGCTGACTTTGGGATACTGCTCAAAAATATAACCTTCCTTATCCTCTTGTAAGGCGCAACCTGTATCAATGAAAACAATCCATGATCATTTTGAAACAATGATGTAGTTGATGAAGCAGTGGTCAGTCGATATGACTCATGCGAGTTTGTCTATGAAGAAGCACCAAAATGCCGTATCTTTTCTTATGGGGTTGTCCCACAAGCGCAAAAAAAAAAGTCGTCTCTGAGGTAATGTTGTCGTTGTTGTTGGACGAGTACTGACTTAAAGCTAAAGAGGGTGATGTACTCTACCTGGTCTGCAACAAATTTGATCACATCGTCTTCCTTAAGGGAACTTTGTGGTGATCGAACAACATATGCAATTGGAACTTCACCTGCATCGTCATCAGGTAAACTGCCAACAGGAAGAAGGATCAATGATTGGTTAACAAAATGCCTAGTCTTCCATATATAGGCCAGTACGTAGATTACAGAAAGGTGTTTTGTAGCAATGACTTACGGAACTACAGCCGCGTCTAATAATTCAGGATGGGATATAAGAACATCTTCAAGCTCTGCTGGCGCAACCTGAAGAAAAACAAGATCATAATGTTTATTCAAACGAAACTGAATTTCTAACTGAAAAAATGTAAGTAATAGTTTTTTTAGGAGGTTGTGTATGTGTGCGCGCGCTATTTACGAAACTTGGTGAGAATTGGACCTGATAGCCTTTGTATTTGGCAAGTAAAAGTGAAGATGTAGAAACATGACTACAAAATCAGACAGCATGCAATGATGCAAATAAGCGACAAAACCAATTCTAGTTACTTTCATTCCGAAGTACCTGATAGCCTTTGTATTTGATAAGCTCCTTAAGTCTGTCAACCACATACAGTTTCCCTTCTTCGTCAAAATACCCAAGATCCCCGGTGTGCAACCACCTTTGACCATCAACTGTTGACTTCGTGGCTTGAGCATTGTTTAAATAACCTGTTGATTGACAGTACGTCAAGTTTTTATTTGGGCGGAAAAATTTCTAACTCAAGTACACATACATTTACCACACTTCAAATTGAGGCGTAATTTCTGGAGATCGAAGAGATTACAAAAACAACTTCAAGGTGTATGTTATGTTATAGATAAGCGATTCCAATTCCGCTGCACTATAGTTCACCATTTTAAGTTTTTAACAGTCAACTCTAGTTCTGAGAATTGCTATACATCATATACTTAAATACTTGCTCAGGCTTAAAAAACTACAGTTGCCGATTTCAGTATTACATAGTTCCAGGATAACTGCATTTATCTGGAAGAAATGTTTTCAGGCAACCGGGCATAGTTATATGAAAAACTGCAGAATATTTCAGTAATGAAAATCATACCTTCCATGATATTAGGCCCACGAACCCATACTTCACCGAGTTGTTTGGGAGGAAGAGGCTTCAGTGTGCCTACGTCAACTATCTTAGCTTCAAGTTCTGGGACCAATAACCCAGATGAACCAGAATTCCGAGCACCAAGCTTTGGGTGTTCCAAACTTATCATTCCACATGTTTCTGTCATGCCATAACCCTGAAAGTATTACACAAAAATGGGTGCTTAAGCAATCAAATTTTAATCCAAGTAACAAGATCAGAAATTACTTCAGAGAATGACCAACTGATTATGGCCCTAAACTCTGAAATCTGAAATAACCGGTTTCAACAACAACAACAACAACAACAACAACAACAACAACAACAAAAGAGCCTTAATCCCAAAATGATTTGGGGTCGGCTGACATTCATCGTTTGCATTCTAGATCACAAAGAAAAATCTGTTCCACCACCGAGTTATGAGTTCAGTATTGCCAATTGGACCTAGAATAATACAATCGTCCTCCAATTATCGCGTCTCAAAGACTAAAGAACAAAAGAACTCTGAAGCAATAAGCCAACATCAGAAAAGCAACTCAGCAAATGGAAAATTTACCTGCAGAATCCAAGCATGAGGCAATTTTTTCGAGCATTCAGACATAATCTCCTTTCCAAGAGGAGCAGCCCCGGAACCAATTTGCTTCAAAGACGACAGATCATACTTATTAACCGCGCTGTGCTTAACCAAAGCAAGCACTACAGGAGGAACAACCCACAAATGTGTAATCCTATACTTCTCAATAGCTTTCAACATCAGTTCCAAATCAAATTTAGCCATTGTAACTACAGCATTACCTATCTGCAGTTGAGAGTACAGAATGACAGACAATCCAAAAACATGAAACATTGGAATTACACAGATGAACACATAGTCCATTTCACCTTCATTTACTTGATCAGTCGTAACCATAATCGCGGCCGTGATAAAATTTCTATGACTCAGAATTACACCCTTACTAACACCAGTTGTACCTGATGAATACAACAGTGCAGCTGTATCAGTCTGTCTGATCAAAACCTTAGGTAAATCTACCTCAACCCCATTTACCAAATCACTAAAATAAACTAATTTATTACTATTAATATTACCCTTTGACCCTATGATCAATGCAGGCAAGTTAAGATGGTTGACTTTATCCCATAATTCTGGGACTGTAACAATCAATTTTGGCTTACAGTCATTAACTTGTTTGTTAATCTCAGAAACAGTATAAACAGGATTAACAGTAGTAGCAATTGCACCAGTAGCAATAATACCCAGAAAAATAACAGGATATTGGAATGAATTCGGAGCGAAAATGAGAACAACATCTCCTTTATTAATACCCATGTTGATAATTCCATGGGAAACCTTAGCAACCATGGATTTAAGCTGGGAAAAATTCAAAACTTGTCCAGAATCAGAATCAATTAAAGCAGGTTTATTAGATAAAGAAGAAATGTTTCTGAACAGAAATGAGACCATACTTAAATTAGGGTCTTTAGGGAAGTTTAAAGATGGTCTTAGTGATCTGTAAATTCCATCTCTTCCAAACCCAGAAAGCTCCATTGTTGTTGATTTGGGAATTGATAAGGAAATTCAAGTTTTAATTTGTGTAAATGAATGAATGTTAAGATCTGTGGATCACGTGGGATAAGGATGTATAATTTAAAGACGCTACTGCACTAGGCGCCAATACTCCATGCAGCTCATGCCTCCAATTTGCCTGTTTTTAAATCAATTTCTTTTTTCCAAGTCTTCGCAAGATAATTACATTCTTTTAATCAACGATTTCTCTCATTAAAAACGGGCATTATCCGTCATAAATTGAAGATGAATAGTACGCCTATCAAAATATCATAAATGGAAGGGCAAGTGTAATGCTCCATTTAATCCTCACTTGATTTACCACTTACTCCCTCTGTCCCGGTCATTTGTTGTCCTTTTTCATATTAGGGTATCTCAATGAATTGTTGTCATTTCTATTTTAAAAATGAACTTAATGAGAAATTTGATCATTTACATTCAATTTGTTTCACCTGTCATTTAATAACTAGTTTAGATCTCGTGCAAATGCACGGTATTTTAAATTGTTTAAATTGTATTAATATATAGAAATTAGCATTATTAATAATTACACTTTAAATTTATTGTTAGGGTCTACAATATTGATGTGTTCTATTAATTATTATAAGATAGAAAAGCGAAAACTTGAGGACAATATTACATACGAAAAATCAAAATATCATTATATTTACTAATTTTAATAAAAACTGTGTTTTTGGTGTTGTATATTAGGGAGATTTTCGTATTTTATAAAATTACACTAATTAGTATTTCGGCTACGTATTTTTCAAATAAGAGACGAAGATAATTGTGATGGAGAAAATTATTTAATATAATAATTAAAATAAAAATGGTTAAAATGTGATGATGATGATGATGATGACGACGACGACGACGACGACAATAATAAGAGTAAAATATATACTCCTAGTAATCTTACAAACTGACATATATCATGAAATATATCATACGTAAAATATATGGTAGTCTATATTTCTCTACCAATATTGAGAAATAAGAATTACTCGTATAAAGTAGGCCAACATTTGTATAGAATAAATAAAAGTTTAAGCCCAATATTTTAGAATAATCAAACTTATTTACTATTAAGGCCCCATTTGTAGTTAAGGGTGATTTGAGCGGGAAAACTCCTAGTTTCACCTATTTATTTAGTAAATAGGGAATTGGCTCAATCCTTCTTTCTTGGTCTTTGTACCAAAACAAAAGGACAATAATTAACCGTGACAAAGGAAGTACATATTATGAGAAAGAGACTATCCGTAAAATAGTCCGTCTTGAGAATCTTTGTTTAGTCAATTAGTAACCAACTATTAAATGACGACGACTTTTCGGTGCGGACGCCGAATTTGCCTTCAAGGAAAGTGCCCACAAAAGTACCAACTACCAAGTATGGATAAAGGAAAGTAGCAACGAGATGGTGATAGTAAGGATGAGATTATTATTAAGACTTTTCGCATCAACTTTTTATTAATTTTTATTATTTTTTTATTTAAAGCCACATTAAATTTTATGGGATGCTATAACACCACGAATGAAAGTGTTAGTACCACGAAATTTGTTGGTGGGTGAATAGTAAAGATTCTTCTATTTACTCTATCAATGTCGTGGCATTAACAAAAAACTCCGTGGAAATATAAACTTTCAATTTTATACATCATCTATCAGATTTACCTCATACTAGTTTCAGTTAGTCTTGCTGAAGACGGGTCGGAGCAAGTGACGGGTAATGTCACTCACAAAACAGATAGGGGGGACAAGGTGGGGGCACTCTCATGTGCTTCCCTCTCTCCTCTATTTGGGTCATTTGTGAGAGAAAATGGTATCCGTCACTCCAAAGTGACGGATACGTGCCGTCTTCAATGAGATTTTGTGTACTAGTTTTACACCCGTGCAAAAAATGCACGGGTCATAATAACAGGCGCTATTATAATATCGGAATTTATTTTCGCAGTACACTTTACTCATTTCAGTACTTTTTTCATCAAACTTTCCATTTGTCTACCCTTGACTAAAAACCATTAAACCTAAATCTCTCTACCTTCTCTCGATGATTGAAACTTAACCTTCTCCAACCACTTCAAATTTCTTCAATTCTTCACCTACGAATAATTATTCAATAAGTATTCAATTCGTTAATCCTATAATAATTATTAATTTGACTCTTTTTTATAATTTTGTTCCTTTTTTTTAAAATTAGGGTTTATGTCTAAATTAATTAAGAGCTAATGACTAATAAGTGTAGTATGGCGGATTTGTTGGTGTTGGTTACTTCAGCCAGTCATCGTTGGTCGTCCGCCGGCGTTGGAAAAGTGGTACGATGGTGGGAGGATTTGGCTGTGTTGGATTGTTGGTTATCAATATAGTACGTGTGCATTATCAAATTAGTCAATGTAGTACATCAACAAAGTAGTACAGACTAAACAAATTGATAAAACAAGTCAGGTAATACATCAACGTAGTACAGTAGTTCACACCAACAATTCCTTATCACCATCAATCACCGGCCCACCACCGCAACGGCTACGACTGCACCTTACCACGGTCTGTATGGTCGACCGGTCAATGGACTTCTTCGCTGACGACATAGCAATATAGCCGTCATAACTAATCACGGCGAAGTATAATGTGTACCCAACGCCCAAGCCACCACCCTCCGACAACCATTACAGTGCTTAATGTTTTGTTCATTAATAGTAAGTGGGTGAATTAGAAGATTATGGGTAAGTGAAATGAGAGAGAATAGATTAGAGAGAGAAAATGAGAGGGGAAATGAGAAAGGTATAATGGTGACATTTCTATCACCCGCATTCTCAGGCTGCTTCTCTAATTGCCGTTCAGTAAGAACGACGGCTGCCGACGGCGGATCTACAAAAAATTCACACAGCGCATCCATGTCAACATTCATCGACACACAGCAGAGAGTCTGTCATCGGGAATGCATAATGAACCAGCTAAGTCTGAACCACAGGTTAGATCCGTACCAGTCTGGACCTTCTTAAATGGAGGACCGGATGGATCATTCTTTTCCCCGGCAACGGTAGAAGACGGCAGTGGCTCTTTTCTCTTCTTTGGAAGAGGAGGGCCCTTCGCAACGGTCACCACCTCCTCGGTGATATCGACGACCTCCACATGCTCCTTCTGGACCGCTGGGGTTGAAGAGGGAGTTGGGACTGACGCCGTCGCCGAACGGGACGCCGCCTTCTTTTTTCTCTTCGGCACGCCACCGAGAACCCGTGCTTGAGCCGCCGCCGGATCCAGTGCCTTCAGTTGCTTGTCCATAAGTTCGTTGGGAGCCAGTCTACGATCACGCGCGTCGGCCGAGGACGCCGGCCGAACGACCTTCCCGTCCTTATCAAGCCCTAACCTCTTCAAGGTCCTCTCGCATGCATCCTGGCCAAACCGGTCTGCAAGAAACCAAACAAGAGTTACATGAAAGAAGTAATAAAACAAAGCTCTAAAAACAAGAGCATAACAGAGCATAACAGAAAAGACGGGCCTCACACCGACCCTACTCACCCCGGTTGAGGGCGGTATGAGGCCGACGCGCAAAACGGCTCATCCTCAAGAATAATCTGAGTCGGGGGCACCCATCCCTTCTCGGATCAAACAACAGACGCCCGTTTCTCATCTGCGTTTGAGATAAACCTTGGCGGCATCCATTTTAAGGTGTTTCCGGAGACCCATTTGTCATGCTCCGCCTTACTCTCGTCCGCAAATTAACTTGGTGCTTTGGAAGGACCGGGCGTGGATAGTCATCCCAAGACCTTAACGTACACCCACCGCTCTTTCCAGTCCTTGCAGGAGGAAAGCTTATCAACGGAAACGTAGCCCGACTCCACCTGCACGCTGTACCACCCCACTTTACCGGGGGTCGATGGCCGAAGATGATGAAGCCGGCGGGATAAGTTAACCGTAGGGACCTCCCCCTTAAAGAGACAGAGTCATACGAAGCCAACTATCGTCCTAATGGCCAGCGGATGCAGTTGAGCCACAACGACGTTCATAGCTTTGATGTTGGCCATGACGTATTCGTTCAAAGGAAACCGGAGCCCATACTCCAGGTGCCTGATATATACGCCGATATGACCCGGGGGAGGGCAACAGACCGCCTGACCCTTCTCAGGGATAACAATTTTGTACCCATCACCGAAGGAGAAATGACCCTCGAAAAGAGTTCCACCGGAACAACTGGCGAACTTATTGGTCCAGGCACGGTCAGGACCAGTCATGCAGGCCTCGCCGTGATCCAGGAGATGCGGCCTCTCATCACCAGTAGGAATCCTTTCCTCACCGTCATCATCAAAGTCTTCATCAGCTACATCCTCATCCTCCCATTCCTCCAAAACTTGTGGATCAACTTCGGGAGAAGGAGACCTAGGACCTCCAACGTTCAACGGAGTGACAACCAATACTTCCTCCTCATCAGGACGCGACGAGGAACCCCCTGCGCAGCTTACTAGTCCCTAAGATCGCAGAAGACATGGTAGCAACAATTACTTAACAAAATAAAAGATTGAGAAAATTTGTTTGTTTACCTTGAAGAAAAGCACTAGCCGAAGTAACGACTCTGAAGATTTGAAGAGAAAGAAGCCCTTGAAAATTTAGAGAGAAGAAAATTTTAGAGAAAATGAAATTGGTGGCCAATTTCAGGGACTAACTGCCCTATTTATAGAGGAAAGCCCATAAAGAGGGACCAATCAGGGCACAGCCCATGAAACGTCACCAATCGGCAATGCGTACACGTGTCGGACATGCAACCACGGAATGTCAATCGTTGCAACAGTTGAACGTCAATCAATGCAACAGTGACCAAGCGTCTTCAACACGCCACTTCATATCTCCTTGCCTATTCATCTTCCGCAACATATTCATAAGTATCTGTTCTCCGCCGGCCACATGATCAACCAAGCTAGACAGCACCGGCTGGGGGCAATCAAAAACCACCGGCACTCTCCACCCTGGTCTCAGCCGGCGACATTTTCTTTTCCACATCAGATGTCCATTACACATCCATGTGGAGGGGGGATATGGTACGGCCTAAGCATGACCAAGCCGAGGTATAAAAAGCCGGGGCAGAAAAATTTTTACTTGCGCAGAATATACGCTCAACACACATCGGAGCCCATACCACGGCATAGACTACGCTGGGGGCAAATTGATGGGGCATATTCTGCACCCGCTGACCGAGTCAACATATTGAGCAAGGTCAAAGATATCCACAAGTAAGTCAACGACTTAGACAGCCTAACCGACGCAGCCCGTCGGCCTGTCTCTTGGGTCTCGGCTGGGACAACTAGTCAGCCAGGGCACATATCCGCGAACTCATATCCAAGAACCCTCGGCGGCGAGTCAACAGGGCCCGCCGGCCTACCATGGGTCCCTCGGCCGAGGGTAGATCAGTCTTTCCACCTGCTGGCCACTTGGCCACTACGTGACAAAAGGTGAAAGTCTATAAATACTCCTCAACTTTTATTGAGGAAAGGATCCACAATTTAACCTAAGAATCACTATTCATCTGGTAATATCTTCCTTATCTCTCTACAAAATATACTTCGCCAAGTAACAACAACTTATCTCTCTAAGTTTACTGACTTGAGCGTCGGAGTGAGTTCGCTCGGTCCAAAGCCGAGCCCTCAGTTTGTTCATCGTTTCAGGAGACCGAAAGGAGGATTCAACCAAAGACGTCATTCTACAAGCACGGGTGGTAACAAATAACTGCTCTGGAATTACACCCGGAACAATTGGCGCCGTCTGTGGGGAAAGATACTAGAAGCTAGTCACATTCATTCCCAAACAAAAAAAAACTCAAAGCAAAAACCACCCAAAAAGCTAAGAAGATGTCGAAACAACAAGAGGTATTCGTGACTGACGAAACCGAATTCTGCCAAGATGATACTGTCCACAATTCTGGAGTTGCGCAGCCCTCCACCGGTCGAGTAATCCAACCGGAATATGGGATGCCAATAATACCAGATACGCCGCTGCCCGCCGACCAGGTCACCATCATGGGACATGTGGTTGACGCAGCTAAACTGAAGCTACTCCTGGACCTAATTGGTAGTACGCCGGCTCACACTGTCACACCGACAAGAGCGGCGACACCCGTCCAGGAGACCAGGGCCCAAAATGTGACTCCAAAAGACTTGAACGGAGCATTGGAGGAAGCTGGCCCTGTCAAGACGCCGGAGGAGCCCAGAGTGCTAGTGGTAGACCTGAGTCCTTCCCGCACTCGCGGAAGGACGGCGTCGCCGCAGCACCGACGAGGCATGCCCCAGAGGAGTGAGAGGAGTCCGACTCACCAGAGTCGGAGAAGAAGCCCGACTCACCAGAGTCGGAGGAGAAGCCCTTCCCGCTACGAGGAGAGGAGCCGGACTAGGAATGCGAGGAGCCGATCGCCGCGTGTCGTTCGACACGTGGTCAGACAGCCCCTCATTGCCTACGTCCTTGACACCACCGTGCCAACCAAGCTAAAGTTGCCGGCGCTCACATACAAAGGGGATAACGACCCCACCGACCATGCCGAGGCCTTTGAGTCGTACATGTCGGTGTGGGAACAACCCGATGAGGTCTGGTGCCGAGTCTTCCCAACGACCTTGCACGGGATGGCTCAAAGTTGGTACAAGGGGCTGCCCGACGGCTCGGTATACTGTTACGCCGACTTAAGGGACGCCTTTTTAGCCCAGTACTCTTGCAATAAGAGGAGGGCCGTGGAGACATCGTATCTCCTGACTATCAGACAGGAGGGGGGCGAGTCTCTACGAAGCTATGTGAAGAGGTTCGACGCCAAGGTTCAGCAGATTCGAGAGCTGAATCCCGAGCTGGCGGCCTTCGCGCTGATGAAAGGCCTCCCAAGGGGAGACTTAAAAAACGAACTCATCAAGTACGGAGGCCTGGGCTTAGACGCCGCTAGGAATATGGCCGACCAAGCCATCAAGGTGGAGGATTATCACAAGACCTGGGTAAGCCACAGCGAGGCTGGGCACTTAGAGAAGAAGAGCCACCGGGAGGACAACCCGGGCGAAGGACGCCGTGACAATAATAGGTCACGGTCTGACAGATCTGCTAGGAAACAGAACTCGGCGGGCGCCGGGGGGAGTTCAGGGCCACATTACCAGAAACGGTTCAATGGCCACACCCTCCTGGTCGTATCTGCCGCCGAGGTTTTCGCCCTGAGCAAGAACGAGGGCCAGAAGTGGGAAAGGCCCCCCAGGCCGAGGTGTGACGGTGACACGAGCCAGTACTGCGAGTACCATGGCCACACCGGTCACCTAATCGACGCATCGCTAGATCTCAAGAATGCCATCGAAGAGCTGATCCGGAAGGGGAGCCTCGACAAATACGTTGCCAAAGGCCAAAAGACTGACGCCGGCGGCTCAAATAAGAAATCCGTCTTTGAAAGGATAGGAGTGATCCATGTTGTCATCGGGGGCAACGAGAACGATGGGTTCGCTCATGGGCACAAACGGCACCTGAATGAACTATATCAGGCCATCAACTTTGTGCCCAACACAGCAACCCCCGCTTCCAACATCCCCGATATGACTATTGGGAGGAAGGACTACGAGGGAGTCATCGCCCCTCACAGCGACCCACTTGTAGTCCACTTGGACATAGCCAACCACCTGGTGAAGAGGTGCCCGATTGACACAGCGCCTACACAAACATCATGTTCGGGAGTGCTTTCTCAACCTCGGCCTGAAAGTCGAGGACTTGAGCCCTGCACCAATCCGTGTCTGACTTTTCCGGGCCGGCCTGGTACCCCGGGTCAATCGACGCCAAGATGTTCGGTGAGGGGAATGCGGCTAAGAATGTCCTAGCCGAGTTCGTGGTCATTGACGGCTCGTCCGCCTACAACGCCTCATAGCCGAGTCACTCGAGCGAGGCCGACGCAGAATGTCCATCCGGGCCCTGACACTGATGTATGTCTCGGACCGGGGGGAAGCGCATAAGCTCGTCTCAAAGGACGAAAAGGACGAGGTGGTCAACGTCCAGATATCTGCCATAGGGTGCAACATGCAATCCCTCAAAGTGGCAAAGAAGTCCGAGAAGGGGAAGAGCCCATCCTTACAACAGGAGGGCGACCACATGGATGCAACTGTCGGCATGGTCGAGGGGGCCGAGACTGAAGAGGTGGAAATTGACCCAGGGCGCACCGTAACTATCGGTGTTAACCTGGATCCGAAATTCAGGGCCGCTCTCCTAGACCTGCTGAAGAAAAACAAAGACGTCTTCGCGTACTCAGCGGCCGAGATGCCAGGCGTGAGCCGGGAGGTAATTGTTTACAAGCTGAACGTGCTCTCCACCGCTCGCCCTGTCAAGCAGAGGATGAGGAACTCATCAGCCGAGAAAGACGAAGCCATCAAAGCCGAAGTAGACAAATTACTAGCGGCGGGCTTTATCATGCCTTGTACTTACCCTGAGTGGTTAGCTAATGTTGTAATGGTGTAGAAATCATCAGGGGCATGGAGAATGTGTGTGGATTTTACCAACCTTAATAAAGCATGCCCCAAAGATTGATATCCCTTGCCTCGAATAGATAGTTTAATCGACGCGACGGCAAGCTACACTATGCTGAGCCTACTGGACGCCTTCTCAGGGTATCATCAGGTATTCATGGCCGAGGAAGACATGCCTAAATGCGCATTCATCAATGCTAACGGCACATACATGTATAAAATGATGCCGTTTGGTTTGAAGAACACCGGCGCAACTTACACAAGACTGGTGGACAAAGTGTTCCAAAATAAAAAAGGGCAAAACATTGAGGCTTACGTCGACGATGCTATTGTAAAAAGCAAGTCTGATGGCGAGCACTTAGCCGATTTACACGAGACATTTTGTTCACTAAGGAAATACAAGATGAAGCTCAACCCAATGAAATGCAACTTCGGTGTCCGGGCAGGTAAGTTCCTCGGCGTACTTGTCAGCGCCAGGGGAATTGATGCCAACCCAGACAAAGTCCAAGCAATCCTGGACCTGCCGGAGCCGAAAAATCGAAAAAAGGTTATGATGCTGACTGGGAGGATGGCGGCTCTAGCCCGTTTCATCTCCCGGTCAGCCGACAAGAGCACCCCATTCTTCAAAGTGTTGAAGGGGAATAAGGACTTCAGCTGGGGGGAGGAACAGAGCACAGCTTTCAAGCAACTGAAAGCTCATCTTCAGACTCTCCCAACCCCGTCCGGTGCCGATCTTTGGGAGACGCTATATCCGTACATAGCGCATTACCTCGGCCACGGTCGATCTTAGTGATCATCGGGAAGAAGACAAACAGCAACACCCAATCTACTTTGTTAGCCATACGTTGTTGCCCGCCGAGAGAAATTACCCGCTGATTGAAAAAGCAGCCTTTGCCGTCGTCGTCGCCGCAAGGAAACTGAAACCCTACTTCGACGCACATCCCGTGACGGTCTTAACAGACCAACCATTGGAGAAAGCATTGGAAAAATTTGAGCAATCCGCAGCTCATCAAATGGGCGTAGAGCTATCCGGCTTCGGCATTCAATACAAGCCGAGGCCCTCGATAAAGGGGCAGGCACTTGCGGACTTCCTTGCCGAGTGCACTTACCAAGAAGAATCACACCCCGGAGTATGGGAAGTATACACCGACGGATCCTCAACGACGAACAGCTCAGGAGCCGGCATCCTTATCATCAGCCCAAACGGGGACGAGTTTGAGTATGCCTTGAAATTTACCTTCCCGGCCTCGAACAACGAATCCGAATACGAGGCGGTGATAACCGGAGTCGAGCTAGCTAGGGCTGCCGGGGCGGAGCACATCATTCTGAAAACAGATTCACTTTTAGTGGCTAATCAAATCGTAGGAGAGAGTACGAGACTCGAGACGACGGGATGGTAAGATACCCGGAAAGGGTAAAAGGCGACACTTCAAAATTGAAATCTTTTCGGATACAATGCATTCCTGTGTCGGAGAACAACCGAGCCGACGCTCTCTCAAAGCTTGCCGTTCAACCATCAAGAATGTCACCAACCGTGCTTTGGTGGACATCGGGAATGCCAAGAGCATTACTGAGGCCGTCGGCATGGTGGGTAACATAGAGACCGAGACGACGTGGATGACTCCGATAATGAAATACAAATTAACGAATGAATTACCGGAGGACCGCAGTCTCTCGCAGAAGATAAAGAGGATCGCAGCAAGGTACCTGGTATTTGAAGGGGAATTGTACAGGAGGTCCGTGATAAGGCCACTCCTGAAATGTGTCGGCCCAGCCGACGCAGAGCTAATTCTGACAGAAATTCACGAAGGCATCTGCGGCCATCACATGGGGGCAAGAACACTAGCCCACAAAGCTCTCCGAGCCGGCTACTTCTGGCCAACCATGCTTGAGGATTCCAGAGCCAAAACCAAAAAGTGCAACAACTGTCAAATGCATGCCCCGGTGATACATGCCCCTTTCCGAGACCTGCAGCCGGTACTTAGTCCCCTTCCTTTTGCACAGTGGGGGATGGATCTGCTAGGGCCATTTCCGACGGCCTCCGGAGGAAGAAAGTTCTTGATCGTCGCCGTTGATTACTTCACCAAATGGGTTGAAGCTGTAGCAGTACCTGCGAAGACCACGGCGGCCGTGAGAAAGGTAAACTGGGAAAATGTCATAACTCGTTTTGGGTTACCCCAAGTCATGGTATTTGACCACGGCCGAGAGTTTTGGAGTGACACAATAATGAGCTGGTTGGAAGAGCTCGGTATCAAATTTGCATACTCCTCCGTCTGCCACCCACAGAGCAACGGACAGACGGAGGCAGCCAATAAAACAATCCTCAACGGTTTGAAGAAGAAACTTGAAGACCTAAAGGGAAGATGGGCCGATGAGCTACCCGGCGTCCTGTGGTCCCTTCGAACCACGGAGAAAGAAGCAACGGGGTACAGTCCATTCCACTTAGTCTACGGGTCCGAAGCAGTCCTGCCAATTGAAGCCACGGTGCCGACATTCAGAACGGCCACCTTTAACCCGGTTGAAAACGAGGAAGCCCTGAAAGCCTCCCTTGACCTGGTCGAAGAAAGCCGAGATACAGCACGCCTCAACCTGGCAGTGTACCAAAACCGAATGAGAAGAGCCTACAACCGAAGAGTCCACAAAAGGGACTTAAAAGTAGGGGATCTAGTCCTAAGAAAGTCGGCCGCCACCAACAAAGGAAACGTCCATGGTAAATTAACGGCCAACTGGGAGGGTCCCTACAAAGTGGTTGAAGAGATGAGGCCGGGTACATACCGGCTGACTGACATGGAGGGTGTGCCTTTAATGAGTCATTGGAACACTGACAATCTCAGGAAATACTTTGTATAGCGGCGGAGGTGTCCAAAACAATTGTTGGCACCCCGACGCATGTTCACATCTAATGAAGAATCATCCAAGTTTTCCATCAAAGTGTTTATCCCCTCCTTAGTCATATCGAGGTAGACGCCACGGCCCAAGCCGGGCAGTCACCCCAAGAAATAGAAGCCACGGCCGTCACTACCAGCGCAGTTGGCAGATACGAACGCTGTCGCGCTGTAACCCCTAGTCGCCTCGGCCCACCGAAGGCCTGGCAGGGGACACAACGGTCGATACGCTAACAAACGTTGTCGCGCCGTAACCCTTAGTCGCCTCGGCCCACCGAAGGCCTGGCAGGGGACACAACGGTCGATACGCTAACAGACGCTGTAGCGCCGTAACCCCTAGTCGCCTCGGCCCACCGAAGGCCTGACAGGGGACACAACGGTCGATACGCTAACAAACGCTGTCGCGCCGTAACCCCTAGTCGCCTCGGCCCACCGAAGGCCTGGCAGGGGACACAACGGTCGATACGCCAACATACGCTGTCGCGCCGTAACCTCTAGTCGCCTCGGCCAACCGAAGGCCTGGCAGAGGACACAACGGTCGATACGCTAACATGTTCACAACGGCGGTTGGGAAGCGCAACTCCGACGCCTCGGCTAGACCGAGAGTGAAAGAGGAGGCGACCAACATGCTAACATGTTCAAGAAAAAGACGTTAAACACAGTTGAGATACGCATTCTAACTGCCTCGGCCAGGCCGAAGGTAAAAACGAAAAAACGCTCAATTAAATAACGCAAGAAGACAAGTGAAGTATGGTGATCAAAAAGCCCCGGCCAAGCCGAGGGCCAATAAGACAAACTTTATTGAAAATGATTAGAAGGAGAATACAGACGACGGCTGTTAGGCCCAGATTAGCCTGGCCTGACCATAACCTGGCTTGATCTTACAAGGCTGACTGAGGAAGACCAAGACCGGACAGTTCTAGCTGTTATTACAATCAGGTTGCCTTATACTGGAAGAGAAGCCTGATGGTAAGGACAGAATAGCCTGGTAGAGTATTAAAGCAGGCTATATTAAGCTGAAGAAGAAGCAAAACGATTATATAAAGATATATATTCGTGTCCTATCTTCAAGGAAGACTAAGTCTAAATGCAAAACCATATTGCCCATGAACTTGGACGTGCAAGGGAAGAGGAAGTTAAAGATCAATCAAATAGGAACGAGTCAACCGGATTAATAGGGAATATGCCCTATTAATCCGGCAACAGCTCCGACAAAAGGGAAAGACGTTGAAGACCAGTACAACGGTCGAATTTGTGACTATAAATACTGTAATTCTAGCGTTGGAAAGATCATTCATGATTCATTAGTGTGAAATTAGTCTATTACTTATCTTCTCGTCATTTTTTAGCATTCACTTACTTAAACAAAATCTGTATTCAACCTATCAAAATAATATAAACACTATTCTTTTCTCCTGGTCTTTCCTTATTATTCATTTGCAACATACCAAACTTATAGAACTAGATACCCTGACTACTCTATAATTAAGCCGGATCATTTCAGGAAAATCCTGCTAAAACAATTGGCGCCCACCGTGGGGCATCTAGTTCTTCAACCAATAAAATTCCCCTTATCATTTTTCATTTAATATTCACACACAAAAATGGTGGAACTTACCGCAGAACAACAATTAGCGGCTGCCCTGGCCAAGATCAAAGAATTGGAGACAATCCAAGAGAAGGCAGCCCAAGCAGAAGCAGAAATCAATAGGCTGAAAGAATCTGAGTCTAGCCTGAAGAAAAAATTGGAAAATCAAGCTTCGGGCTCCAAGACCAGATTCGAGCCAGGAACCCCATTTTCATCCATTATCAAAAACATAGACTTCTCCAATTTTGGAACCCCGAAGAAGGATACATTATCCGGTACCCCAACCATTCTCAATGATGAGACAAACAAAATCAAGCGAATAATGATGGCCATGCTTCAGAAATTCAAAAACTCCACAACAAAATAGAAAACATACCCGAGTGCCGGACCACTGTGGGTCAAGTAGAGGTTGACAGACTTGCAGATTCACCCTTTGCAGATGAAATTGCAAAAATTGATCTCCCAAGAAATTTACTTGTTCCGTCCATGAGAACTTATGATGGAACGTCTGATTCACAAAATCACGTTGCCATATTCAAACAGAAAATGTTGGCTGCCTCAATACCCAGTGAACTCAGGCAAGTCTGCATGTGTAAGGGCTTTGGTACAACCCTGACTGAGCAAAGATTACAATGGTTCATCAATCTCCCAAATGGAGGTATCAAGAATTTTGCACTTGATTAATGCCTTCAATCAACAATTCGCAAGTAGCGAGAGATATGGCCAAGAGACCCAAGAACTGCTCAGGGTAAAGCAACTTTCTCAAGAATCTCTCAAAGAATTCCCGGCCGGTTTGTCAAAGAAAAGGTGGCCATTCCCGGATCCGATGAAGAAACAAAGGTAGAAGCATTCAGCAAGGAGTCCCGCTGACGGTGACATCTATGCAGATCTGACCAAGAAAGCATGCCCAACCTTTGCCACTGTTCAATCCATCGCTTTAGAGCATGTCGATTGGAAGAAGACCTCAACTTCGGGGACGAACTCATCCGGAGGAAAGCAAGGCTATGGACACACTAACAGAAAAGCTCATACCAAAGAAGAAGGCAATCCCAGATCGCACCCTATTCCAGGCCCGAACGATCTGAAGTCAATATGGCACAAGAACATAAAGGTAACCTTTCTAGCCTTCCAACTATTCCCGATTATAACTTCTCTATTAATACCGCAGATTAATCAAACGCTGAAAACCTGGGAGATACGGTCAGATGGCCAAAGAAATCAGACAACCCCAGGAAAGATCCAACAAGATGGTGTGACTTCCATCAGGGCATCGGACACACCACAGAAGAATGCATCCAAATCAGGAAACAGGTGGCATATCTTCTAAAGAAAGGCTACTTGAAAGACTTAATCCAAAGACCAAAGAACAAAGATGAAGGACAAAACAAGAGAGATCCAGAAGCGGAGAGACCCTCCTCCTCCTCCCCCATCTATGAAGTCAAATTCATAAATGGAGGATCGAAATCGTGGTCTAACCAAATTCACCACAAAAGAATATCCAGAGAATCCAGACTCCAACCTCCTTCCAGGCCCAAGTCATTGCCTGTTATTACCTTTGATGACTCGGATCCGCAAGGAATATCGATCTACACCATGACGACCGGTAATCACCATGCAAATCGGTGCAGACAAAGAAAGTGTCAAGAATCCGATAGACGGAGGCGCTTCAATCAACCTGGTGATGCTTGACGTCCTTAAAGCTATGAAGATAGACGAAGGGAAGATCATCAAGAAATCCAGCGTCCTGGTTGGATTCGGTGGAGAAACAAAGAACACCTTGGGAGAAATCACCGCCTACCTATGTGGAAGGCGTGGCTTCATATGAAAGATTTGGAGTAATGGATTGCCTATCCTCGTATAATGTAATCCTGGGCAGACCATGGATCCACAATGTCAAAGCAATCCCATCAACATACCATCAATGCGTGAAAATTCCAACGAAATGGGGATAACCACCATCGAGAGAGAACAAAGGACGGCTCGGAATGTTACACTCGAGGCTTTGAAACCCTCAAAGTCAGGTAAGTCCCTCGCATAGCAATTAAAATCACCTGTCAGGGAAGAATATGTAGCACAATCACGGATGGAAACAGAGAAGTCATATTAGATCCAGAATTCCCGACAGAAAGTACTCGTAGGGTCGATACACCCGACTCAATCGGACCAAATCGGTCGACTTTCTCAAAACTAAAATGTCTTGTTTTGCTTGGTCACATTTTGATATGACCGGGTATAGATGCTTTGATGTTATTACTCATAAGTTAAACATTGACAAATCCTTTAAGCCTGTACAACAAAAGAGAAGAAAATTCGCTGCAGAGAGGCATGAAATCATCAACCAAGAAGTTGACAAGCTACTGGACATGGGAATGATCAAGGAAGTAATGTACCCCGACTGGCTTGCAAACGTGGTAGTCGTCCAAAAGAAAAATGGCAAATGGAGAGTCTCGTGTAGACTACACCGACTTAAACAAAGCCTGCCCAAAGATCCATTTCCCCTACCACACATCGATGCAATGGTAGATGCCCACTGCAGCCACGAAATGTTGACATTCATGGATGCCTCCAAATTTCAATCGATAAAAATGCACCCAATGAGACCAAAAGCACGCTTTCATCACCGAAAGAGGTATATATTGTTATCTTTGCTATGCCCTTTGGATTAAAAAATGCAAGTGCAACCTACCAAAGGCTAGTCAACATGATGTTCAAAGACCAGATAGGAGACACCATGGAAGTCTACATATATGACATGGTAGTCAAATCAAAAAAGGCAGAAGACCACGTCAAAGACCTGGAAGTAGCCTTTCAAATACTGGAAAAATTCAATATGAAGCTTAACCCACAAAAATGCCACTTGAGTCTCAAGAGGCAAATTCCTGGGCTACATGGTGACAAAAAGAGGAATAGAAGCCAACCCTGAACAGATCAAAGCTATTCTGGAGCTAGAACCACCAAAGACGGTCAAAGACATACAAAAGCCGACTGGAAGAATAGCGGCCCTGAACAGATTCATTTCAAGATCATCAGAAAGATGCAAATCGTTTTATAACCTGCTAAGGAAGAACAAGGACTTTCAATGGACCCCTGATCATCAAGCTGCCTTTGAAGACCTGAAAATATATCTATCCTCTCCCCCTTGCTTTGGCAAAACCAGTCAAAGATGAACCCCGACAAGATATACACCGATCCACGAAATCGCTTCTTTGTCGGTGCGGTCTTGGTCAAAGAAGCGGACGGACAACAAGACTCGTCTATTATGTAAGTAAGAGTCTCACCGGATGCGAGAGATCGGTATGGCCTACTTGAAAAATATGTTTTAGCTTTAATTATGAGTTGCACAAAATTAAGACCATATTTTGAAAGTCACCCCATAATAGTCGAACCAATCTTCCTATCAAGTCCGTACTTAGGAAACCGTAATTGTCCTGACGAATGTGCAAATGGTCGATCCAACTAAGCACATACAATATAACATTTGAACCAAGGACAACAATTAAGTCACAAGCATTAGCAGATTTTGTGGGTGATTTTAGTCCGACCCTAGAACCCGACCTAATAAAAGAAGTGAATAAACCGACCAAATGACCATACGGACCTAGAATGGACCATATTCGTCGATAGTGCAGCCAACATGAGGGGCACGGGATTGGGGTTAGTACTAAAATCACCACAGGGAGGATAAGATAGTACGGGCTATAAGTCAGTGCATTTGAGGCCACCAACAATGAGGCGAGAATATGAAGCCCTGATAGCCGGATTAAAGGTATGTATTGACCTTGGTGTGCAAAACCTAAAGGTACGTACTGATTCCCTTCTTATCTCCAACCAAGTAAATGGGATATATACTGCAAAAGACTCCAAAATGATGCTTTATCTGGACGTTGTCCAAATTTTAAAAGGAAAATTTCGAAATTTTAATATTGACCAAATTCCCAGGGCTTTGAATACCCAGGCCGATGCCTTAGCCGGCCTAGGATCCAACTTTAGTCCCCTTGACTTCGACAAAATACCCATTGTGCATTTATTAGAACCCGCAATAAATAAACAAGATGAGAGTTTTCCAATCTATATTGCTAATTCTTGGACAAAACCTTACTATGATCACAACAGGAATCCTTCCCTTAAATAAGCAAGATGCCGAGCACTAAAAATAAAAGTCGCTTCATATACTATTATTGACAACGTACTTTTTAAGAAATCGCAGTCGGGCCGTACCTCGGATGCCTGGAACCACGGAAGGCGAGCAGATATTATCGAAATCCATGAAGGATACTTGTGGAAATCACAAAGGTGGAAGAAGCCTGGCAAGCAAAGTACTCGGAATGTTATTATTGGCCTACCTTGAGAGCCGATTGCCTGGATTTTAGCTCTAAATGCAAAACTTGTCGATTCACGGACCATATATCCATCAGCCATCTGAAGAACTACATTTCATATCCGCACCCTGGCCATTTATGAAGTGGGCTATGGATATAGTAGGAAAACTACCTCAAGCACCCGGACGGAAGGTTTTCATGCTAGCAATGACCGATTACTTCTCCAAGTGGATAGAAGTCAATCATACAGGCAAGTCAAGGAGAAGGATGTCATAGCATTCATCAAACACAACATCATATGTAGATATGGCATCCCCTCTCGAAATAGTATGCGATAATGGCACGCAATTTGTGGGAAAAAGAACAAAGCACCTTACTCGTGCTCAATAGAACATCAATCTGGTGACATCCACACCAGGATATCCAAAAGCTAACGGTCGAGGCGAATCCGGTAATAAGGTGGTAATCAAATGCATAAAGAAAAAGTGGAAAGAAGAAAAGGCGGATGGGTCAAGAACTCCCCTGGTCCTTTGGGCTGACAGAACCACACCTAAAACATCCACATGCCAAACTCCCTACTCCTTGGTCTACGGATGTGAAGCAGTAATCCCAGCTGAGGTGGACGTTCCATCAGCCAGATGCAGTCTGAATACAATAACAAGCAATATGCCTCTAATGGAGGACGCCGGACTTAACGAAGAGCTAAGAGATGCAACCAAAGATCGATTAGCGAGATATCGAAAAAGAGTTGCGAAAAGCTATAACAAGACTGTCAAAGCCAGGGTATTCAGGGTAGGAGACCTTGTCCTCAGGAAAGTCTTCCAAAACACAAAAGAAAAGAATGCTGACAAATTGGCTCCAACCTGGGAAGGTCCCTACCTAATTGACTCAATAGTCGGCCAGGGAGCCTACAGATTACAAACCCTGGAAGGCGAAATGATCCCAAGAGCTTGGAACATTGCACACCTAAAATTATTTCACATATAAAATATATCTCCCGGTTCAGGTATAATTTTCGTGCTTACATTTCCTGCTTAGCTTGACATGAAATTACATGTATGATACTTGCCATTACATGAATAAATGCAATATATGATTTCTTCAAAATTTCGTGCCCAAGTACTGATCTATGTTCCCATATCTTTACAAAGTAGAATCTTCAATACTTGTTTTTACATACTGCATTTTATTTAAAACAAATCTTAAAGATTGGGGGGCTACCCCCACCAACATTCAACTAATATCCAACTGATATCCAAAATTCAGTTGCAAAACAGGCCTTATAATACTGAGCTCAACTTAACATACAAACCTGGAAAATCTATTCCTGGACTGTATAACATAAATGAGTCATAAGCCCTCCAGACAGGCAAGGGACATAAGCCCTCCAGACAGGCAACAACCCCACCCATAACACATTAAACTGGCCAGATCCAGCACAAAAATTGGCCTGATCCAGTCGAATAACTGGCCAGATCCAGTAGACATTCAACACCACCTTTTCAAAACACAAGAAGAAAATTTGACCAAATATTTATTCAAACAAAATAATTGGCCTTACCACACACCTAATAACCATCCATTCCAGGGACATCCCCCCTGGATGGGTCAAAAAATGTTTCTAAATATTCATTCCAGGGACATTCCCCCTGGATAGACCAAAACCTAAAAGAAAAACAAAACTAAGCTATCTTTGAGCCAGTGACCGACTCACAACCATCCGCCATTTCCTGGTCATCAGACTTTGCCTTGGAAGGACGAGAATCCACTTCTTCCTCTTGACCCATATTGGCCAAATCAGGATACTGAGCATCCAAAGCTATCTCATCCCGGTCCGGATTCCAATTAGCCCGGTCAGATTCCGGATCCCTCATAGCATCAACCCGGCCTTTCCCGAAGAAGTACTGAGCTGCATCAGCCAACCGCGCCTCCGCCAACTCCTTTTCAGCAGCAAGCTCCTCGTTTTTTCTCAACTCGATCTGCATTGCCTCGCTTCTCGGCCTCCAACTCTTGCCCGACAACCTTCTCGGATTTTTGCAGCCACCTCACAAACTACAAAGAGTCCACGGTCGCCTCCTTAGTCATCCCCAACCGAGATTGAAGTACTACTTCATTACCCCGGACGTGTGCAGGTCACGGTTGAGCCTATCCAGTTTTTCCTCCAAATTAGCAACCTTGGCCTGGGTATCATTGAACTGACAGGCAGCAGCCAAACCAACATCCAATCCCTACAATAGAATGAAATTAATCAGCCAAGTACAAAACAAAACAAAAAGCACATGAACAATTAAAAACATTCCTTTACAACCAACCTCCTTAACCTGAGAAGCAAGTTCAGCAGCCTTTGTTACAAGAGAAGCCAGAATAGAAACCACCCTGGTAGACGACTCAAGTGTATTAGCAGACAAGAGCTGGCCGCCCATCCTTTCAGAAAATTCACTTATCCGTGCCCGGGCAGCATCCATGTCATCAATCCTAGCAGAACTTGCCTTATACTCCCGAGTGGCCGAGCTTGGATAGGCTCTTTCTCTCCCTCCTCCTCTTCCAGGATAACATCTTCCCTCTTCCTTTTTGAGCCTGGACGACCTCCGTGACGCTATCCTGGTTGGATCTTGAGAAGGCCGGATATCGAAACCAGGATATCAAGCGTCTTGTCACTCCCACTAGCCTCCTGGCTCTTGGACTGTTCAAAGAATCCTAGCCACCCCACCTTCAAATCCTTTGCGAAAAAGTTGGCCAGCCTAGCGGAAGACCTAAATACGAATATATAAAAAATATACGTAAGTATCAAACAAGAAATGACAAGGAGATAACAACTAACATGAAAACATACGAAGACGTACAGAAAGAGCAAGAGAACTAGGCTTGCCTTTGGGTACTCGACCCCGATCGGCTTGGTCTTCATTTACCGGGCAACAATTCCCCGCCCAAACTAGCTGGCCAGTCCTCTCCTCCTCGGGAATAGCAAGGAAAGCCTCTATCCTGGAAATAGCTTCCTCATCAAGAGGATCAAAACTCCAATCAGGAGCTGCAAAAACCGTCAAAATTACACAGGTAAGAATCAAAATCCATTAATTCCATGTTATATATATTGCAAAATAAAAGTACAGGGAACCTACCACTCTCCAAGGGAGGAAATCTCAGATAATCAAAGCATGATCCCAAAGTCTCAGTCCGGACAAACAGGAAAGTCTTTGCCCAATTTTTATCATCTCCAGAGTCCAGGTTAGTAATTAATGGAGACATTTTCGATTTAATTCTCAAATTAAAGCGACCATCAACAGGATTTTTCATATGATATACTGCCTTGATATCATTAATAGTAATTACAAGATTGTGTTTAGCACATAAATTTTCAATAGAATGGACAAGTTTCCAAACCATTGGCATAATCTGAAAAGGAGATACCTCCATAGCACGAATGGTGTCAATCATTAAGGGAGTAAAAGGTAACTTATAGCCTGCTTTGAACGCCCATTCAAAAATAAAGAACCAGCCAGGTGACACCCAATTAGCCCTGACTGGACAAGACTCAGGAATCCATACCTCAGTTGACTCGGGAATTATTTTCTTCTCCCTTAGAATCTTGTCATAGTTCGTTTTTAGTAAGTTTTCCTCGGGGAAAGAAGAATCCAGAGATTGAAGAGCGGTGAAAAACGCAATCCTGGTACTTAAAAGCCACAAAGACGAAAGCGGAGGATCAATTTCCATCACCTCTTCCTCCTGGACGTCTATAGGTTCAGGCTCAACAGCAGCAGCAGTTTTCTGGGATGAAGGGCGTTTTTTGGCTCCCATGTCTTTTATTGTCAAATTTATTGTGATTATTTAAAGAGTATAAACTAGCAGAACAAGATTGCTGAGAAGTAGGGAAGAATTTCAGAAGAAAATTTAGCAAAGAAAGTGGAGGAAAATTGGTGAATAAAAATCTCGTCCCAAATACCGTATTTATAGGAGATGTGTAACGGTATGAAAAACCTATAAATTGCAAAACTCTCAGCATGACATCACCTAGCCGTTACAGTGTTCAACGGTAACTAGGAGTCTAAGAGTCATTGATTAAGTATAATTCTCTTTATTATTCAACCCGGTAAAATTGACATCTCACCCCCGCCCGATCCAAAGACGGGTAAAATGTCAAGGGGCAATTGTTAGGCCCAGTTAGCCTGGCTCGACCATAACCTGCCTTGATCTTACAAGGTCGATCAAGAAGACCAAGACCGGACAGTTTCTAGCTCATTATTACAATCAGGTTGCCTTATACTGGAAGAGAAGCCTGATGGTAAGGACAGAATAGCCTGGTAGAGTATTAAAGCAGGCTATATTAAGCTGAAGAAGAAGCAAAACGATTATATAAAGATATATATTCGTGTCCTATCTTCAAGGAAGACTAAGTCTAAATGCAAAACCATATTGCCCATGAACCTGGACGTGCAAGGGAAGAGGAAGTTAAAGATCAATCAAATAGGAACGAGTCAACCAGATTAATAGGGAATATGCCCTATTAATCCGGCAACAGCTCCGACAAAAGGGAAAGACGTTGAAGACCAGTACAACGTTCGAATTTGTGACTATAAATACTGTAATTCTAGCGTTGGAAAGATCATTCATGATTCATTAGTGTGAAATTAGTCTATTACTTATCTTCTCGTCATTTTTTAGCATTCACTTACTTAAACAAAATCTGTATTCAACCTATCAAAATAATATAAACACTATTCTTTTCTCCTGGTCTTTCCTTATTATTCATTTGCAACATACAAAACTTATAGAACTAGATACCCTGACTACTCTATAATTAAGCCGGATCCTTTCAGGAAAATCCTGCTAAAACAACGGCCGTCCCCATTGGGATAGCCTAAACACAACCTACCAAAGTTTTACAAAAAACAAGGAAAGAAAAAGCAAAAGGTTACAGACATGTCAATGAAGCGCCAAAAGATGGCAGGGAGGCAAAGCTTAATAGTTGGCCCCCGAACAGCTAAAGCTATCCGAGACGCCGGGTGAGTCTGGTGACGACCGCCCGTCTCCCTATGCTTGTTGCTGCCCTCCATCGGCAGCAGTAGCATCATCTTCGGTGGCCGGCCCAGGGGAAAGCTCGTCATTTTCACGTGCCTTTAGCCTCTCAGCCTCCTCTTTGGCCTCCTTCACCTTTGCATCGTAGGCCGCTTTGGCCTCAGCTATCTGAGCAGCCTTCGCCGCCTCCGCCTTCTCCGCAGCCGCTTTTTCCGCAGCATCGGCCATCTCATCCAGAAGCTGGTCAAATTGTTCCCACGGGAAGGAGCCTTCAGGAACGAGCTTCTTGATCGCCTCCCTGGTCGCTTCCTCGGCCTGGTCCCGGAATTGGGCGCACATGGTAGGGATGAGCTCAGTTTGAAGCATCTCAATATCCTTCTCCTTTTGGGCAAGGATCGCCCTTGTGCCCCTATGCGCCTCCGACTGGGCATGGTACAGACCCTTCCATTAGTCCCTCTTGGCAACCACGGCGTCATAACCGCCCTTATACCCGTCCCGCTCCTCCAGAAGCTGGGCAACGGCGGCATCAGCATCCTCAACTTTGGCCCTCTCGGCCGAGAGCAGCCTCTCAGCTTCCTCCTCACGCTTTCGGGCAGCAAGGAGGTCCAGCTTAGCCTTCCCGGCTTCCCCCTTCGCCGCGGTAAGATCAAGCTTAAGTCGTTCGATCAGTGGCCCAGCTTGGGCCATAGCCTTTTCTTGCTCCATAATGTGGGAGCCGGCTAGTTGAGTCCACTTCGCCAGCCTCTTGTATATTCTCGTACCCTCTGCCACAAGCTCGGCGGGGGGAACCTTCTGGAGTAAGGAGTCAACGGTGACATTTCTATCACCCGCATTCTCAGGCTGCTTCTCTAATTGCCGTTCAGTAAGAACGACGGCTGCCGACGGCGGATCTACAAAAAATTCACACAGCGCATCCATGTCAACATTCATCGACACACAGCAGAGAGTCTGTCATCGGGAATGCATAATGAACCAGCTAAGTCTGAACCACAGGTTAGATCCGTACCAGTCTGGACCTTCTTAAATGGAGGACCGGATGGATCATTCTTTTCCCCGGCAACGGTAGAAGACGGCAGTGGCTCTTTTCTCTTCTTTGGAAGAGGAGGGCCCTTCGCAACGGTCACCACCTCCTCGGTGATATCGACGACCTCCACATGCTCCTTCTGGACCGCTGGGGTTGAAGAGGGAGTTGGGACTGACGCCGTCGCCGAACGGGACGCCGCCTTCTTTTTTCTCTTCGGCACGCCACCGAGAACCCGTGCTTGAGCCGCCGCCGGATCCAGTGCCTTCAGTTGCTTGTCCATAAGTTCGTTGGGAGCCAGTCTACGATCACGCGCGTCAGCCTGAGGACGCTGCTGAACGACCTTCCCGTCCTTATCAAGCCCTAACCTCTTCAAGGTCCTCTCAGACAGATCCTGGCCAAACCGGTCTGCAAGAAACCAAACAAGAGTTACATGAAAGAAGTAATAAAACAAAGCTCTAAAAACAAGAGCATAACAGGAGCATAACAGGCAAAGACGGGCCTCACACCGACCCTACTCACCCTGGTTGAGGGCCGGTATGAGGCCGACGCGGCAAAGCAGCTCATCCTGAAGAATAATCTGAGTCGGGGCACCCATCCCTTCTCAAAGATCAAACAACATCGCCCGTTTCTCATCTCGCATTGAGATAAACCTTGGCGGCATCCATTTTAAGGTGTTTCCGGAGACCCATTTGTCATGCTCCGCCTTACTCTCGTATCGCAAATTAACTTGGTCTTTGGAAGGACCGGGCGTGATAGTCATCCGGACCTTAACGTACACCCACCGCTCTTTCCAGTCCTTGCAGGAGGAAAGCTTATCAACGGAAACGTAGCCCGACTCCACCTGCACGCTGTACCACCCCACTTTACCGGGGGTCGATGGCCGAAGATGATGAAGCCGGCGGGATAAGTTAACCGTAGGGACCTCCCCCTTAAAGAGACAGAGTCATACGAAGCCAACTATCGTCCTAATGGCCAGCGGATGCAGTTGAGCCACAACGACGTTCATAGCTTTGATGTTGGCCATGACGTATTCGTTCAAAGGAAACCGAGCCCATACTCCAGTGCCGATATATACGCCGATATGACCTTGGGGAGGGCAACAGATCGCCCGACCCTTCTCGGGGATAACAATTTTGTACCCATCACCGAAGGAGAAATGACCCTCGAAAAGAGTTCCACCGGAACAATCGGCGAACTTATTGGTCCAGGCACCCGTCGGGACCGATCATGCGAGCCTCGCCGTGATCCGGAGATGCGGCCTCTCATCACCGAGTAGGAATCCTTTCCTCACCGTCATCATCAAAGTCTTCATCGGCTACATCCTCATCCTCCCATTCCTCCAAAACTTGTGGATCAACTTCGGGAGAAGGAGACCTAGGACCTCCAACGTTCAACGGAGTGACAACCAATACTTCCTCCTCATCAGGACGCGACGAGGAACCCCCCGGCGCAGGCTTACTAGTCCCGGCATCAGCAGAAGACATGGTAGCAACAATTACTTAACAAAATAAAAGATTGAGAAAATTTGTTTGTTTACCTTGAAGAAAAGCACTAGCCGAAGTAACGACTCTGAAGATTTGAAGAGAAAGAAGCCCTTGAAAATTTAGAGAGAAGAAAATTTTAGAGAAAATGAAATTGGTGGCCAATTTCAGGGACTAACTGCCCTATTTATAGAGGAAAGCCCATAAAGAGGGACCAATCAGGGCACAGCCCATGAAACGTCAGCCAATCAGCGAACAGACACGTGTCGGACATGCAACCACGGAATGTCAATCGTTGCAACAGTTGAACGTCAATCAATGCAACAGTGACCAAGCGTCTTCAACACGCCACTTCATATCTCCTTGCCTATTCATCTTCCGCAACATATTCATAAGTATCTGTTCTCCGCCGGCCACATGATCAACCAAGCTAGACAGCACCGGCTGGGGGCAATCAAAAACCACCGGCACTCTCCACCCTGGTCTCAGCCGGCGACATTTTCTTTTCCACATCAGATGTCCATTACACATCCATGTGGAGGGGGGATATGGTACGGCCTAAGCATGACCAAGCCGAGGTATAAAAAGTCGGGGCAGAAAAATTTTTACTTGCGCAGAATATACGCTCAACACACATCGGAGCCCATACCACGGCATAGACTACGCTGGGGGCAAATTGATGGGGCATATTCTGCACTCGCTGACCGAGTCAACATATTGAGCAAGGTCAAAGATATCCACAAGCAAGTCAACGACTTAGACAGCCTAACTGACGCAGCCCGTCGGCCTGTCTCTTGGGTCTCGGCTGGGACAACTAGTCAGCCAGGGCACATATCCGCGAACTCATATCCAAGACCCCTCGGCGACGAGTCAACAGGGCCCGCCGGCCTACCATGGGTCCCTCGGCCGAGGGTAGATCAGTCTTTCCACCTGCTGGCCACTTGGCCACTACGTGACAAAAGGTGAAAGTCTATAAATACTCCTCAACTTTCATTGAGGAAAGGATCCACAATTTAACCTAAGAATCACTATTCATCTGGTAATATCTTCCTTATCTCTCTACAAAATATACTTCGCCAAGTAACAACAACTTATCTCTCTAAGTTTACTGACTTGAGCGTCGGAGTGAGTTCGCTCGGTCCAAAGCCGAGCCCTCAGTTTGTTCATCGTTTCAGGAGACCGAAAGGAGGATTCAACTAAAGACGTCATTCTACAAGCACGGGTGGTAACAAATAACTGCTCTGGAATTACACTCGGAACAATAAGGAATGAAACTCCATAATGACCATGAATTGGAGTTTTTATTTGTATTGGTATGTTCTGTGTAGGTGTATATGACTAATTTGATCATAATTGTCAATTAAACAATCAAATCAATGTTTTAACATTTAAATTATTGTTTATAATTGAATTTTTTTTTGATTAATTTGAAAAGTTGTATGGTGAATTGGGGAAATTAGGTTTAGAGCTTTTTTAGTTAGGGGTACGCAAATGGAAAAAACTTCGTAAAAAGTACTGTAATAAGTAAAAATCGTACTGCGAAAATAAATTACGTAATTAAATAGAATAAGAAAAAACTTGGCTTTTATACTATGTAGATTCTACTTTTTACTTTAGTCTTTTTTTTTTCACATAAAAGAAATGACACATGCGATTCACTCATGGGTTAATTTCCCTTTTAAGGTGGGTCAAGACTCACCAAAAGCCTTAAGTTCTTGGATTTCCAAGACTCAACTTAAAACTTGTCAAGACTAGGATAATCATTGGTAGTCTTAAGTAAGTTTTGTCTTAATACTTACCAAATCTTGTCTCAAGATTACCAATAATTTTACCCTAAGGCCGAAAGAAATTGGATCACATGTAAGGGTATACTCGAGTTGAGTCTTAGTGTATCTGGGCTTGATTAGGTTTGATTGGGCTGATTTTGATGGCTTGTCAAACGGGCTTAGCTCATTTTCAATTTTAATTATTTGAATGGACCATAACATCTTCAGTCCGATAGAAAAAATAGATATTAATCCAAATTTTTCTTAATTGATATACCCTTATCCAATGTTTTCGAATAATTGATTTAGCACCAATTGTTGTATCCGTATTATATAACTATCCAAAACCTCTACCCATTTTTCTGACGGCCAAAATAATATAACCTCCCATATCCCGGGTCTTTTGCCAAAATAGCCGTTTAACTCAAACTATTTTCCAAAATGACCATTTTACAAATCTATTTACCAAAATGACCATCTAAGTTATAAAGTTGCCATAAAAAAAAGCTAAACAATTTTTTTCTTTTCAAATTTATTTATATTCCCTCAAAATAATACAAATATATAAAAATTATGAAAAAATCTACAAAACTGAAGAACATTAATATTTCAATATTATTTTCAGAAAATTAAGGAAATTATCCATTGACTCATGAATCTACATTTGACTTTTACATGAAGACCTGTGATTTTTATTTTTTATTTTTTTAAGTTTCACAAGAACATTCAGTTTTATAAATACACTTGTATAAACTATTGTTTACAAAAAAATAAGAACATGCATTTAAAAAAAAACATGCAATTTTCTTTCTAATTGCCAAGCACTATCAGCAATGTAATTATGTAAGAGTCTTTCTAATCTTTTAGCTACTATTAATGCAGATTTTATAAATAATTTCAATTTGTAGAAAAAAGATTATGAAAATAATTTTTATATATCATGAAAGTAAATGATTTCTTTATATATCATGATAAACTTAAATAATTTTTTAAATTAATTTTTATATATATCATGAATGTAAAAAATTGTTTAGCTTTTTTATGGCAACTTTATAATTTAGATGGTCACTTTAGTAAATAGATTTATAAAATGGTCATTTAGGAAAATAGTTAGAGTTAAACGGTTATTTTGGCAAAAGACCCCCATATCCCCCTCTTTTTTTTTTTTCAATTTAAAAATTTCTTCATTTACTTGCCTGCTCCTTTTTCTTTCAATCTATCTACCTCCCATATCCGTACTCCTTAATTTTTCTCTCACCATAATATATCATTGGTATCCAATTATACGAATTGGTCAATATCAATCTCAAGGTGAAGGTAAGTATCATACTATCACATGTATGGAGTAATTTATTATTCAACCATGATTATCTGATTTATGCAGTTGTATTAAATTTATTACTTTCAAGTTTTGCTTGATTTTTGGGGTTTGGCTCAATGATTTTTGACAATTGATATATCTTTTTAATATGAAAATTTACTCTTTAAAGTCTAGGTTAAGCAATATTAATTAAGCATTGAGGTTGATTCATACTTGATGCTTTAAGTTGAGATACGAGTTGAATTGACTGGGTTAGTAAAAACAAATTAAAAGTTTTTTTTTTAAATTATAACTTTGAGTGAGATTATAAGAATTGTTGTTGGTGCTTGTGCCTTTGAGTGAGATTATAAGAATTAGGAGAATTGGAACTTATTATGTGTATATCAAAAGCCAATTAGCTTAAATGGAAGAGTATGTGCAGCAATGCATATGGTGTGGGTTCGAGTCCCACATTGGCTATGACAACACTTGTATATTAACCTTTAAAAACCAAGTATGACTCAAAATCGAAAAATGCTTATGCCGGCTTGACAATAGCGACGACCCAAATGTCCAATATCGTCATTATGTAAAAATATATTCAAAAGATCGTGTCACTATAGGTAAGAACTTGACTTTTGTAATGGAAACCTAGATGTTTTAGTCTTGTTTCATCATATTTGATGTCAAACTTATACTTTACTTACCTAGTAAACCCAAATTTTATGTACACAAGACTCAATATCTTATCTTTATAACTCTTTGTTTACAATGAGTACAGTTTAATATAAAATTTTAGGTTTAAACTTGAAAACTTATACTTATATGTTAAAAACCCCACTGGTTAAGTTAAAGACAAAAATTATCATCCAAGTTGAACATCACGTAATTTGATTGACAAGCTATCACTTACTAGTATAACATAAAAACTAATTCTTGTAGGTGGAAAACAAAGGCTTTTAAACCACTCGAGGTGTTAATATTTATAGGTTGAAAATTAGATGTTTTAGCTTAAAAATTGTTAATTTTAGGCTATCATCAAATAAGGTTAGGTTGAAAACAAAGACTTTTAAACCCACTTACATAAAGGTGTTAATATTTATAGGTTGAAAACTAGATGTTTTAGCTTAAAAATTGTTAATTTTAGGGTTATCATCAAATAAGGTGAGGCATAGATCATTAATGAACTAAATGTCTATTAATGGTGTGTGAATAAAAAGAAAAGAAAAATGTACTCATAACTCTGCAAGGAAAGCTCATTTAGTAACTGATTGATAGCCGTACTCAAGTTTGTGGTGGAGTTGTTTTTTCTCTCTAACCATCTTCTCGTCAGTTACAATTTTGCTAAGTGCTGCATCCTTATCTTAATAAAATTATTTTGGTTTTTTTAATTATTCACTTTTTCATTGGGCTTCTCTCCTTTTGGGCTCGTCCTATACTATAAGACGATCTTATAGGAGAGTTTCTGTTGATTTAGGTATGAACTAGTGTTACACCCGTGATAATTCACGGGTTGTTTATATATTTAGTAAAATAAACTATTGGGTGAGAATTCAATTACATAATGTAATTCCACATGATATAGCTTTGTTCTTCGGTCTTTTTCAAGATTGGTATACGAATAATGTTTGTTAATTTTCCTGGAAAGATGTTTAAGATTGATGTGTGGAAAGATGTTTCATTTAATTGTATACATAACCGTCAAGTATGGAAAGATTTAAATTCTTCATCTTTTAATAAATGGAAAGATGTTTAAGATTAATGTGTAATTTGAATGCTTGTATTATGATCTTAAGTTCTACCCCGTGAAGACGTGAAGTAAACATTA
The DNA here is from genome assembly GCF_048544455.1 of Silene latifolia. Lineage (NCBI taxonomy): Eukaryota > Viridiplantae > Streptophyta > Magnoliopsida > Caryophyllales > Caryophyllaceae > Silene > Silene latifolia. Next base: position 7,915,143 of record NC_133526.1, read on the forward strand.
TAATTCATAAGAATTACTGCTTTGATTGAATTTTGTTATATAAAACCTTAAATCAAATCAATTATTGGATTTAATCAGGTAATATAGTATGTCAATCTAACTTTGATTTCATTTACAAAAAAAATTGATTTAAGTTTTAAATTATTTTGGTAAAAGTGTTAGACTCACGAACACCAATACATTAATTTTTTTTAGAAAACCCCTGAAAGATTATAGCATTTCATTAATATCAGACGTTGCAGCCCAACATTACTCGGAAACTTATTCGACCTGAACCTATAGCAATTGCACCATGGAAGTGTGCGATGAACATTCAAATATTTATAGTGATGATCTCACTTTTCATTTTTATAGTCTTTGTTTAAGACGAAGTATCTGTCTTCTACTTTTCTCTATGCATTATGCTTTGATCTTATATTAATCTCACATGAGCTGGTGAACATATTTAACCCGTTTTAAGCTTAAGCGGATATCCCCTCTTAAATGAGAATTTGAATAAAAATATAAGAAAAAACAAAAAAAGGGGAAAACCAAGGTACCAAAGTCCAATACATCTGCTGGAGTACTACATCCCTACAAATCTGCAATCTACAATCTACAATCTACAAGTGCTCTTTGTGTTATAACATTTCTTTACATTTTCTACTCAAGCTGTTTATCCAGCTTTTCATTGATTCAAGAAAAAATACAGCTACAAAGTCTTATAACTTATACACACACCTACCATTCTACATCAATTTGATAAATATGAACTAATTAAATCTAGTTCTTCAGTGTTTTTAGTTTCGTTTGAACCAATTCAATTGTTCTCCAACAATTTAATGAAGATAAAGGAGCCCAATCAATAACAGAATTGGATAGTGAAGAAAATTATAAATCTCGGTAGTTAGTTGAAAGAGTGGGTTTGCATGAGAATAAAAATAGAGATGAGAAATGGAAAAAATAATGTTATTTTTTTCCTCAACTCCAGAAAGATGTTAATCTTTATACCTACAGAATTGCAGTGAGATTCGTCGCACAAGTCTAGGAGGATGTTGAATTTTTGAAATCACTACCAAGAGGCATTACAGCTTCACACGCATCTTCACGATTTTCTTGTCAAGCTTTGGTATCGCCATTGTTGCTTCTTTTCACTGATTCACATACCTAAAAAATAAATAAATTATAACTAAGACCCAACAATTTAAATAAAAAAAGCTATAATTCTAATTTATAAAGTAAACTAAATGAAAGTAACAGAAAAAGGAGACTGAGATACCAGTGAGGCAATTGAGAGATAGCGAAACCTTAGAAGTAAAGGGTGGAAGTAAAAATGACATTTAAGCAAAGATTCAAATGGATATTTAGGATTTTGAGTTTATGATGTTATACTAGAACATCATTGCCATGAAAACGAAAAACCACCGACCGGCGACCAGCCTATATCGCCCTGTCTTTTGCGTCATCTTCCAACATCATACAAACGTGGTGGTTGTGCGGTATTGGTGTTGGGTTTTGTTGGATGAGATCTGGAGAGAGAAGTCAGGAAAGGTTGTGGATGCTGATCTGAATTGTGAAAGTGTTTGAAATTTATTTTGAATGAGGCTTGTTTTTTGGAAAATGGATTTACCTGGTAAGTTGTGATCTAGATAGGGATGAATTAATAATGGACATTGAAGCACGCCAGCTTAGGAAATTGTATACTGATAGAAAGAGAATTGACCGTTTTACCCTTCCTTTTTCTGCTGAATATTCATTGTCATTCTCAAGTAGCATACAGAATGACAAAGGAATAGGTTAAAAGTACGCCACATTTAATTGGATTTTTTTTTTGTTGTTGTTGATGTGGCCATATTGCAAAATCGTGATTGACTCAAATAAAACATATTTTGTGAGGTTGAATGTGAGGGCTGCATTACCTTAATTCTCAAAGGAGATTGTGCCACCTCAGCGGTTTTACAAGATTCTTTTTTATATATATATAATGATATTTATTCTTAAAATGTCAAATGTCCAAATTCGATCGGAAACAATGTAATGCCTACTGTTGAAACTTCTCTTAAAGTTTCGCTAAGTTTTATCCATCAAAAACACAAAAATATGCCTACAGAAGGAGAGGATCATCCCCTCGTTGAACAAGTTATGAATCTAATGAAAAGTAAATGGAATCAAACAGCAGAAAGGGAAGGAAGGGAGAAAACAACCTTAACGTACAACCCAATTTTCATTGACTGCCGTATACTTTAAGTCCGAAAGATAAATATTGTAAAAAAAAAAAACAATATAGTCATCTAGACAACAAGCTTAGTAGTTGATAGTGTAGCCTTGTATTTCTTGTTGAGGAAATACGGTAACGCTCTCTAAATATTTTTATTCAGTTGTTTCTACATTTTGTTGTATTATAAATAGCGATGGGGATTGAATAATTAAGTCATTAGGCTCAAAATCAGTATCAAGGCCCATGAAATCTCCTTAAGGGCCCAAATCAAAGTAGGACTCCCATGCTCTTAAGGGAGGCTTGGCCCAAAGAGAGGCCGAGCTAGTGGTCATCCCCAACCGAGGGTGGATTTCAATCACAACTTATCTCCGGGATTACCGCTCCATGTCAAGTTAAGAGTACGGTCAGAGCCACGTGGAGGTCCCATGTGAGTCCCTTCGGTCCATACAAGTTGTCCTCTATAAATAGGGGCAAAATGCACCTCTAAAGGTATCCAATCTCTAACTCTCGAAGAACCTTCTCTTCCTACAAATGATTGACCAAAGAAAATTACCTCATGAGATACTCGTTCGACACCAAAATGAGAACAAAGATTGATTTAGGCATCAAAGGGTCGGGGATTCTTGTTTTAGGAGTTGAGCCAAGAGGAATGAACAGAGCATTGACGTCGGACAGAGCTTGGCCAATCACAAAACATCGATTAATCTCGTTTAATTTATATTAAGCATTGACTACATTTTTACTCGAAACAATTGACTACGTTTTATTTTGCAAGAAAAAATAATTTCATTTGTAGATAAATCTTTCCTTATTGTACCACCACCTTCGAAGTGGAACTACAACCTCACATGCCAGCACATCGACCCCTTACGATTCAGTACACTACATAATTCACGTTACTAAAGGGACCTTTTGTGCTCCTTTTTGCCCTCAATTATAAGATCACCATCATTTTCCAACCCCATTTTAAACAAAGAATATACATATAAAAAATATTCTAATGTAAAACTACAGCCTATTCAGTCTTCACTCTTCACATGTACCGTTCCTCTAAACAAATCAAAAAATGCCACGTCGCCAATGTTGTCCCTCATGTCAGAAATTCCAGCGCAAGTGACACTGTAAATCCAACTGTCTTCCACTACGTATTACTCTACTTGTATATATATACACTCTCCCATGCACATGACCTATCTTCTCGGGAAACACAACCTGGCTACTTTTTACCAATAAGTGACTTCCACGTGTTAATAACTCATTCGTCAGAAACTCCCAAGTTTAAATGGTGGGCCCCAAGATTTAGCTTCTGATTTAAAGAGCGTAGGACATGCCATGTTGCGTCGCCAGCGTGGATCTTGTTGTTGAAAAGTAGGGCCCGCCTTACGTCAGGGTCCCACAGATTCCTTTGTATAGTCGTAAGATTGGTCCTTGCCACGTGGTCAAGGATTTTACCTAGATTTACCACATCATTTTCAGCAACCGTTAAAGAGATCTCCGGCCACGGGATGGCGTCGTTAAATGGTAACCGGATACCGTCTGCGATGATGACTGGAATGCAGCCCAATGCAACAGATTCAACTAGTCGCGGACTCCATGGGGCCCACCCCAATGGACATAAACAAAAGGTTGAACGTGCTATTTCGGATTGGTAACCCGCATACCTATTCCTCTTCAAGTAAAATTTCTTGTTATTGTTGTATTTCCGCCATATTTGAGTCCTTACCGCCCTACATAACACAGGTATCTCACTAAATTAAAAATTTAGAAAAAAGAAATATCCATATGAATTATATATACTCAGATATATCGGAGCAATATACTCAGATAATATCCATTTTGGATATTATTGAAAATATCCAAAATGGTCAACTATAATTCGATAATCTATACGTAATAAAATTAAAAGATAATGTCAAATTTGATGGCAGAATAGCATTAAAGATGATAATGACTTTTATAAACCATGAAATACTTTACTTTGAATCAAATACCGAGTACTCCGTATTATTCAAGTCATTACCACACTAAAAGTCAATTGATCTAGAATAGGCATGCATGACCAAATTGCGTAATAATTTCTCAACAATAAAGGGGCAATATGGGAAATAAAGAAGTAATCTAAAAAAAGAGTTCAGGTTTGTTACTTGCTGTAATAACGGCCGCTGACATTTTTAGGATGAAGTTCCATTTTACCCCTGAAGAAGGCAAAAATATCACGAGGACCACCTAAAGGCCATTTCTCCAAAGTTGACCTTACACTTTGTGGAGGTATATATGGTGGAATGACCACGTTTTCTACCTCTTGGCATGGGTGCTGGTATTCCACTCCAAACGTTTGCAATATTATTGACTTCCTCATTATTTCTGGTATTCCATCTTCTTTTGCAACATCCTCCTATAATATTTGTCAATGAAAACAAAATCAATTATATCGCCCAATTATACGATCATTGTTAAATTAATAACATAATACGGAGTAAAACATTAAAGATAACGTCCCTCCGGGTCTACAACCAAGAATTGACCGATTGTAGACCCGACATGTAAAATCATAGGGACTTCCGATTGAGAATCATATATTAGTCGAAATGTCATAATTTAGATACAAAAACAAGAAAAGTTCAAAGCTACTTTCCGATTGGATAATCATGTACGAGTACTATTTAATCGTATTAGATAAGGCAAAATTCTAATAAAATTTAATTTTATAATATGAATGATATTTATGGTGGGGTTTATAAATTTGGAACATACACTCCATAATCTAAATTCCAAAAGTGGGACAATCACAACTAAACTTCACATGTATCTTGCATAATTCTATCGATAGATTACCCCAATTGTCATGGGACAATCTTAACTATGCTCACATGTACCGTTCTCCCAATGTTCTCGTGCGTTATTTAAGACAGACACATTTAACTACATTCACATGCACAAACTCCTCTACCCAATCGCCTAATAATTAGGCGATTTTAAGACGGATATATCCATCATTTCAAAGCATTTTAACTTTTAATCACCACAGATTAATTAAACTCAACTCATAATGTTATTAATTGAAAAGTACTACCTATGTCCTAAATAATTGTTTGTAAATGGTATCTAAATCAAAGGTAAACAAATAATTATGATTAAATTATGACCTTATTTAAAAAAAAAATGTAAAATAAATTGATAAAAAGAAGGGAAAGAAAAAGTTACCAAGGTATGGAAACAAGCACCAAAATCATGAGAAGCGACAAAGACATGGTTTGAACCAAGAGTGCGATTCCAGAAAGGAAAGTTAGAGGAAATGAAATGAATGGCGGAGGAAATAAGGGAACGAGCATGACCAATTGCAGGGAAGCCATTAATGGTACTAAAATTGCAAGAAACGTAAACCGGTACAAAGAAGAAATCAGCTTCGTTCGGGTCGAATGTTCGGGCTTCGCTTTCTAACAATGCTTTGTGAATGGCTACCTCTGATGCAAATAAATGTTTGCTGCATCTCTCGTTTTGCAACCATTGTTTGTTGTATTTTTCTGGTAATTCGTATACATATACCTTCAACTTCAAATCTACAAGTAAACACAATAAAACAATAATAAGATTAGAACCCGTAAAAATAAGCGATATTAATTATTGTATAAGACGGTCTTATATGTTATATATACCTGATTGAATCTGGGGTGAATATTGTTGAATAAGAGAGCGGGCGGGTTTGAAATTGGGAGAGTTGTTGTTGTTGGTTTTGAAAGAAGGAAAAGAAAAGAACAAATAAAAAGAAAGAAAAAACCAAAGAAGCCATTTAAAAAATCTATGATAAAAATGGTGGAAAATTCTTTTATTGTTATTGTTGTCTTTAGCTCTACCATGTTTGTAATTAGAGTTTAGAAACTTCATTTTGACATAGAAACCTTGTCTTCGTTTAGTGGGTCGATTCAAATCCTCCATTTTTAGGCAACGATTATTTAGGGGAAGAATGAATGTATGTATGTAATAGTGGTTGAGATGAGGTTTTCTTTGTTTGGTTTATGAGGGGATCAAGTGAAAATTAAGGTACTAGGATGGATTTGTTTGTTGGAAAATGAAAGATTTAGTTGGGGAGTTGGTTTTTGCTTGGAGATTAAAATTTATCAAGTTTTAGTTGGGGGAGTAAATGATACTCGTACTCTTTCTTCTAGAGTTTTATTATTAGGAAGGAGGAGTACTATTGTATTGGTTTTTGGTTGAGTTGGGTGTTGTTTGTTTAGGAAAGAAAACGAAAGAAAGTAGTTAATGGTAAAGTAGCAAGAGTGTGTAGGTTTGTGTTGGAGTATTTCTGTATACACAAATTCTCATATAGACGGATACCATTTCCTCTCACAAAATACCCATTTGCCATAAAGTGAGAAACACATGGGGGTATCCCACCTTATCCCTTCTACCCATTTTATTAGAGCTTTTTACCCGTCTGTTCGCCCCACCCGTCTATACGACCTATTGTTCTGTGTATACATGGTGTTTGTATGATGATACTCCCTCCGTCCCGTTTAATTACTTCGTATTATCTTTTGTTTTTATCACAAAAAGTCAAAATTCAAAGAAATGTAGGGGATAAATTATTAAATGAAGGATCAAATTACTTATTAATTGCATTTCTAAAATAAAAAAGATAATAATTGATTGACATATCCAAAATAAAATAGGATAACAAATAACCGAAACGGAAAGAGTATTTGTAAAAACAAAAATATACTCCCTCTATACCAGACCAATATTAACACTTACTTACCTAATACGGTCGTACTACACCAATGGTAACATACTATAAATGGGCTGTTTTTTTTCCAAAAATACCCTTATATCCTTCTTATATTTACACAAATGTCAAGTAGTGAGCCTCTCACCAACCCAACATTAATTCTTATTATATTCAACTTACTTTCCCTATTTGTTTCTGCTTTTACCCTTTTTTTAAAAGGTTTTGATATATACAACCCATTGAGTTGTATTTAAGCATTTAATATCTTCCATATTTGGTATCAATACTATATATTAAATCCAGAAACCAAGGGATTTCAATGTAATTAAAGAAAGTTATACAAATTAATTATACTATATAGTTTTAAATCACTAGCACCGTGTGATGGACCCGATTAAGGGATCTCAATGCAAATACTATATAGCTTGGGTTAAAAGTATAATATAAAGATTCTTTGATGAAGAATACTTATGGAAACTACATTAAATTAAAAGTAATTAATTTTAGAAAACACAATACTATAGTAATTTTTCTTAAAATTAACATGCACCGCTTATGGAATTAATTAGTATCATCATAAAATTATAAATTAAATTAAATGTAGTCAAAGTAATAGTAACAGCAACGAGATTAATAAAATTTAACAGTATTAATGTGTGAGTAGTGACAGTTATAATAATGATAGTGGGAGTAATGAATGTGACAACGAATGTAATGAAAGTAACAGTGATAGCAATGAGAAAGCGTATGAACAATTAAATAACCAATCGACTCAAGGAAATATTTTATTTATTTAAATATAGACCGGATAAAATTAACGGGAATAATGAAGTTAATAGAAAAAAATAGAGGAATTAGTAAAAGAAACAATAGTAACCACGAGAGTAGTGAACGTAATGATATTAACAAGGAATGTCGTGAAAGTAATAATATTAGTAGCAGGGCAATGAATGTGTCTCATAATTTGAAAATAAATCATCATAATTACAAGATATGCTATAGAAAAATATATTACTAATAGTAAACGTGTGAGTTAGACACTCCAACATAGTTTATTTCATTGCAAATAAAATTTAACGGTAACAAAAGGTAGCCCGGGCGAAGCCGGGCTTCAAACCTAGTTAAGTTAGAAATTCAAGACCAAATTATGCACAATCCATTGTAATTAATGCATATATTTACAAAAAATTTCCATATTTAGTTCCTTAAATACAACCTTTTTTCTAAAAACTTCATTTTTTTACCATATTACCATTGGTTTGGTATGGAAGAAGTATACATTCGGAGGTTTCTTTTGAGGTCTACTAGTGTGTACACTTGGTAAAATTGACCCGTCCAAATCTCGTCCGTACTCGATACTCTAACTCATAATCCGAATTCGAATTAACTCGACTCAACATAATCCAGCTCAAGAGTTTATTATTCTATGCTTATTATTATCTATAAAAAAGTTGATAATAGTTAATTTAAAAATGATCCAAACCTGAAATGATACGAGTTGACCCGAACTTTTGTAAAGCCAAACTTAATCTGATTGACTCATTTGCTAGGTATGCATTCGAAATGTAAATAGCAATGGAGCAAAAATAAAAGACTTCATTTATGAAAAGTGAGAATGTCACATTGAAAGTCTAAAAAAAAAAGATGATATAAAACTTTTACCGTCATTATTATTTTAAGAGTTAATTGTGAAACGACAAGGATAACAAACTTTCGAATACTTATTATGTAAAATCATTATACTAAAATGCTTTTATTCTTGTATGCTAAAACTTTATTTACTATCAAAATAAACAAAGACCTTTCTTACGAACTGGCGTACAATATAAAACTATTTTATTCTATAATTTATAAGCAAAGTCTGATTAAAAATAACATATTCCATGACTTAAATTGTATAACCCTTCTATGCATTCCTACCTACCCAAAAATAGGTTCAACTTTTTTCCTAAATTTTACCTCCTCCAATTTAGACTAAATCTATTTTTCAATTATTGACAATTCAAATAATTAACTTTCTACCATTTTTGGGATAACCTAGTTGCATGTAAAATGTTCAAGTACCCTTATAAATCAAATTAATTTATAGGTTAAGTATTAAGGAGTAGATGATAAAATAAATTACCTTTTATGTAATTTGACATAGTCTTAGAGTTATTTATACTTGTGAACTTTTTTAAACATCATGCCAAAGACACCCAAAAGCACGGCTAATATTAAATAGGTTATTTACAACATTTTCGCCAAATATAGACTAACTAGAATTGGTAAAAAAGAAATAAAAATTACTTTTATGAAATAAGCATAACTTAAATGGCTTGTTAAAAAGAGCCTAGCATTATAACTTATAAGGACTCTTGAATACAATTTTGTCTTAAGATTTATGTAAGCATAAAGATGTCTTTCAGGATATGGCTCCCATATATACAAAATTCTTCTTTTTTTTCTTCAAAGGTTGAAAAAAAAAAGTAAAGCGAATAAATAAATTTAAGGTAAGTCTAAAAGGATAAAGTTCAAATTTTCAGTTCAGTCTGAGGAATAAAAAAGGTAAAATTAAAGTTAGTGAAAGCTATACTGGTATTGTCTTATGATTAAGAAAAGTTTTGGTATTAAAAACCGGATAAATTCAAATTCTAAGTTGAGTTTGAGGATAATGTCTCGTTAAAGGCTACTCCTATTAGAGCATCCACAATGGTAAGCTAGTTGGTACTAGCTTACCTTTGCGACATCATTTTTTCGAGCTATAACCATTTCAAGCTACAACTTACTCCAACGGTGAAGTCGTTTTTCTACTAGCTTTATGTGACCCACCTAACACACTCTCCTATTTTTTTATTCAATTTTTAATTTCTAAATATAAAATTAAAACATTATAAATGAGACCACTTTTTTCCTATTGGTTATATTTTTTTTTGTGGGTCCATTTAAGCAAGTAGCTTCAGAGTATCTCCAATGGTAACCAAAAAGACTTGCTTGCAAATAAAAAAAATTTCAAGCTATTTACTTAACCATTGGAGCACTTTACATGTACTAGCTTAAATTGAGCTAGTAGCTCCACGGAGCTAGTAGCTCCATGGAACTAGTAGCTCAAATGAGCCTACAAGAAAAATCTACCAATTAAAACAACACTAAATATTTTTAATTTTTATTTTCTAGGTAAAATAAGTAAATGTATTAATTAAAAGAGTGTTGTGGAAGGTAGTTGACATATGATGCATTTAAGCCACAACATTAAGCTAGTAGCTTACCATTGTAGTAGTTTGTAGCTTACAAATATTCTAAATAAAATCTTATGTGGCAAGGTAAAATAAGTAGCAAGAAGAACTACCAATTTCATGGATGCTTCTCATGGAGCTACTAGCTCAATGTTTTTTGAGCAAAGCTTAATCTATTTGGATTCTTTCCAATGGTTGAAATTTCTACTAAAACTTTTATTTCTTAAAATTGCAAAGTAGTCAAATTTTTTTCTTAACTATAGCATCTCCAATGGTTGAACAAAAGGACTTACTTGCAAATTCTAAAAGTTTCAAACTAGTTGCTCAACCATTTATATGGCAGTTACTTTCATGTGCTGGTTATTCTTTTTTAAAAGGCTTCAATTTAACAATGATTATCAATCTAAGCAAATGACAAAGGGCAGTTGAGGAGTAATTGCATGTGGAAAAACGGATGATTATGAGTTTCAGTTTGAGATTTGCATGAATAACATCTATAACCAATACCGTCTCCCTTTTTCATCAAGTTATCAACCAATCTTATGATAAGAACTTGTTAATTAAAGCTAATGAAGCAACTTTAATGTCCCTAGTTATCCCAAACCCATTTGATTTGGTGAAATTGTTAGTATATGAAGGAAATGAAATTGGACGAAATAATTAATCATGTTTGTTAATAATACTGATGATAAAGATAAGAAGCAAGTTAGCCAGAACATCCCAAGCATCAACAGCTAACATTGGTACACCGCGGGGCCTCTTTCTTTCTTTGGATGATAATCTATTCATACTCTTACAATATAATGTGGGGTTATATGACTAGACTACCTAATTGGTGAGTCGTTATTTCAATATTACGTGACGGGACATAGTTTTCGGGAATTGGTCCGTTAGGTCATATTCTTTTCGGTTAAAAAGTTTAATTAAATTGAATTGACTTGAACTGAACTAAAAAAAAAAGAGTTGCTCCGTAATTTATAAAAAAAACGAGCTGAATTAAATTGAAACTGAATAGAGTTGAATAAAACTGAAATGAGATGAAATTAAGTCCACAGGAAAGCTAGGTTATTTACGTTTTTTTTTTTAGTTAATCAAAAAATTCTTTAATGATCTGAATATATAAGTTATGCAGTTTATTCGTTTCGCAAAAACATCACCCACAAACAATTTAAAGAAGGGAAAATAAAAAGAGGATTGTAAAGCATCTTAACTTATGACAATTTTAAGCAAGACCTAATATGTTATTCCTTCTATTCCAGTTATTTGTTTACTTTTTGTTTTGGCACAAAGACCCGAGAGAAGGTCAATTATTGTTGACAAGTGAATCAAATTGAGTTACTATGATCAAATTGTCATCAAAGCCATTCCTAAAATATAAAGTTAAATATTTGACCGAGACGGTAAAAAATTGAATAGGTAAACAAATAAGCTAAACGAATTATATTATTTTCTTATAGAAAGTGAGGAACTTTCTAATTTCTTTTAAGAAGATGAAAGGATCCTATTTTTTTTAGGAGGATCAGTATGCTCTTGATAAGATAACTTTTAAGTATGAAGTGAAGAGGTTTACGTTTACTTCATCACTAAGCTTTAATTTGGTGGCAAAAGTATTCATGATCAGAAGACAGATGCGAGCCTCCAGATGATGGACGGCTGCGTTACTTGTACGTATTGTTTAATTTGCTTTCATTGTTTCATTAATGGCGCACGTGTTAGGCCTTAATTGTATTGTGTTATTATAAGCAAATACATCATGATGTCATTAGTGAAAAGTTATTTGGAATAATACCACCTCCTAGAAGTGGCCACTGGCGGGTTCGGGTAAACCCAAGTCTCGCTGACACGGTAGCGGGTCGGCATCCGTCCACCTAACAGTTAACATTGAACTTTGCAAGTAGATGAACGGGTCAGGCCGTATTAGTTAAGATCTAACTTGGTTACCATATTGGTTGGACCTCCTTTTATTAAAAGGTTTGGATGGGTTATAGGTGGGCCGAGCAGGGTTGGAGAACCAATTTGGTACCGCCTTGAGGGGAAGGACATAATAAGTTGGGCTACGCCACTGGTCAGGGGAAGGCGGCCCAAGGTAAGCCAAGGCTTCCCGTTAATATAGTCATCGTTCTCTCCCACCTCCTCATTGAAAAACCAGCATTTTTATTTATTTTTATTTGATTATTCCTTATATTACACTCGCTCCCTCCATTCACATCCAAGTGTATCATGTCATTTTTTGACATAATTTATAAGCGAAGAAATTTTTCAATATTCCTTGCAATATACTTCCTCCATTCTCATATGATGTACCCATTTTATTAAAATACTACACTCATATATTCAACATATGGGTACATCATATAAAAACGGAGGAAGTATAAGAGAAAATATAGTCATATGAAATCTTGTTTGATTCGTCTTTGTAAATACAATTATCAAAGTTTTATATTTTTTTATAATGAAATAAATGTATTTGCTATACAATTTTGCATTGTATAAAAGGAAAACAATACATTTAGATAGAGGTGGACATTGGGCTAGGCTGGGCCGGGCTGGGCTGGGCTGGGATAGAGCGGCACTGGCACGACACTAACATAGAACCGGGCTGTGCTAGTTTTGGTCAGGCCCGGGCACGACACTATAGGGGCGGGGCGGGGCGGGCTTGGTACAAATTTATTTTTATTTTTTAAAAAAAAACGGGTTGGAAACCGGCCTGGGCTGAAAAAACCCAACACTAGCACAGGCCGTAGGGCTGACCGGGCTGGGTCGTGGGCTGGCCGGGCTGTTGAATATCGGCCCGTGAGGCCGGGTTGGCCCGGGCCGGGCCGGGCCGGGCTGGCCCGCTATGTTGTCCAGCTCTACATTTAGATATGAATGAAGGGAGTATGAAGTGATTGAAGTCTTCTTAGAAGAGAGCATGTGCAATGCTCATTTAAGAGTTTAGGGATTCTAAGTACCTAGGAGAAAGAGGGATGATTACCTAAAATTAGTTTTTTTTAACGTAATATAATTTATTTGAGTAAGTAATGATATGATATGCAAGCAAGCAAGTAAGCAACTAATACCCTTTTAAATGAGGATTACAAGCTTAAGAGTGGAACGTGAATTAAAGCAGCAGTGTAAAATATTAGCAATAAATGGAATTTTATTGGGCAGATTTAACTAAACTAGTTATCTAAAGCTATAAAATAGATTTTGCACATATATTGTCACCTAAGTTATCTATCATTGAGTACTCTATTACGGGACTATTATTCCAATTATTTTACCTTAATAGGTAATTAGCACGAACCGATAATACTTAATCACTCTAACTACTTGAACAACCAAAACAATCAAATTTAGGTTTAATTAACATTAAATACGCAAAATCAATAGAGATGCTCCAATAACAAACACAAGTGGTTATTACCAAGTCACTTGATATTGTTCCTCCTATGCTATAACTTGATCATCAGCATACAAATTTAAATTGCAATTTCTTCTCTTTGAATAGATTATCAAACAATCTGGTTCAATAAACTATGCAACATGTGATTTTGTAAGCCTCTAATTAGTTGTAGGCTATCTTATATACCCGAGGGTTTACCGAATGTGCACCAAAACTCTAATTAGTCACGATGATATTAGAAGATCTACTAAAAGTCTAAAACACATAATTAGGAAATGTAGCCAACAAAGTTGCCGACTTTATGACTTCTATTGGACATTCGTGGCTTCAAGTCTTCAACTTACCTCAATCATTCAAAATGATGAAATAGGTTGGTCATACCTTAGATGATCAATCAAGTTTTATTACTTTCCGTAAAAAAAATAAAAAAAAAAACGAAAAAAAAAAAATGTTCCACACTCAACATAAAGAAGAAAAAGTATGTGGGCCTCATCTGGCTTTATCAGTGGGCTTCATCCACTTCGACCCACTAAACTTGCTAGCAATCCATATTCATTCAAGTGATCCAACTCCTAATATTAAGTCTCTTTTTAACAACAAAAAATGCTTCACATTCCCAATCACAATATCTATGCTAATTTTGCCAGCACCAAAGATTGCTCGGTAGCAACCAATATCTATGCTAATTTTGCCTACTAAAAGTAATAGCAATAGTAGTTATTAGAATTGGAGTTGTTATCAAAAACTTTATTTTAAAAGTTTTTATATTACATTTAAAAGTTGGTTCTTATTTTTAAAAAATAAGTTCTAAGATAAGAACGAAGTTTATAAATATTGGAAAATGTACAACTAATAAATATAGCTTTTTAAAATGTGTGAAAACATTTAACATTATTAATTTTATAGTTTTTTTTATGTAAGAACTTTATATAAAGTTCTTCTATTGTGAACAAAAATTCTTATAAATTAGGGTTGGTTATTATGACATGGTATCTGAAAAACTTTATATAAAATTATACTATTGTTATTGCTCTAAAATCAACTAGTTTTATACCCGTGCTGAATTGCACCGTATTGGATATAGTGTTAATTACCTAACGAAATATTTAAATGGTGAAAATAAAATTGCACATAATTGTAAAATTTAAAATATTAATTAATAAATATCATTAAATAAAAGTCAAGTTACAAATATTGGTAGATGATCTCTCATTTAATTGTAAAATTTAAAATACTAATTAATAAATATCATTAAATAAAAGTTAAGTTACAAATATTGGTAGATGATCTCTCTCCTTTGTTAGACGAAATTGGGTTGTAGAGCTTATTACTCACTAATTTAGACTTGGCAAAATCAACCCGGGCCTGATCCGAGACCCGAAATCAACCTAAACTGCCGCACCCGAAACTCGAATTGACTCGACCCTAAAATGACCCGACCTTTCATGGACCTGTAACAGACCCGACCTAAAACCACTCAACACTACTGACCCGAAAGACTTGAAATGCCTTTTTTCTCTCTTAATCATTGACCCGAAAATGTTACAACCCGAAACAACTCGACCCGCTTGACCCAAAACAGACCTGACCAAAAACCCCAAATGGACTCAGAACTAAAATGACCTAACCTGAACTAAATACTTGTTTAAATTGGCCCAAATGAACACTTCCTAAATACTTGTTTAAATTGACCCAAAAAAGCTTACACCCTTTGACCCAAAATTTATCAAGTACTCTAATTCTGTGTCCAACGTATGAATATATCAAAAGTACTTTATAATCTTCCTAACAAAGAAAAATCCTAAATATTCGTCAAAATTTGTCATCTTCAAATATACCTTCTTTTGTACCCCATCTCAAATTTAAGCCATCATCATTAATCATTATCAAACTTATGATCATCACATAATTTAAATCTATGCTAAACCAAAATTATCACCATCCATTTCACCGTTTTGCTCTTTTGATTTCTTCATTCATCCATTTGTGCTCCTCCATTATACTATAATTAATTAATTTGTGATTGTAAGGGCAATTCATCTTGGTACCGACTAAATTCCTAAATTAATTAAATTGTTTTCTATCCATCACTTTCAGAATTAAATTTCATTCATAAGGTGAGTTAGATTTTGACTGCTACTCATTTTGATTTATTGTTTTTCTTATTTACTTGTGTTTTTCGATTTTGGTTTTTGTGGGTTTTTGATTTTGATTAATGTAGCCATGTTGTTCGCAAAACCAATGTGATCCTTTATTTTTTTCTCGATGATTCATTTATGAATCGCTTATACTCATATAATTTTTTTTCGGAAAATTCACGTGGTCCGCGAACTTTTCCATTTTGCACATGGTACCCAACTTTTTAAGTTTTTGTACATTATACCCTCTATGTTTGATTTTTATGCACAACATACCCTTTTTGTCGCTGTAAAAAAACTCAATTGCGCATAACTCCTAGACCGGAATTCTGAATCGACCAATTTTTTTTCCTAAAATGATTATCTCATCATAATCTACGATTTGTGAAAAAAAATTGTCGACTGACATTTTATAGGGTTTTTTTTAACAAAAATCTCAAATCAACCATATCTTCGATCTTAAATTTCCGAATGACCATTTTCGTTTTATCAATCTATAGATCTCGAAGAGATAATTAATTTGAAAAAAAAAATTAATCAATTCCGATTTCTGGTCTATAATTTATGACCAATTGAAAATTTTAAAAACGATAAAAAGGCAAGTTGTGCTTGAAAATCAAATTTTAAGGATATTATGTGCACAAACTTAAAAAGTTGGGTACCACGTGAAAAATGACAAAGTTTAAGGGTACCACGTGAATTTTCCGATTTTTTTTTATAGTTTTTTAAAGAAAATTATTTTTTTATTTTTATTTTTCATAATATTTTTTCTCTCATCAAAATTGATTTTTTTATAAATTACAAAAATTTAAAGTACTACTCGTATAGTCTTTTTTTTTTCATTTGTAAATTGGTATTGTATTGGGTTAAATAAATTGTCTCAATAAAATATAAAGCAAATTTAAAATCTGAAATTATTGGAGAGGGACTAATTAAATACTTTCAAAGAAGGTGGTGGTCCCTACAAAAAAAAGCAATATTTAATCCCAGAAATTAAGGAACCAATAGAAATGCAAAGAAGGCTTCAGCTTTTATATTAGGGGGATTTTATAATAGTTTTTTTTTTTTTCCAAAAGGTACCTAATATTTAGGTCACTTTGCACGCAGGTACCTAACATTATTTGTTTTTGCCCCAAAATACCTAAAATCTATACGAGTACATCTTTTGTTAACAAGTACCAAGTAATGTTTTCCGTAAAAAAAAATTAATTTTGGAATCCGACTTTACAGAAAAATGTGATTTATTTTACTCGATCCTTAATCCTCAAAATGAGAGTAAATAAATCACTTTTTTCCATCAAGTCAAACCCCAAAGTCAACATTTTGACGGAAAACGTTAATTGGTACTTGTCAATAAATGATATATAAACTTAGGTGTTTTAGGGCAAAAAAAATTATGTTAGGTACTTGCGTGCAAAGTGGTCTAAATATTAGGTAACTTATGACAAAAAAAACCCTTCTAATTACTCTGTAGCTCTTTTTTACTCGCTTTTAAAGCTCAATTAGTCTCATTGTAGACGGGTATATCTGTGTAAAAATGTAGACGGATTAAATAATCTCACTTTAATTTGCATGAATAGTAATCCTCCACCATCACACTTGTTATTTGTATGATCACATATTTAACCCGCCTACAACTTTAAATGAATAATGTCCGTTTAAAGTGAGATTTTGTGTTTAAAGCTCGGCTCAATGCCTATTTGTTAGGGTGAGATTATCAGTAAGACTCTCTCAAGTCTTAAGACTTTGCCACATCAGCTTTCCACTAACTTTTATTATTTCTTTATTGTTCAGACCCACCTCAGACTTTATACATTATCCGTCAGACTCACCTGAGACTCTACTTTCCCACTTTACTTCTTTTTTCCACAAAAGAAGAAACGAAACATGTGATTCACTCATTGGTTAATCTCTTTTTAAGGTGGGTCAAGACTCACCCAAAGTCCTAAGGTGAGTTTTGGATTTCCAAGACTCAACTTAAGACTTTGTTAAAACTAAGGTAGATTATTGGTAATTTTTAGTGAGTTTTGTCTTAAGACTTACCAAAGTCTTTTCTCAAGATTACCAATAATCTTACCCTTACACCGTATTCATAATGCGACAAGAAGTCACGTGGCTATCTCACGTGTTGACTAAATGACAAACAAAATGCGCGCGGCCTTTAATCACGGATTAGAATACTACACTCTCATTAGTTTTCTTGTGCTGCCTTTAGTCAAGGATAAAACCCGGCCTTAATCACGGATTAGGAAACTGCACTCTCACTCATTTGTCTTCTTAGGCTGCCTTTAGTCACTCTTTATTAGTTTTGGGTGCAAAAAGCGTGAAATGATATATTTCAATTCGTTTCGGTTTTTTGTTTACGTATTTTACTTATACATTTCTCATTCATTTATTTGCCTTTCTCTATTTAAAATCTCTTCATAAGATAAATTAATCATTCACATAAGCTATAAATATTCACTTATACGTCATTTGAGTACGTATGACATTGTACACTGGCGATTCAAAAACCATCTTTTGACAATGTGTCAATTACTTATATATTATAATTTTTTTACAAGGATAATTTTGTGAATAAAGTTGATTATAAAAAATAGAGTAATTATTTACTCCATAATTTTTCTATTTTAAAAATCGTAATGGAAATATAACACACTTTATAATTGCACCAAAAATAGATCCTGGATCTCAACAACATTTTTCCATGAAAGGATTTAGAAACAACATATCCAATCATGAGATATTGAATACTGAATAAACAACAATTATCCAATAAATCTTGTTTGTCTTACAAATTCGTACTTAAGACGATTTAATTCAAAACAGACTCACAATCGGCTTAAATAAAAATAAAATATAGTAACTATCTTGAGCTCATTGGCTTGCCCTCTTGGTCTCCTACCTTAATGGGCACAACACTCTTCTCATTCTCCAAACTGTCAGCAACCTTAGCTTGTTCCCTAAACTTTTTATAAATATCACCCTTATAAAACTCCCTAGTTCTAACCACTAAAATAAACGAAACCAATGCACCAAATAACGTTACAGCTGCCAAAATAATAAACGACAACTGATAACATCGTGACCCTAGACACGTCAATTCCTTAACGTCCGATCTCTTTAAACCTTTTCTAGCCAACTCTTTAAGAGCCTCTCTATCGTATAACATTCCGGTCACCTTCACGTTGAGTAAGTACGACCCAATTGGGCTAGCCAATTGTCCACAATTAAACAATGTGGAGTAGTACTTGAGCCCAAACAACTCTGATATGATCGCGAATAATAACGGTAATTGGGCTCCAAACGAGAACCCAATGATAACCGAGGCCACGTAGACGGACCCGGGTATCGGGAAAGCAATAAGAATATGGCCGATGGCCGCTAAGATTAAGACGAATGTCATCATTAGCGGCCGTGGGATCTTGTACTTGGCTAAGAGCGCTTCGGAAACAAACCCGGAAAAAACCCGACCGAAATAATTCCAAATACTAACCAATGACACAAATGTACTAATTGTCTTAGTTGGATACCCTAATGATTCCCCAATTTGACCCAAATTATCGACCGCGGTTAAACTCGAACCCAAACCAAATAATGTAGCTAAAAATAAAATTCCCATGTCTATGCTCAAAAGTGCTTGCAGTATTGTGTAGTCTTCACCTCTTTCCGGCTTATTACAAATCGAAAAAAAACACGATTTTGATTTCGAATCATCCTCTTCAATTTTCTCATCCATGTTTATTTCAACAACCGGTTTCTCAACGACGACTTTCACAGGAGAAATACCCTTAACAGCCTTGTCGGTATCGTCTTGAGTTTTAAACAAGTAGTAATCCTCCTTAATGGCAACCAACAAAGGCAGAAACAACATAGCCGAAACTACGGTCGCACTAGCAGCGTAACCCGCTTCGGTAAATTGAATTTGTTTTTCCAAAATGGTAATTACCATTAAAAAAAGTGCCAAAACAATTGACACGTATAAGAATTGGTAAAAGACTTTAACTTCATTACTTTGCCTACGAACCTCAAGAGTTCTAATAGTGTAAACAAACACCACAGAAATGGCGGCAGGTAACCAAGCAATAAGCAAGATTAACGATTTCGAATCGTTTCCATAAATAGCTAAATAGATTTGTGTCATAATAGCACCACTTAATCCAACAAAACCTTTTAATAATCCCAACATAATTCCTCGGCTTTCAGGGAAATTCTTAACACAGGTGACTAACGCGCCGGTATTTGCGAAATTCTGTGAATTCGCTCCGATGCAAATATAAACGCACATCTGCCATACTTTAGGAGATGAGATTTTACCAGTAACAGATGCCCAAATCATGAAATAACCGATAAAATTCATGGCCGAACCGATTAATAAAACGGCCCATGTTGGGATTATTTCAGCTATTAATCCAGAAAAAACACCAACATTTGCACCGAAATCTTTGAAAAAACCTAAGAGATTTAGGGTTGATTGAGTATACCCTAATGATGATTTAATATCTTTGGAATAAATACCGAAGAGATAAGTTGCACCTGCACCTGCCATTATTAAGAATGATGCAAATACTGTGAACCATCTTCCTTTAACTATTTGCTCTGTAAAACGCATCGTTTCATTGCACCGTACACCAGCCATTATTGTTTTTGGAGATAAGGATGAAGAAAAGAGGAAAGAAGTTGGATTTGCTTTTTTGTAATGAGATTTGTGAACACAAGATAAAGAGAATGAGATTTAAATAACCATTTTTTTCAACAAGATCTTGACAAAGTGACAAATTCTAGCTCTAGATAAAGATAAACCCAGCTGGAGCAAGAAACAAGTTGGCGGTTGTTTAATTAGAACACAAATTCTCGATAGATAATATCCGTCACAATCTAATAAGCTTGTAACGGGTTAAACAAAATTTACATGGCTAGATAAGTCAGTTATGACTCCTTGAGTTTTTAGGCTCTTTAATTTTTGTCTTATTTATACATATAAGTGGGTACTTAACGTGTCATAAGCTTGTATATCCGTCACAAATGAGACTTAGTGTAGTTAGAGATGGGGTAGAACTGTAGAAGTGTATGACAGACTGGTTATGGGGTTAATCCACTAGGATTTTAGTTTTTATATCATCATACCATTAAATTTTATCAGTTTTAACTTTCGATAAAAGATAGGGGTACTATAATTAGGATAGGATAGGATATCTTCGTTGTCTCATTTATGTTATCCTAGTTTATCAGTTTTTACTTTCGATAAAAGATAGAGGTACTATAAATAGTAGTGATGAAATATTATATTAAATTTTTATTTTATTTATATATAATAAAAAGAACATATTTAGAGAAAAATTGGAGTGAGATATATATTCTCTTTTATCTCGTTTGTGTTATCCTAATTTGATTTTTTTGTTGTTGTGGATTTTTGCTACTCCATGGAACATTTTTGATATGGAGTATAAAATACTACGGCTAAAATATGATATTATTAACTTAATATGCAACTTTGTATATGTATTTTTTGTCAACGAGATGTACAAAAAACGTATATTAATATTTACACTCTAAAAATTTTACTTCTTGTCTCCTTCGAAATGCCAGCAACGACGTTGAGGTTAGTATTTCTGATTGGCCCATTTATTTTACAGTCACTTGCTGGTGGATTTGGCGATGGCGTAATAATATTGTCTTCGGCCGTGAGGATGAAAACCCGGTCCATCCCCATATTTTCTTATATCAACAATTCGAAGTCACTAAAAAGGCTTTCGACAAATTCGATTTTCTAATCCCTATACCTTGATCTCGCCATGTTGAAATTTTTATTCGTTGGTCTCCGCCACCACACATATGGGTGTTACTTAACACGGATGGTGCTGCTAGAGGAAACCCGGGTCCAACTGGTGGGGGTGGAATATTTAGGGATCCGACTGGTAATTTTATCTCGGCATACTTCTTGTCTTGTGGGAATTGCTCATCTATGAAGGCGGAGCTGCTAGCTCTTTTAGCTGGGTTGGAACGAGCCAAGGAGCTACTCATCCCAAAGCTATTAGTCCATATGGACAATTCACCGTGTGTGGAGATTATTAACGGGGATCAATTGGTTAGCAACAGTTTAAAGTTTATTGTGAAGCGATGCAAGGATCTAATGAATGACTCTTCATGGTCCGTCAAGTTGGAGCACATCTACAGAGAAGGAAATAAAGCAGCCGATATGCTTGCTAATCGAGGGATAGAATATAGTACTTTTCCTACTTACTTAGACTCTCCTTTCGATAATCTTTGTTCTATTCTTAGGGATGATGTTTTCGGAGTTACCACTTCTCGTATTGTAGCAAATAATTAATCCTAGGGGCTTTGCCCCTCATGAGCATCGGAAAAAAAAAAAAAATTACTTCTTGTACGTATGAAACAGGAAAAATATATATATATTTTTTTAAATCAGAATTAGGTTATTTTCACTGTTGCTCTCTTAGTTATTGTCCTAGGGGAGTCAATAGAATAGCTCACTCCCTTGCTCAGCGAGCATTGTTGTAGGTTATTCTATGTCTAGCTGTCAAACAGGAAAAATATTTGTGCAATGGTATTGTGAATTTGAAATACAATAATACATGGGCCAATCATCAAGCGCTTGTGCGCTAAAAAAACGAATCTTGATAATGTTTTCTTATAGAAAGAAACTTTATAGTTTTCTATGTTGCCTCGATCCTAAGCCTCGACAACCTTCGAGGGTAACCCTACTCGGAGTAAGCCTATCGCTCCTAGGTGGAGGAAGAGGAGGAGGGACATGTGTTGCAGGGTTTATGCCCGGTAAAGTCTCAATTAGTTTTATTACAGTTTCCAACTATTTGGGACTAGATTGATTTTACCCTATACCAGCTTCGTTTCTCCACTTAGGTGCTGGGCTCCCTCCTCACTCTTTTCTCGAGATCCTCCGTAGTGGGAGGTGGCCTTGTGACCCATGGTTAATCGGGCCAAAACATTGGCGATTGCATTTGGTTGCGTTTGGTTGTCCAAGCTTGACTGCTTAGTAGGACATGGTCATGTGTCTTCAATAAGTTGGATAATGATAGTAGACATTGTTATAACTGTCTTCATGGTCACAACTCGCCTTAATTGTCTACTTACATTAACTCTATGAAGCAAATTACTAATGATAGTAGACATTGTTATAACTCTCGTTATACCTACAAAAACGAAGAAATATATGTTATTAAAGTTTAAAAACGATAAAATAAATCATATTTAAGCAACATTTACAAATAATTTTCTATAAATTAATCAATTTTGGTCTTCTGGTCGAATCCGATCCAATTTTACAATCCGGACCGAACAATACACACCCCTAATCCAATGTTCGCATTCACATATCTGTGTGACCGTGTCCATGTTCGTATCTGTTTCGTTGTTACCTAGAACACCGCTTTTCGCTTGTAAATAAATGTTTGGTCTAATTTGCTTAAAATGAGTTTTTATTTTTTAAACTTAGTTTTTCAATGTTTCAAAAGTAGTTTTCAAGAAACAAAACATCAAATTGATGCTTTTACTAGTTTAGATCTCGCGCAATAAATGCGCGGTATTTATAGAGTTACTAATATAGACCCCGTGCAATATTCACGATATTTATAGAGTTTTACTTCATATTGTATTATTTATAGAATTTAAATCGACAATTCACTTATTTTTCATGTTTCTCTTTAATGTATTTTGATTGGAGAAATAAATAAAAATTTAGATCAAGTAATAAAATGAGTATTTTTTTTTGTTTTTTTACCGATAAATTAATGATGTTAATTTAAAAATATTTACTAATAACATATTTTTTAGCTGCAAATTTTTATCATAAAAAGTCGAAGAATTTTTAACAAATATTTACTAATACCATATTTTTTAGCCGCAACTTCTTATCATAAAAAGTCAATAAATTTTTATCATTAAGTTATTTAAAAAAAACAATTTCCTTATCCTAAAAAAATCGGAGATAAATTTGTGCAGGATGTGAAATATTAAATGATATAAATATTTAAATACAAAAGATTATGTTCATTTATAACTTATCATGTCTACACTTATAGTATATGGTAAAAATATCACGCACTATTCTAGGAAATATCTTTTAGGCGGGAAAAATGGGAGTTTTCCCTATTCATTCTTATCCTAAAAAAATCGGAGATAAATTTGTGCAGGATGTGAAATATTAAATGATATAAATATTTAAATACAAAAGATTATGTCCATTTATAACTTATCATGTCTACACTTATAGTATATGGTAAAAATATCACGCACTATTCTAGGAAATATCTTTTAGGCGGGAAAAATGGGAGTTTCGCCTATTCATTTAGTAAATAGGGGATTGGGTAAAAACAGGATATTTCATATTTAAGTTTTTGAAAATCTAATATTAACTTTTAAATTTATGATATATTTGGCACAAAAATATTTTTAAGTCCAAAAACACTTTAAAATGTAACAGCAAGTCTCATTATAGACGGGGATATCCGTCTATAATAAAAGACGGGTCGAATCCCTCTCACAAAGAGGCAAGTGGGAGGCCAAATGGTAACCCACTTGGTTTTCCACTTGCCCTCCCACTTGCCTCTTTGTGAGAGGGATCCGACCCATCTCTTATTATAGACGGATATGCCCGTCTATAATGAGAATTTGTGAAAATGTAAGGTGAAACACAAATCATCGTATCAGAAATTGAATTAGATAAAGCTTCTATAACACACATCATTTTGGCGCTTTGATTCATCTACCCTTACCACCAGTTTACCCTTGGCGCCTCCGCAAGTTTGGCCTGAGAGAGGAAGCAAGCTGCTAATTGAAGGGATAAAAATGGCGGACATGCTTACTGATTTCGACTTCGACGATCCAATCCCTCCTATTACCTCCAAGAAACGGTTTACTCTTCCTTCCCTTTTTTCTTTCATCATTTTTATTTTCTATTCTAGGGTTTTGATTTAATTCTGCTCTTTATTATTCGTTTCTCTCAAAATTGTTACTTTCAATCAATTTTTTTTTACTTTTTTACGTTTTTTCACACTAGGGTTCTGAATTCATACTGCATTTTACACTTTTAGTTAGTTGCTCCCTCATAAGATATTTAATTTTGTTCCGAATGCTGAATGCCGAAGATTCCGGTTGTATTTGATGGATTATATTTCCCTCCTGTGTGTTACACTAGATTCCGGTTGTATTTGATGGATTATCTAACTCTAAGTTTACATAGGTGCTTTAAGAATCTAAGATATTCAATTTTGGGAAGTAAACTATTTCTGTCATTTGACTCGTATAACCGCGCAAAATTCCCTTTCGGTTGTTGTTCTAGCAGTGTCTCAGGGCTTAGGCTCTAGGGTTTTGATTTATGCTGATGTATTCTTGTTAAAGCTTCAACCTTTAATTTAAATAGTCCTAGTAAGGTTTTCAATATTGGCATTCATTTTGAAATGTTGATGTGCAATACGTTTGGGAAGTCATTTGTACTATCGTGTTACTGTATTTGTAGGCTATGGGTACCTTGGCATAATTGTATGGGTTTCTTGGGTAATAAACCTTTTGAATGAGTATCCACACTTAGGTGCTCTGATTTTGTCAACAACAAAACCTATGTCCCAAAATGATTTTGGATCGACACTCGTGAACAATTATATATTGAAAAGATGAAACTAGAAAACTGTCTGAAGAAGTTGAAGAAATTGAACAAAGGAAAGTGAGTGAAAGAAAGGGAATTAATAAAGAGAAGAATTTGAAACCAAAGTGTAAAGTAGAAACGTAAAAATATCTTGAGAAAATCTTACGAGGGGATCAGAATAGATGTAAAGAGGAAAGATAAATGAAGGGAACAAATATGTAAAAGTTTGAGAATACACAACACGAGTATATATTTGGATGCTGGTGAATTTATGCGAACTTTGTTGTTTAGTCTCTAAAGGTTCCTTAAATGGTGTATAGTATATGCATTGTTTAGTCTTTCAGGATGAATTTTGCATTTCTTTAGGCTTAGGATGGCTTGTAGCTAGGTCAAATCTGACCTTGGTGTTGGGTTGCAGCTTGTTGTTAGCCGTATTTTCTGTGATACATTACAATTTGTGTCCTTAATACACGTAAGGTTTGGGGGGAGGGGTTGCAGGTTTGTCGATTAATTTGTTTATGTGGTTGGCCTGCTGTGTAGCTGTTTCTTTTGTCCCCTGATGTACTTTCATAATGTTCAAAGGCAAGACAATTTACTTCAGTTTCTGTGCGTTTTAAATTTCAGGAAAAACGTTATAGGCTTGGACGACCTTTTTAAAGATTACAAGAAGGATCAAGAACAAAGTAAGAGGAAACAATTAAAGACTGGAAAGACTTTAAAAAATTGGGATTCGGACGATGATGATGCTGTTAAGACCGAAACTCAATTAACTAAAACATTTCATGACTTTCAGCAAACGGTATAATGGAATTTTCTCATTTGGATTTATAAGTTTCTTCTCATCGTGTCACCGGCATATGTAATTATGGTGGCTGTTGTTTATGCAGATGAAAGAAGTTGATGGACAAGAGATTGAGTTAATTGAACATCACCAAAAAGATGTCAGTTTAAGTTGGGGACTTGAAGTATTTGGAGAGCAGGTTTTTTTTTTTTTTTTTTTTTTTTTTTTTTTTTTTTTCGTAATATCTTATTCTTTACAAGTTATTGCGGTAAAGCATGATTTTATATCAGTGTGTAAGATAACTTTCTTAATATAACAGAAAACTTCGTCGCCCTGTTTGGTCACTGATCTTGGAAGTTCCTTGATATCAAAAAATTCTCTGAATGATGAAGTTAGTGCTCTGTTAGAACCGGCCCCACGGACTGGTACGTGCTGCAACTTTCAATTTCTTAATAATCTGCTTTATAATTTGTTTTCATTTTATTCTGCATTAGGAAGCTAAGTATTGATAGGTACTTTTTATGTATTTTAAAGGGGCGACTTTCCTAAGAGGGCTGTTGCTGAATGGGTGGCTTTCGAAGTTGATTATACATCATGGTTATCTTGAAGAATCAATAGCCAAATGGACTCTTAATTTGTGTCAGTACACAACTGCATTCTACACTGTCTCTTGTACTACTGCAGCAAGTAATGCAGTCTAATCACTCTTTTTACGTTTCTTTCGTTTTATCCAGTATTATACTCGTCAGAGGAATCACTGATGACTTCAGCATGTGACTTCTGGTGTGATGTTCTTGTGTGTGATAAGGTCAGCTAGATAACTAGTTCCTCACATACTGATTATGTGCTTTTCAAATTGATTTTGCTGGCACCTGCTGTTTTAACATGTTCTACTCAATGTCTTCTTCTTTTAGGCTATCAAACCCATGATTAAGATTGAATGGTTTCCCGGCTTTATGGAACTACAGAGAGCTCTTGAAAGCTTTGGGTTTCAATTGTATTCTCCATCTAATATTTCACCTGATGTTCAGTCATCAGAAAAAAGTGAGCAAGAATCATCAAAAAGCAGTGAGTAACTGTTTTCCATCTCTTTTCCCCCCCTTCTGGCAGAATATATATTCAATGGAATTTTTTTTGCTTTACTCATTTGCTTAAAGCTGTGATACTGTGTGATAACTCATTAGTTGTATATATAGCTTTATCTAAAGGTAGAACGGAACCAAAGAGTTAATTTAATTATGGCATCATTTGTATGGAAGCTGGTGTAAACCCACAATATGGACATCGCATTAGCTCCTTTCATTCTTAACTTTAAGACGTGGAAAAAAATTTTATTTGTAGTTGACTTCATTTATCTGTTTGGCAACTCCAAAATCTGCTAGGGTGATAGGCTGATAGCCCGGGACCCGGGTCCTTTAGATGGGAAAGCCAAAGTGTCCACAAAGCTGCTTACTTGCATAAAACAGTGAGATTGTTGAAAGTGGTGAATTAGAAACATGTATGAAACCTTAGCTTGAAATCGTCAAACATTGTTATGTGCTTTATATACCATGCTCTTCATTTACTTTTGTCATGCTAGGCTTCCCGTATACATTCACTAGCCACAAGGAGAAGTGTCGAATTCGTAGGAGTCGAAAATCGTAAATTGTCATTGACAATCTACTTATATTGATTATTTTTTGTTTGCTAATCTATTTTGCTGGACTTCTCAAAGGCTTTTGTTGTTTTAGCAGGTCCACATCTCAAAGGACCACCAGCTAATATTAGAGCATGGATTAAATTTGCTAGTGCTTGCTGTCGAGTAAGGTTTGTAAATGCATAAAATTTGGAAGTGTTTTGCCTTGCAATTTTATACTTCCTCCCCACCAGCTAATATTAGAGCGTGAATCAAATTTGCTGGTGCTTGTTGTCGAGTAAGGTGCATAAAATTTTGGAAGTGTTTTGTCTTGCAATTTATACTCTCTCCCTCTGTTGTGGTGGGGGGCGGGGGTAGTTTCAAGGGTGCCGGTTATGAAGGGGAGTGTTGACAGCAATGGCAGCAGCGACGGTTGTGGGTGGGTTAAGGCTAGGCGTGGCAAAGGTGAAGTTGTGGGTAGTACTGGGAGATTGTAAGGGGTGAGACTAAGGTTTTAGGGGAATTGTGTGTATGGGTTTATCTGTCCATCATGGAGAATATATGTCCAAATAAGGAAATAGGTAAAAAACCCGACTAAGCTCAATAGGGAAGATCAAGCATGCTAGGATGGTGCATTAGGTTTGTAATGTGTATCGTATAGGAGATGCCCGACTAGGGAAGATTTTCATTGTTAATGCAGAGAGAAAGAACATTCTTAAACTGACTTGAACAACGCTCTTTCCATTTGATTTATACTGTCTTCATTTGACTTTCGTGTCAAATTGTGTCAAATTTGACCAGTATTTTCTCAAAATATACAATTTCTACAATTTTTTAAAATCGGTGATATAAAATTAGCACTTTTGATGAATCAAGCTGAACAAATTTTACATTGTATATCGACATGAGTTTTGAGAAATTGACCGTCAAAGTTGATATCTGAACACCAGAGTGGAATGGGAACAATATAAATGAGATAAAGGTAGTAGTAAATGATGTTTTTCTGCTTTAGGTGGTCCTACGCTCCTGTACAAGAGCCGTTTTCACTTTTTTCAAGGGTCAGAGTGAAATACTGAAATTGTATAGGAACCTCTATCATGAGTTGGCAGCCTTCTTAATGCTTTGTAATGATCTGTGCAATATTTGCTACATGCTTTCCTTATGTAACTGGCAATCAAGCGAGGATAATGTTCTCTGAAATCTGATAAATTTGGATATGAATCTCATAAAATAGTGAGAATTTCAAGAGGATTGATTTCCCATATACAAATTGGTACCCTGAATTTATCTGAATTCAATGCCTATACAAGATAATTACAAGAGGTTTCAGCCTTTTCTTTTTGCATGTAGTTCAAATTTTTGGTCAATGGTCAATAGGTAAAAGCCTTTCGTGAAAGTACAGGATAATTGGTGTATGTTTGAATCCCGCCCATCACCTCACTTTGCGCAGGAGCCTGTTTGGGATAGTAGGGTATTGGTTATGATGATGCTACATGCAGTTGGTTGAGTTCATGATTGAATCTTCTATTGAACAGCGTGATTTATTTTACTGGAGAAGAATGGTATTTCTGGACCAATGTTTGGATGAGTGAACTTTGAGTATATCTGTATGTTACCATTCACCATAGCTTGTTAAACCTCATATACGTGTCCTGTATTCCTATGATTGTGTAAGTACTGTGGAAGCCTATGTTTTAATGGCTAGTTACGAGTTCAAGTTTTCTGTTTGCAGGTCTAGTTATTTGATATTTTCGACATTAGAAGCCCAAGAATTGGTTGCAACAACTGTTTGCCTTTTCTTAGATAGAAATCTATTGGGTCTCACTTCAGAATTGCATGATTCCTTGCTTCTAGCTGTCAACTATTTCGAGGAAAAAGAATGGTGTAGCAGCTGTGAGAAAGTCACAAAAAATATTACAGAGAGGTAATTTGGCTCTTGTTGCTTGGGCTTGTATTTTTTACTGCACTTCGAGTTCCACATAACTTCAAAGGCTATATTCAGCACATATATTGCTTTCAAATTTTATAATATTTTTACATTGTTTCTCGGATGATATTTTGTAAAATATGATGTAAGCTTCGTTGAGTAGATTAACTTGATTTTTAAGCATCTCTATTTTCTCTTTAAGATCCTGACGTAGAAGTTCAATAGCCGCTTGTAGTACATACGTCTTATGCAACTGACTAATTGCTAAGCGTATGTTAGTCTAAGGAAAAGGAAACCAAGGATTTCATGAAGAAACCTTTTATATGGGACTAGTCTTAAGTCTTAACTCTTAAGTGGTTCTTGAAGCTAGAGCTTTGAACTTCATCCGTATTACCCAAGTTATATGATCATGTATAGTTTTGTTACCGTTTGTGACTGTTCTATTCATTTGTAAGGGATAGATCAATGGAAAAGAAAGATGCATGTGAGGAAGATTGGGGATCAAAATGAACTTTTAGTTGAATAATATACTTTTACAGGTTGTGTTCTGTACTATGTTACTTGGACTCGCACATGGGTTAATATCTTAGTTTGAGAAGGCGTAGGCTCACTAAGGCAAGGGCACCCAAGGCACCAGGCACAAGGTGCACACGCGCATTGATTTTTCAAATGAAAATGTAAAATTTTGTTCGACAATAGTAGCCTTTTTTTACAGTGGCTAACATGCAAGTAAGTGAACATTAAGGACAAGGGGGAGAAGAGAAGGGTAAATAATATAATAGTTTTTTTTTTTCTTAGATAATGGTAGACATATTAAAACCACCTTCAAATCTTTTTTTAATAGCTATATTATAATTGGGAAAGTAATATTTGGATAGTTGTTTCTTTCTTTTGCTGCTCCTGAATCTTTTTTTTTTTCCTGTTAGATTTCTTATTCTGAAATGTCTACCTTCTGGATTATTGTCACTTTGGTGCACTGAGGTTTCATTTATTACACTTGGGTATTTCGACGTTTGAGCTATTTCTCACTTTGGTGATTTATAGGCTAATATCAACAAAAATCGTAAGAAATCTCTTTCAAAATAAACTCTCTTTTTGCAAAGTTGCATGAAATTTCACTTTAATATTTACTCAAGTGATTAGTATTGAGTTTATTATGTTGAAAATGTCATTAAATTACATGAAATTTGACTATGTTATACCTTCATACCGATTGAGAGAATTTAAAATTGAGATCACCAAAGTGGAAAATATCCAAACCGGCCACTAAAGTGTAGCTGTTGAAAACTTTTGGCGTGGTTTAAAATATCGTCCTAGAAATGTTGTATTGCCTCAGATGTATCGTTTTACTAAGGTTGTCGATACGGAGATATCGCGAGATTTACGGCCCACGGGCCCGTAAACCGTCTGTGCCAAGTTATATCTTGAACTGGCCAAACTTTTACAAGAGCACTAGAAAATTGTGTAATATTGCCATACTGGTGAAGTTAATTAGTTTAAACAGATTTAATCGTAACTCAATATGAATTAGACAAATAAGACAATAGACGATAAAATATGTACAAAAGCTTTTACTGTTAACTATTGCAGCGATAACTTATCTGAGTTTCGATGGCCAAGTCAAGTATGATAGCGCGACATCGTTACCATGACAGACACGACAAAGTGGAATTCGCTCAAACTTCAAAGTACCAAATTGAAATAAACATAATTCGTGCTTCTTATTCCCTTTCTTGAAATTTGTTTTAGTGCTGTACTGGACTTTTTATCCCTATCGGCTACGTAGTAGCTTCTGCCATTGCAGCCCCTTATTCACATTTCCTTATCTGGTTTTTGTCTGTGAGCAGCAAGACGTTTTGCAGCTCTTTAAAATGCTGTAATGTTTCGACCACGGTCCCCATGAGACTTCTCCTGAAGTGTATGAAACCTTGAATTTGTTTGAGCAGTTTCTGAATATTTTGAGCTCCTAATGACATTCAATATCCATTTATTTTTGCTTATAGTTATTAATATACTTTTATTAGTAAGGATGCCTTCTGCCCTTCTTATGTCAAAGTGGAGCACTTTAATATTTTACTGGGGATCGTTATTTGTGGTTAATGAACTATCAACTATTGGGGCTCATTTTATGCGATCAGTGATCTGTTTAAATCCCATCCCAAATCCGGGTGACTAATTTTAGCTTAATGTCACATTGGATATGTCCTGTTTATGTCGTGATAAGGATAATGTAATCTTGTTTTATTTTCATTAACTGCAGAGTACCCTGTGACTTGAATTGCTTGAGAGCAGTGGAATGTATTTCAGGAGTAGATACTCGTAGCAAGCAACTAAGAAGTGCTCTAGCTTCTGAAATGCTCAGACATTGTTTCACTGAGGTAGATTTTATAGTTCTATGCCTCGTCAAAACCCTAAATGTCCTTGTCTCATTCCATAATGTCAAAGTCACATTTGAAGTCTTAATTTTCAGATTAATGTTGATGGTATGTACACGTCTTTAAACAAGCCCTTTGTAAGTTGCTGGTTGTCATGACTTGGGTCCTGTATACAAGCAAAATAAAAGAAAATGCATCATTATTTGTCATATGTTGGCCGTCTCTATAATCTCTGCAATTTAAAGATGCATTCTCACCAGTTTTTCTTTCATTTATGTAATTAGTGGGATGTTATATACGGAGTATTACAGATTACTACTGTTTACTTGCAGTTAAGTGATGCAAAGGATATCTTAAAGTTTATGCTCTCTAAAAATTTGAAAGACAAGGACTGCAACCTGTCAAAGATATATATTTACTTCGTCCTTATTGAAAACTGGCTTCTGTTTTCGGATGAATTTGGACCTGTTATCAAAGAAATGTGGAATGGGATTATCAGGAAGTGTTCTAGCCAAATTTGCAACACTGATTTCAGGCCTTGTGCACAAGAGGTGGGTGACTGAGAATAGAGAGGTGTGGGGTTTCTCCATTATTGTTGTTAGACGTTAGAAGTAATGTTGTCAGTCTCTTTTTGTGCAGATCCGTAATAGGGCTTCGTATCTTCTGCAAAACACGAGCAGCGAGTAATAGTGTTGTAGTATGGTGGTGTCCATAATTGGTAATGTTTCATACTTCCCCGTTATCTGGGTTTGTCAGTGTTGATATGTATACCCTAGTCGCCTTGACTATTGCACTTGGAGGCAGATAATTGCTCATTGGGGAGGGCCTGGCACCTGCCGCCTTTTACGTGCATATGGAGTTTGGTACATAAGCCCGCTTTTGGGCACCCTTGGCTTCGTGTTTTGAGTAATATGAAGAATATTTTAACCCGAGGTCTACTGTTTCAAAAGTGTCCCCTTATTTTGTGATTGAATTTGTTTTTTCACTGTTGCAGGTGATTCAGTTTTTGCTTCTCGAAGATCTCACTTTATGAAGTATCCCAACCATCAAGCTTGTGTTTTAGGTAGTAGTCTCAGTTTGTCCAGCCTTGTAAGTTGTAACTATGCAGTAAAGCTTGATGCACTCTAATATTGTGTAAGTAACTTGTGATGCAACTAATTGTTACATGACTATATTAAGAGCTAAGGGTTGGACTTCAGCAATCTGTTTTTTTCTCAACCACTATACATGGTGTTGGTTATTGCCCGAACCAAAATAACAACTCTTAATCCATCGACTCAATCGATCCATCCATACATAACTCTTTTAAGTCTTAACCATTGGCGTTAGGCCTTTACCACATTCCATGGACCTTCCCTTCCGAACATCAGCCGATGAGGACATCAATTGATAAGATCGGGACGTCCATATCAAAACTTCAATGTTGGACAATCAAACTCGTGGAGGATCGGGTCTCAAATATTCAACCATCATATTAACTCTCGCCAAGAAGTTACTATTTTAATTTACAATAAATGATAAATGTTTATGTAATAAAAATAGTGTACACTATGCTACTTTGATATGAGAAAAACTCTTGCACGCCTAATCACGCAATAAAGTGTCAAATATAACTAATAAATTACTCAACATTTAAACTACATAGTTAAGATTGTTAACAAGGTTTAATTGTTAAATGAATATATAGGCATTTCGAGTAAAGTCATTTGGGTCGAGTTCAGGTCAGATCATTTCATTATTACTTATTTTTCGGTTAGGTCACCTTCGATCGGGTCAATATGGGTCATTTTGAGTTGGGATTTTGTCTTAAACAAGTCATTTCAGGTCTATCACGTCTCAAGTTCGCCTCTTAACCGTGCTGAGGTCAAATTTATAGGTTCAGAAATTTAGCAATATGAGTTACCGATCATATAAGTTAAGACAAATTTTATTATTAATATACATATTGTCTGTCTAAATAAACTCGTGTATTAGATTTCACAACTACTCCTCTCTAAAAAAAACTCTCTCTAAAAACCCTAACCTCCATCAATTATACATGGCTCCCATCGATCATCAATCGATGATAAGCCCCAAAATGGCTTTATTTTTCATCCAATTGTATGCAGATCTATCTTCTATTCAATAATAATATCTCTTTTGGCGATATCCGTGTTTCCGTCCCTTATTTTGGGGTTTTCCATTTATTCGTGAGTTTAGTCTCATCAGTAATATAGTCAAGAATAGTGTGTTGATGGTTCGTGGTGTGTTCTTCCAAAGGGTGCAAATGATTTGTGAACGATCTTTGGAACCAATTAGAGGTAAATTTTGAGAAAACGGATTACGCATCTGAGGTAGTACCTCAGACCTTATAATTTTTGAGCATATACACATTTTTTCTGAGCATATTACCATTTATAAATATAGTTTTTTAGCAATATTATATTTTTTTAGTGTAATGTGCTCAAAAACTTTATATTAAAGTAGAACTCAAAAACTTTAAAATAAAACTCAGAAAATAAACAATAAGAGGTACTACCTCAGATGTATAGTCTATGATCTGGCCAAACTTTATCTCAATCAAACAAAAGATTCCCTCAAAAGTTACATGAATATAGCGATAATAGGACGAGCCGAATTGTCAGATCATGTTTTGAGATCCCAATTTATAAGAAAAATAGGTTTCTTTGGTTTCTATTAGATTGGTTTTCGATTATTCATATCGCTGTATGACGTTCTTTGAAATGTTCTTTTCTTTCAAAAAAAAATAATAAAAAATAAACTCATGTATTCTTTCACGAGTTTAAGACTAGTAAATAAAACAAACACAAAATCTTAATTTGTAAACCGGTCAAATATATCACCACTTTCAAACAACAAATAAGATGGTGAGGATTATTTTATTATAAAAATGGTAACATATTTGAGCCGTCTAGATATTTAGACGGATATACCCGCCTGCAAATGCAATGAGCAATGAGATTAATTGATAAAACAAAGGCTATCCGAGTACTAAAATGGCAGAGCGCATAGCGGAGAAGGCATAAATAAAATTCAAAACACAAATTCAAACGGTTAGAACTTTATAATCAAACCCCTCTTTACTTCATCCTCAACACTCACTACTTTGGATTCTCACACTTTATTCTCAATCACACACTTAATTGCAGATTCCTTCTCTTTTTCCCCAATTTAATTCCATCTCTTTAATTTGAAGCTTACGCATTTCCTCGGTACGTAACTTGTATTTCAATTTCCCCCAATTTCAAATCCTTCATTTTCTTTACTTTTGCCGCTCTTTTCATTTCGCTTCTTATTTATACATACATAACCCACAATTCTCACTTTCAACTTTAATGTCTGCGGATTTTATTATTATTATTATTGTTAATTAGTTTGAATTTTGGATGTAATTTGATGGGGTTTTTGACTATGAAGGGCGATAAAATGATTAAGGGTTCGTCGTTTGGTAGCCGGGTCAAGAAGAAATTGTCGGATATTACTAACATTCAATCTAATCCCAAATCCCCTTTTAAAGATCTACTCAATTACAATCATGATGATTCTACCAACAATTATGTTCAAATCCTTCTCAAGGTACTTAATCGTTTATTTTTATTTATTTGTTTTAATCAATTGTTCTTGTTTTTGTGGATTATCTTCATTTTTATCTGTTTGTTTTGTTTTTCTCTACGATTCAGGAAAATGCTGTCATGTCTAAGCTCATAGAAGAAAAAGAGTATCCTTTTTTAATGTATGATGCCATTTTTTAGAGCAAAAACTAGGGTATAGTTGCCCCGTTTAGTTGGATTCTTTACATTTCCCAAAATATGTGACGGGATGGTTGAATACTAATAGGAATAATTATAATAGTTGGACCTCAGCCAGCGTGACCATAGGTCACGAGTTCCAATCCTGACAATCTCAATAACTCCCCAAAAACTCACCAAGTGGAATTTCAGCACACGGTACGGGGGAGCCTGTGCACTAACCACCACTCTTCAAGCCCAATGGGTAGGTGACTGACTCGCTTCTTTTGGGTATATGATGGGATTGATGCCGATTTTTCAGTGTGGTTGGGATGGTTGTAGTTTAAGCTTAGCTGATTCTGGTAGTTCAAATACTCAGAATATGCCATTGTTTGATTTCATTAACCATTGTTAAGCAAAATCATCGAGTCAAATGGAGTTGAGCTGGAAAAACTGAGAGGCAATCTTCGGAGAACACAATTGCAGAATTGGCAACTTGCTCAAAGCAATTCACAGATGTTAGCGGTTGGTCTTTACTTATTCTTACCACACAACCGTTGGTTTATATTCGTTACTGACAGTCTGCAGAAGCACTGATACTATTTCTTGTTGAATGTATGCAGGAACTCAACATGAGTAAGGATAGGGTAAGTATGATCAACTGAAGAGTGATTAAAAGATAAAATTTCTTCTTTGATTTGTCTTTCTGTAGTTCATGAATGAAGCCACAACTTTTATCTGACTTTGTAGAATTTGATGCATTGCTTTTGTTGATTTTTCGACCAGTTGAAAGCCCTACAACATGATCTTGCGTGCAAGGATGCCTTATATAAAGCTAAGATGCACGACGCACAGGTGTGTTATGCTTCTGATTTTATGAATTTTATCGGAAAGCTTAAACAACTAAA
The DNA here is from genome assembly GCF_048544455.1 of Silene latifolia. Classification (NCBI taxonomy): domain Eukaryota; kingdom Viridiplantae; phylum Streptophyta; class Magnoliopsida; order Caryophyllales; family Caryophyllaceae; genus Silene; species Silene latifolia. The sequence continues at coordinate 7,951,760 of NC_133526.1, forward strand.
GAGAGGGAAATAACCCGATCTTGGATCATGTGTTTCCATCTTATTTAAATTAGGGGACAGCTTACTTTGTCCAACTTTCATGTCTTAACGTGAATGGTTGAGATTATCGTGTATGAAAAGTGGCGGAAGCTATTATATTGACATCTTATGTTTTGATAAGTCATACATCTCATGAACCTTTTAATACATGTGCTTATTCTATTTTTTTCGCTCTATTCAAGGTGGAAGAAAAGATGCAAGCTGAAGTAAACATCAAGCTGGTAAATAAGCAAATATATGGCGGTATTGCAAGATAATGTTGATACCTTTTTTTTCGCCTAACTTGTTTGTCATTATCTTCAATTTGGCTCAATGAAGGAAGGGAAGACTAAACCTGAAAAGGAAGATGTGGATCAACCAAAGCAGGCCAACGATAACAATGAGAATAGAGTTTCTAAAACCAAAAGAGGACGTGTAATAAGAAGCCAGTGTAAGTTTCCTCCGAGACAATCTAAATCTGTTATACTTATATTTGTTATTGTGTAGTTGCTCTTAAGTTCGAATACGTTTTGCGTTAACAAATTCATGTGGAATTATTACAGCATTAGGAGCTACAAATTCTCAACAAGATGTCAATAAGGAGATAGCTGAAAACAAAAGGTCAGTGAGAAGTTTAAATTTGTTGGTTTTGACGTTATTCCATAGCTCAAATTCAACTTGTGTAAGTTTCAAGTACGGATGGATCGGAAATGCAGGACATTTATGTGATGTGTGGTTACATAATTGTCTCATTTCTTCATCTTCGACGATATGAAAATTTGTATATTACTCCATGGGATGGGGAACCCTCATGGCAGTGATGAAACTTGTTGAACAATGTTTTGTTTATACACGACTAGAATCATAGAACAGTGATGATTGGTTTGGCTGCAAGTTGAGGTCTAAGTCTAACTTCTCATTTCAGAAATCTGTTATTATTATTTTTATTCTTATTTTTTAGTGTTTTTTTTTCTGTTGTTATACAGTTATACTCATAGAATCATAGTACTACCTTCTTTACAAATTTAACTTCTCCATTTTGACTATAGCAGTCGACCATTGTCAACTTTCCTGAAAAATTTATAACAATGTAAATTATGTGATGATTGATTTAAGTAATATTTTCGTGCTGTCAATTTTATAAACTTGAACCGGTTGTATTTTGTGAGATAAATAGGAAGGAAGGGAAGATTAAATCTGAAAAGGCAGATGTCGATCAACCAAAGCAGGCCAACGATAACAATGAGAATAGAGTTTCCAAAACCAAAAGAGAACGTGTAACCAGAAGCCAGTGTAAGTTGGCTCCACGACATCTGAATCTGTCATACTTGTAAAATTGTTATCATGTAGCTGCTCTTAAGTTCAAATACTTTCTGCGTTAACACATTCATGTGCAATTATTACAGCATTAGGAGCTACAAACTCTCAACAAGATGTCGATAAGGAGCTAGCTGAAAACAAAAGGTAAGTGAGAAGTTTAAATTTGTGATTTTTAACGTTATTAAATAGCTCAAATTCAACTCGTGTAAGTTTCAAGTACTGATGGAAATGCAGGACATAAGACATTTATGTGATTTGTTCTTATGTAATTGTCTCGACAATATGAAAACTTGTATACTACTTCAGGGAAAGGAGAACCCTCATGGAAGTGATGAAACTTTTTATCTTTCCTTATTATTGTTTTGACTACAAGTTGAAATCTCAAGTCTAACTTCTCATTGCAGAAATCTTTTTTTTTTTTTTTTTTTTTTTTTTTTTTTTTGTCTGTCAGTGTGTGTGTGTGCGCGCGCGCGTGTCATAGTACTACCTCCTTTACAAATTTAACTTCACCATTTTAAAAATTTATTACAATATAAATTATGTGATGATTGATTTAAGTAATATTTTCATGCTGTCAATTTTAGAAACTTGAACTGGTTGTATTTTGTGAGATGAATAGGATGAAAGCAGTACTAAATATTGGTTTCACTCTTCCTGTGGAATTAGCCGTCGTGGCTTGATTTAGTCATTTGCTATAAGTACGGCTCATACCATCTCAAAACCATTGTAAAATGGTTGTAATTTGGTGGGGCAGGTTTCTGATGTAATACTATGTCTGTAACCAGTACTCACAGACTAAGAACACATTATATCAGACATACATATTAGCAATTGTATATACATGTTGCAATGATTTCAGCTATGTGTATACACATTTTAACCGAGGTCATTCTGAAGATTTAATGTGTTTTTTTTTGTCTGGTGTGAATTCAGGCGGTGTTTGAGAAGGCAATCAGTTCGGTTGAAACCCCAGGAATCAGATGCAGACTTGTATGAGATAGATGTTAATGCCCCTACGAGTCAGTCCCTGGAGGGGCCTCGTTCACCAATCTGCGATAGGGAGGAGCCTTCTCTTTCATCGGTCTCCGATAAGAAAGAGCCTTCTCTTTCACCAGTCTCCGATAGGGAGGAGCCTTCTCGTTCATCAATCTCTGATAAGGAGGAGCCTCTTTCACAATCACTGAAACCCACACTACCGCCTCAAAGAACTTCCATCGGAAGGCCAACACGCAAAGCTGCTGAAAAGATACAGTCCTACAAGGATATGCCAGTGAACGTCAAAATGAGGAGACCCAGTTGAGCAGACCCCAGACGACCCGTTAATGTGAACAATTCCCGTCACCCACAAAGATCATCAGTCTGATGTCTGTACCTATTGCTGTAGTAATTATTTCTGTCAACTACTGGTTTTTCTGAACTGTAATATGTATGCAGCTAGCGACATTAACAGCATTTCTCCTTGGTTTAGTTACTAGTATCTCTCTCTCGAACCCTATGATGATCTAAAACTGGTCTTAAAAACAGTCTACTTAGCATGTTCCGTTGGTCTTGATATAAATTTAGCCACCCGCAGTAATGGCTGTAGAATGTGTATTTGCAAACTTTTTTGGTTACCCCAAATATTATAGTCTTTCAGTCTGGCAATGGATCATTGATATACCCGTCGTATGCTTACGCAGGACACCAAGAATCCAAGACTCGGTTGGGGTTATTCTCATGGATAGGTTGCAGTAAGTGCCCTGTCACTAGAATTTGAGTCTGTCTCCATTGCAGGGGAAAAGTATGGAGCTCGCTTGCCGCGGAGTCGATTGACATGTTCCAAACTTGATGTGCCCAGTATGCATCCTGATTACTCTACCTGTTCCAAGGATGCCCAGATTTTCTTTGAACGCCCCATGCAATTTCGAGTTTCATCCATCTATTACGAGCATTTCCAACCATGCTAACTCTCTTCCTCATCTCACTCTCTCATGACTCATGAGTGCTCTGATGCTCTCTCATCGTCAACTTTTCAATTTATAATAAAAATACTCCTTCAACCACAATTTACATCCACTCCGCATTCCACTTTCTTACATCACTACTATTGGTGCCCGGCTTCGCCCGGGCTACCTCTACTTACCATTAAATTTTTTTTCATTAAATAAATTTACTTTGAAAAGTACAAGGAGGCTAGACGAGCCGCTAAAAAGGCCGTACGGGATGCGAGGGCAAAAGTTAACCAAGAAGTGTCTGCCAAGTTGGACACGAGAGAAGGAGAGAAGGATATCTATAAACTGGCTCGCATAAGAGACCGAAAGACGAGAGATACTGGGAGAGTTAGGTGTGTGAAAGATATGGATGACAAGGTTCTGGTTCAGGATAACGAGATAAAGGCTAGATGGAGTTCTTACTTTGATAATTTATTCAATGGACATCAGGAACAAGGTTTTGGGGATGTAGAGGTAACACCAAGCATGGTTAACCGGGAATTTGTGCGTAGAATACAAAAGAGTGAAGTTAGAAAGGCGTTAAGGAAGATGGGGTCAAAGAAAGCAGAGGGACCGGATGGTATACCCATAGAAGTTTGGAGGTGCTTCGGGGAGAAAGGGATTGAATGGGTAACCATGCTCTTCAACAAGATTTGGAGGAGCAACAAGATGCCATCGGCTTGGAGGAAAAGCACTCTTGTCCCTTTGTACAAGAACAAAGGTGATGTCCAAGAGTGTTCCAATTATCGGGGAATTAAACTTATGAGTCATACAATGAAGTTATGGGAGCGGGTAATCGAGCAAAGGCTTAGGAGATATGTAGACACCTCGGAAAACCAATTTGGATTTATGCCCGGGAGATCGACTATGGATGCGATTTTTATCATGAGACAGTTGATGGAATACCATCGGGACAAGAAGAAGGATTTGCATATGGTTTTTATTGACTTGGAAAAGGCATATGATAGGGTACCAAGAGAAGTACTTTGGTGGGCTTTGGCGAGAAAGGGTGTGTCGCGAAAATATATTGACCTCATAAAGGACATGTATGAGGGGGCTAGTGCAAGTGTTCGCACTAATGTTGGGAGAACGGAAGAATTTCCTATTACCATCGGGGTGCATCAAGGTTCCGCACTTAGTCCTTTTCTCTTTGCTATAGTTATGGATGAGTTGACAAGGGATATTCAAGACATCCCTTGGTGTATGATGTTTGCTGATGATATTGTGTTGATTGATGAGACAAAAGAGGGGTGGAGAGAAAGTTGGAATTGTGGAGGCGGACTTTAGAGACTCGTGGGTTCAGCCGAGCAGAGTAAGACCGAGTATTTGAGGTGTCAATTCACTAAGGTGGCGGGGTTGAGATCGACAGAGGCGGGGAGTATTATTTTCGATGGGAATGTTGTTGAGGGTTCGGATTTCTTCAGATATCTAGGATCTATTATTCAAAAAGATGGGGAGTTAGACGGAGATGTGGCTCACAGAATTAAAGCGGGATGGTTGAAATGGAAGAGTGCTTCAGGGTTTCTATGCGATAAAGATATGCCCCAAAGATTAAAGGGAAAATTTTATCGCACGGCAATTAGGCTCGCTTCGCTTTACGGCTCCGAGTGTTGGGCCATGAAACATTGTCACATTCAAAAGATGAGTGTGGCTGAGATGCGCATGTTGAGGTGGATGTGCGGACATACAAGGAAAGATCGGTTAAGGAATGAGGTGATTAGGGAAAAGGTTAAAGTGGCGCCAATAGAGGACAAGATGATGGAAAACCGACTAAGATGGTTTGGCCATGTGAGAAGGAGACCTATGGACGCACCAGCTAGGAGGGTTTGGAGACTTGGAGAACAGAAAAGGTCCCTAGAGGCAGAGGAAGACCGAGACAAACATGGTTGAGAGTGATAGAGCACGATATGAGAGTTCTGGGGCTTGAGGAGAGTATGGTGACGGAGAGGGCACAATGGAGGGAAAGGATACATGTGGATTTTTAGTATTTGATGTTTTTTGACAGATTTAGTGTTTTTATTTATTTATTTAATTTAAAGAAATTAATTTATTTATTTTTCTCTCCTTTATTACACACTTTTTCAACAACCACTTTCTTATAGATTTTACCTGGTTCATTCCGGATCCTTAACTCTATTTCGGTTTTTAAAAATCGTTTTAATCTTTTCTCTCGATTTAAATTTTAAGTTTTTATAAAAGAAAGACGGAATTCGTTTTTAAAACCCCTAAGTTCACCTTGACTTTCCATTACATTTTCGTTCTCCCTTTTGTTTTTTATCTCCCCCTTTTTTATTCGCATTTTTAGGCGTGCGTTCACCCATGGACGGTTCGAAAGGATGATTCATGTCAGCCGACCCCAAATCATTTTGGGATTAAGGCTCTGATGTTGTTGTTGTTGTTGTAAATAAATTTACTTTAAGTTGCATAACCCATAAATTTATCATTAATATTTTTTTTATGACATATCCTAAAATTATGATGAAATAAAATTCGAGACAAATTCAATACTCCCGCTATTAATATTTTACTCTTATTAATGAAATAATATTGATAACATTTCACTACTTGCCCGTAATCATTGTTACTTTCACTACACTTGCCGTAATTATTGTTACTGTCTGCCACATTAATATTGATAATTTCACTATTCCTCCCGTAATTATTGTTACTTTCACTATTGCCGTATTAATATTGATTATTTCACTACTCTCATTGTTGTTTATATCACTTTCACTAATCTCGCACTCGCTGGTAATATTGTTACTTTTACTATTCAAATGAGTGATTAATATCATATAAATATATCCAATGTTGCAAATTTATACTAATTAATTATTTTATTTCAAGGAAATTGACCATCTTCTAGTCTTCTATAAATATTCAGGAAAATTACCAAGCATTTTCCTTTTTAATCTCCTTGAAATTGACCATCTTAATTAATTATTTTATTTTAAGTAAATTGACCATCTTAATTAATTATTTTATTTTAAGAAAATTGACCATGTTTTAGTCTCTTACAAATGTTTAGGAAAATTACCAAGCTTCTATATAAATTAATTTTAACCCAAACTATATAATATTTGCATTGAGATCCCTTAATCGGGTCCATCACACGGTGCTATTGATTTAAAATTATATTATAATTAATTTGTATAACTTTATTTAATTACATTAAAGTTCTTTGGTTTCTGGAATTAATATATAGTATTGATTGATTGATTTATCTCTCTTATTTTAACATATTTAACCCTTTTAATTATATTAAAACTATGGATTTCAACTCGATTTTTGATAATTTAATTTATCAACAATTTTCTAATGAAAGTCGTTGTATGAAAACGTCTTTAAAAAAACAGATAAAAGAAGGAAAATCAAATAATTATTTAACTAATTTTAAACAACACATCTTTAAACTAAAAGCAATATTTTTTTTTTTACAAGTCATTCTTATCTTACTAAATAAAACGCTAGAGCACCCACAATATCTCTTATCACCTATATTCGCCAATATTATCCTTATCTCATACACTCAGTCTTATCTAACAACCAAATATCAAACAACGGTTTAATTAAAAAATCTTATCTTAATAAATACAGAAACATTTCATGCATCCACATTGATCCACGTCACCTTATGCAATTTTCTTTTTCCTTTTTTATTTTTCCCATAAAATAAATCGTGGGCCCCATTTGCCAGTTAGTTGAATTAATTTCTTTTTCATTAAAGATTTATCGTGTTTATAATCTGATAAGTTATGCGCACCAAAAAAAAATAATCTAAAAAGTTAATATGTTTATATAATAATTCTTATTTCTTTAATTTTACAATTTTACAACTTTAGGAATATTAAGTAAATTGTAAAATATCAATACAATGTTCCCAAAAATTGAACAAATTAAAATTGATAGAATAAGGGCTAAAAAATTGATAGCTATAAAAATTTACGGAGTAGTTACATCAATCTTAAATAATTTTTGAAGCATACAATTACCAGATTACATATTTTCTAATTCTAAAAAAAAAAATTACCATTTGATTCTCATGAAGTATTACTATTACCAAAAAAAAAAAACATAATATTTTTTTTTATGAATAATGAAAAATAATAAAAAAAAATCTCAAAAAATTACTTTAAACGCTAGACAGGAAAATAATGAATATCATCACTACCGTTGAAAACAATAAAACTAAAAGAAATAATAAAATATTCATGTATTTTGGTTAACAATTTTTAAATGTTAATCATTATATCAATGTTCTTAAAAATATACCCGTGCAATTTTGCACGGGTTGAAAACTAGTTATTCTTAAATAGTACAACACTCTCCAACATTTTCCCTCAAAAAAAAAACGCTCTCCAACATTTATTATTCATCTTTCATATCTTTATATTTAATTCAACCAATATTTTTTTTTTTTGGTGTTGACCAGGAGTATCCCTTACCGACCGCTGGGGCAATCTCCTTCGGGGTACTGAAGGCAATTTAATGGGTTGACCCCTCCCAAGTTTGGCTTTTTCATTCGCAAGAGTCAGGAATCGAACCCCTGGCCACTTGTTTAAGAGATGAGAGCCCTTCCCACTCACACCAGCCAACTTTGGTTTTAATTCAACCAATATGTGAAACAAGATACATAAAATAAAAACTATTTTTAAGGTGTTATATGGATAGACTCAACCAAATTCCGAATTGTTCTATACTTGTTCCCATTATTGGTGAAAATGCACTAAATAAACTATTTAACCCGCACTATGCTCACTTATAACATGTGACCCGCGCTCATTGTTTTTAAACCAATTCAAATAAACCCATGGGCTCCTTGAACAAATGAGTAATTTTTTTTGACAACAACAAATAACATAGCTTAGACAAGAGCTCCCTGAACAAGATTATGAGCATCCTATTCACTCCCCTAAGACAGAAACTAAGAGAGCAATAATGAAAATGAGACGCAATAGACTTAATATCTTGGATAATGCAGTTGATAGATGCAATCGGCTTCTCCGCTCCCACAGCGTGTAAAACCAAGTTGATCACATGACTACAATGGGAAAGTCTATAAAAAACGCAAAATCTCATTGAAGACGGCACGTATCCGTCACTTTGGAGTGACGGATACCATTTCCTCTCACAAATGACCCAAATAGATGAGAGAGGGAAGCACATGGAGGTGCCCCCACCTTATCCCCCTAACCGTTTTGTGAGTGATATTACCCGTCACTTGCTCCGATCCATTTTCAGCAAGACTAACTAATAAAAAAAACATCATAGGAGTGACAGGAGAGTAAGTTAAGGGGGGAAACAATCAAGAGTTGACCATAGCTAGAATTGGGTGAGTATCGTTTAGAGTAGCAGTAATACACAGAGTATAAGTGTCCAAGCAAAACATACCAGATTGATATAACAAAACCCCCCGCCTTTACCGCCGATCCCACCTGATTACTTTGACCCTACTGTTGCTGCCTACATCAACCAATGTACCGTTAAAACATGATCCGACCCGTAAATCCGGCTCCGCCCGTATTTTTTAATATCAAGACCCGTAGAACTTGTTTCGTGAACCTATTAATTGGAACCTAAAGTAACGCGTCAAAACACGATTTGAATTGTTTGGCCTGACGGGTTAACATTCCTCAAAAAAAACCACTCTCCTAAAAAACCACTCTCCTAAAAAAACACATAACTCTATATTGTGTAAGTAAGTATTAAGTACCCTCATTAAGCCAATTTGGTGATTATATAAGGATTTTTTGTCAAAAACTACTTTATATTTAGGGGTATTTGTAAAAATACTACCTTATATTATTTTCTTGTTTTAGACTACCTTTGTTTTCTCATTTTTTGGTCAATAACTACCTATGCCGAAAATATGGCAAGATCTGGTCGATTTAGCGACTTTAACCTATCTCATATGTCTTTGTTAACATCAAACAACAATGATCAATCGCATTCAAACCACAATTTGACTTCAGATAAGAAAAATTTATGAAATTTACATTTCAATAATAACTTAAATTTCTACTAAAGTTAAGCTTAAGTACATCATGACTTCCCAAGATCAGGCTTAAGTAAGATTAAAACATAAAAGAGTCATGTGAGATAGTTTAAAGCCGCAAAACAGACCAAATATGTCTAGACTCTTAGCGCAGGTAGTTATTGGCAAAAAAATGAGAAAACAAAGGTAGTCTGTAACAAGAAAAATAATATAAGGTAGTATTTTTACAAATACCCCTAAATATAAGGTAGTTTTTGACCAAAAAAACCCATTATATAAGTCTCAAATCATTATAAACCATACTATTAGTTTAATTTTTTGTCTATTAGCTCTAAGCTTGAGTATTTGTCATATACGGAGTATTTGTTTTTTCGTAAAAACTATGAGTACTTCATAAAACTAGAAAGTTATTTATATTTTTGACGGAATTTTATTGAATTTCAAGGATCACTATGAGGAAGATTGTCTCGAAAATTTCACTTTCTTAAGATATTCATTCAGTTTGTTTCACCAATGATATAAAAATAACTGACAATCGGGTCGCTTAAGTTAGTTATGAGTCGAATTAAGGTAGGTCGGGTGATGAAGACAAAGCTTGACCCAGTTTGAGGAACCCAACACTAACTCAACCCGACAAGACTAAAACATTCGGTGAAGTGGAACCGAACCAAGATTATAGTGATAGCGACGACAAACTTATTTGCACGATATGACCCTAATCGAGATCATCATTGACCCGATAACAATTTAATCCAATAGATAATCAGTTAATTAACTTAACGATCCAAATAAGATTAAATTGACATTTACAGTATTTTGTTGACTAAAATTAGCATAACTTCACCAATGAATAACTTTAACATGAAATAATCAGTTCAAACTTAAAAACATGAGATAATATTTATGTTGATAGCACGACTTAACAATGACCGAATTAAATCACCTATCACCCGATGGTGAGCTGACATGAACCCTAACCGAGTGAAACTCAAGTGACTTGTCACAAGCCGAATCCAATATGACATGACAATTCACTTTAACTTTACTCATAATCGGCCTAAGTGACCTGATTGCTACCTTTATGGTTAACTTATAACATGCTCGGGTCGATTTTGGTTCATGTCTTGTCATCATTGATTCAGGTCATCTTAAGACAAGTTAGGTTGTGAACAATGCTAGTCAATAATCATTTTAAGTTTATGTAATCAACATACATTATGTCGAACGTTTTGAAGTTTTATTTAGACCTAAATTTCATATTAAAGAATTTTTAGATGCGTTATTTTAGCTTTAATTTAAGGGAAATGATAAATACAAGTATACAAGCCATTGAATCTATAAAATATTATTAAAAAGCTAGCCTAAAAATGCTACGTAAACAATGCCACATAGGATGAAAAAATGCCACGTACGCAATAACAACGTGACTTGGCAAACTAATATGACATGGATTATGTTGGGTGATGTCGGTATTTTGTGATTGGTGTACTTGTGATGGTTGTGGTACATGGATGGTGGTGTATGGGTGTGTTTCTGTTTTTCAGTTGTGGTTGAGTTTTGTTATCAAGAAAAAGGACCTGAAAACTCAAATCTTGGACTTTGATGTTTTTTTGTTAAATTGGTATTGTTAGTGAATAAGTGGTGATGGCCAGACACGTAATTTTGACTGTTATAATGGAATTGTCCCTGAAAAAAGGGTATATATTTTGATGGACAATCAATTCAATACAATTTACAGCTTCAGAGAAATACCTACAACAAGACCCAAGAAAGCGTCTCGGAGATTCGTCTCTTTGGCTGTGGTACACGTCATCAGGAAACCAACGAGCCCCTTGATCCAACGAGAGAGAAAAAAGTGCACTCACGCCCCAAAGACGTAGAAAGAAAAGATGAACACCGACCACAAAAATTTGTCTCCATTGGAGAGACTTCTGGAACACGTGTTCACATTTCAATGGGAACACTCCTACACTTTGGACCATAACTCCTGCTGACCCGGACCTCGTAGCTTTGAAAAGCAAGTAAAAAACTGGGTAACAATGGAGAAAAACACTTGCAAATCCCCCTGACCAAAACCCTCTCGGGATACCACCGAGAGCTAGGCTCAACACAAACCGCATGCAATGTACCATTCATCCTACATGACCCATGGATAACGGGACATGACACCCCAAACCAACATGAGCTTATTATTTCCCTTCATTTGTGTGGGAGGAAAAAGGGGATTTATGTTTCCCTTCATTCCTTGCCACAAAATTGACTCGTGGACAATCAGCACTAATAGATGGGGAAACAACTAGAAACTTCTACAACATGATATTCAGAGAAAACTTAAAGACCCAACTCCAGATATATCTCTGTCCCTCAACCCAAGGACGATGACGGCTTTGCTGCAAGGAGGCAGATGGAGGCTCTTGGTTGATGTTAGTTATTCGTGTCCAAATATGAAAATTGGATAGTTTGACCGTGTCCAAAAATCACCGTATCCGTTAGTTATTCGTGTCCTCGTATCCTTGATTTTATGACTTCAAGTGTCGGACACAAGAATTCTTACCCGTACCTATACGTCGTACCCAAGTCCGAGTACCATAGACACTGAGCATAAAAATTTTAAGTGAATTGCAATCGAGTTTATAAGATTGTTTATATTGATCGTTATATATATATACAAGGGATGGCAAAATTATTATAGTGTCGGCAGGATTATCATTTACGTCAGTGTTTTTGGAAGATCATACTCCTTAATATTTATAATTTATCATCACTTTGGCTTCTAATCTATACAATATTATTAAAAGGTTAGCCTAAAAATGCCACGTAGACAATGCCACATGTGATGAAAAAAAGCCACGTACACTATAACAATGTGACAAATTAATATGACATGGATTATCAATTTATTATTATATTGTATTAATTTAATTCACTTACTTCCCTTAAAATCTATCCATATTCCATTAGCTTTAAACTTAATTAACTAAAAAAAACTACAATAATGAAATTACGCATTAACTATAGTTAATAATTTCAAGATATTTCATATTGAGTAGTATTATATGTATTCGAAATAAAAAAACTGAATACATAAGAAATTAAGAACGAAGAAGAATAAATGAAGTTGAAAAAAAAAAAAAAAATTGTATTGTCACTGGTTCACTACTTTTTTTTAAAAGGCACTAATTCACTATTGTTGTTACTATAACTTTGTTGTATATAGAATATGTTTTACAGAACTAATTAATCGACAAATGAGTATTAAAGATCATATAAAATATTTTCTTAGAAAAATATAAATGAAAAAGAAAATATTTATTTAATTTAAGTAATTTACAAACAAATCTTGTAAATACTTACGTGAAATTAACACTAATAATAGAATTTTAAAAGGGTAGTAATACCGTGTATTTAGTTCATGAAATTTTTTCACGTAAAGGATAAGGTTTTTGGAAAATATAAAATATATGGAAAAGAAAATATTTATTTAATTTAAGTAATTTACAAAAAAATCTGTAAATACTTAAGCAAAATAAACACTAATAATAGAATTTTAAAAGGGTAGTACCATGTATTTAGTTCATGAAATTTTTTCACGTAAAGGATAAGGTTTTGTAAAAAAATAAAAAAAATAAAAAAAAAATTACATTGTTTAGCAATATATTTAGTAAGTAAAACTAAAATAATTATATTTATAATTTTGTGTTCTTGGTGAATTTAAATGAGACCTTCTCCATTCCACTTTTATTGTTTAATTATCCTTTAAAATTTAATGTAAATTAATTGTTTTTTCGAAGTTTAGTATGATAAATGACTTAACTATTAGTATCTATACAATATAATGAATAGTTTATTAATTGATGTGGTCATGTTATGCAATTTTAAGTGCCACATTTTATGTTATTTTTCTTTGCATTTTATTAGGAATAAGAGAACCAAGCAAATACAAAGTTGGTATGTATAAATTATGACACAATGAATTATCATAATTAAGTTTATTAGTAAAATTATTATACAATAAATTTGCATAATTAAGTGTATTAGTAGTGACTTTTCAGTTGCTCATTGAGTTTGTATAAATACTTCCTTATAGAGAAATAAGAGAACCAAACAAATACAAAGTCAATATTGTAACTCCCTAAAGTCAAACACATTTTATATCACGCATCCTTAATTCTCCATGGGTCATGTGAAATGTAAATTGAAGACAAACATTTCATCCGACTCCGTTTATTTGCTTTGAAAATCAATGGTTCAATTTCAGATAAATTTTGGATCTCAAAGTGGCGCTACATTGCTACTAAAGTTTAAACTTTTTAGTTTGTTTCCATGTTGATTTCTCCTGATTGTTCATAGTTTTCATACTATAAAGCTACAAACTTAAAAAATTACTTAAGTTCTGCGTAAAATAAAAAAGTTCAACTTCATAGTTATGAAGTCAAATAACTAACTCTGGTTCCTTCTTTGCTAATCACTAAATCACGTGATTAGTATTTGTAATCTGCTTATAAGGTGATTAATTTGCTTACATATTTTTTTTTGTTGAAATAAAGGTAGTACGTATAGATTATATAATTGAACAAGCCAATATGGAAGATGTTGTGCATTCTTTTAGTTTGATTTACATTGCTAAGACAAATTCGTCCTATTTCAAGATTCCGACACATTTGCAATATGTGATTAGTCACAACAATTGTTTTGGTTTGAAACATGGTGTAGAATATTCGGTTGTTACCCTACAAAGTAATTAAATACAATGAAAAATGATTATGCAAATGACTTGAGGCAACAAGTTACATCAGCATGTTTAGAATTTTATGAAGATTATAATTGTAATACAACTCAAATTCACAAGATATTCCACCAAATTGAATTTAAGTTTGCATACTTTGTCATTAACATAAGAATTTTCAGGTAATAAAACTATTTGTTCCTTCTTTGTTTATAATGTCATCACATTAAGTACACGTCGACTTACTAATAAAAAAGTACATTTCGACTTTGCAACCCACTTTGAGCAAACATATGCATGAATAAGTTTCAAGAAGGATTATAATCTGTATTAACTATCCACTTCTCAAACTAAATTCTTCCCTATTTTAAATCTTAACCCAACATGGATTATTTCACAACATATGTCAACCATTTTACATTTTATCTTAAAATCTTTTATTTATAATTGAAAAAAAATTGGTCTTCATTTTCCTTTCCCTTCATTAAATTTTCGTATCAGAACAAAGTTTTAAGGAAGCGTCTTGATAAACCCGTGCATTGCACGGGTCACAAAACTAGTTGTATTATCATTTCCTTTAATTTAAAATCATTAAGATCAATTCTAAAAATGTTTTTCTATACCGTATAAACTATTGTTAAGTTAATTTGTCATCGAGGATCGTTTTCACTGGTATAACTATTGCTTATATAAATTTTCACATTTTTTTTTGGGTGACGAGAGAACCGTAGCTGCTACCTACGGTGCGCATTGGGTAAATCCTCGGATGCACGTTTTTTTTGGTGTAAACCAGGATGTCCACCGTCGATAACAGTGTATAATCCCCTCGCCGCGCGTGCTCTCACGAAGAGGTAAACGGCTGGCCAAAGAGTCGGATGTACGTTTTTTTGTGTGTAAACCAGGATGTCCACCGTCGACAACAGTGTATAATCCCCTAGCCGCGCGTGCTCTCACGAAGAGGTAAACGGCTGGCCAAAGAATTTGCTCCATTCCCATTGGCAGGGATCGAACCCTTGACCTCATGGTTAAGGGATGAGGTGAGCAACCACCACACCAAACACATTTGGTTAATCCTCGGATGTACGTGATAGCCTAATTTTCACAGATTTAAATCTACCTTGTGTCTAATTTAAATTTTTACAGGTTTACTGAATGTGAAACATTAATCATTAATTGTTAATCATTAACTAAACTTTTAGTGACATGATTTATCAACAATAAAACTCTCAATTCATATAATAATGGCGCTCATTAATTTAAAAAGGTTGTATTCCCTAACAAAAAATGATTGTAAAAGTTGAAACCCAAAATGTTACCAAAAGAAAAAAGGGTGACATTTACTCATATTTTCATACTAGCAGTACCTAGTTACCAACTAGTCTACTTAGTCTTGCTTATAAAAAGTACAAATTCTAACGGGTATATCCGTCGCAAGTTTGCGATGAGTTAAGTATTAATCATGTGGATAGATAAAACAAAAGGAAAATACGGAGGGAATTCTAATACGGAGTAGCATTTTGTTTTGTTTTATCTACCCACATAAATATTACTTGATCTGTCACAAACTTATGACAAATATGTCTGTAACAAGAGAGATTTTCTGTATAAAAAGTAGGTACCAGCAAAAGACACTCATAAACCCCACTTAGTACCCAACTTGTTTCTATAAACTTTGTCACTCGTTTTTGTGCATCATTTGTCAATTTTGCAACATGGAGAACCCAAGAAGTCCTCTTCTCACTTGGCCTTTCTACTACCAAGCCAAGGTTAGTACATTCCTCCTCTTACTCTTCTACTACACTTACTTTGTTTAATGCTCATATTTATGGTGTTTTATGATAAGGTTAGTAAATTCTTTCTATCGCGAAGTAGTAGTCCTTCTATGCTGTTCTTTCAGAATCAATCTCTTTGTGTTGCTAACACATGGAACTCTACACATCCAACCCTCCCTTTATCTTGCAATTTGTGGAGTCATTGAGGCATTGGAGTAATATTATTACTTATTCTTGTGATATTTAATAACTTTATATCACAATGCTCAATGGCTCCGCAAGGAGATCAGAAGTATGCAACCTTACCCGTACAAAAGTTGTTTATGACCGACCCATAATGAGAATTGCATCGATACTTAAGTACTTGATAGTGTTAATAATAATGCACAAATTTTAGCTGGTCCTCTAAATTTCAGACAATTTTCATTATTGGTCATCCAAATACCGGATTTTTTCTGAGTTGAACCAATGCAAGGTAGGACAAAGTACATCTGAAAATGCACCACATTGATTAGTGGCGGAGTCAGGATTTATCGTTAGGGGGCAAAAAATGTCAGTAGAATAAACAAGTAATGGCATAATGTAAATTTTAAAAAAAATCGAAAGTTTTAACTAAAATTTTGAATTTTTCCTCGGTCAGCAGAGGCGAGAGTGCCCCTGTTGGCCCCCTAAATCCGCTAGTGACATTGTACATAGTTGTTGCTAATATTTTCATTTTTTTTTTCATTAAAAGTGTACTAAAACTTACATGGTTGACTGGTAATATTCAGAGCATGGAAGAGCTAAGACAGTCATTGTTCTACACAACACTAGAGCTAGAATCAACAAGACTAACTGCTCAAGAAGAGATAACAAAAAGGGAACAAGAAATAATTCATCTCCAACAACTTCTCAACAAATCAATCAAAGAAAGAGATGAAGCTCAAGACAAATATCGACACCTTGTCGTTGAAAAACTCCTCGTTCAACAAAATCACCACCCAAAACACTCTGCAAATTCCAGCATTGAAGATGAACCTAATCTCAAAAAAGACGGATTTTCCACATTATCAGACTGTGAAGAAAGCATTGTTTCTTCACCGCCACGAATGGCAACAGAAGGGGTTTTGCCTGAGAATGCACTTCAGGTATTTTCACCTAAGAAACCATTACCTGAAAAAGGTAAGCTTTTGCAAGCAATGATGAATGCTGGTCCACTTCTGCAAACATTGCTTTTAGCTGGTCCTCTGCCTCAATGGAGGCACCCTCCACCACCCTTGGAGACTTTCGAGATTCCTCCGGTTCAAATTCCCGGTGGAGATGGGTTTCGAGGTAATGAGATAACTAACTGTGGAGCGGTTTCTAACAAGAAAAGAAATTATGATGGTGGTGCTTCATCAGAGAGTAACAAGTATCAAAGGATACTTTTTCATTAGTCATTCCGAACTTACTTAATTTCCCGAAAAATTAAATTTAGCTTCAAAATAGAATTATTATTATAGTACTATTATCCAAATTATGCCTAGATTTGGTGCTCATCTTGCATAATGTATAGACCCTATGAAGAAAAAAGAGTGACAAAAAAAGTGTGTTTAGGTTAGATATTATTAGTGCATTGGACCCTGAGCTCTTAGATCGCCGAAAGTAAGTTGATCTAGTTCAATCAGAGGTCTCAAGTTCGATTATCAGAAGGTTTGGAGTTCTTATGGTCGTATGAGATTCAAATCCAGACTAAACCGGAAAGGTGCATGTAGCGGAAGAGGACAAGTTGAAATTCTGGACAGTTTTTTTTTCCTTCATGCCGAAATTGCGCCGAAGGTTTCCTATGTCCACTTTTTTTTTTCTCTTCTATCCTAATTGCGAGAGTTAAAAATTTTATATTCCGTGTGTAATTGTTAAACTTTGTTATTTTATCTTATTTTGCATTTACTTGACTGAATTCATGTCGTTGAATTATCTTTCCTTACAAGAAAGTTGTCATTATGTACTAATTCATTTCGACTACGCTGAAGCGTCTAGTCTAAGAGTTGCCGATCACAAAAGTATTCGGAATACTCGGTCGAGTCTAGGACTAAAACATGATCTAGCAAGACAGACATTGTTGTTGCACAAGAAGTGAAGTAGCAAGTAGTAGAAAATATGGAAAATGAATGTTCAAGTGTGGACACAAGTAGTTACATTGTAGGGTTAAGTTGGGTTGGGTGTAGGCTACCAACCAGGGAGGGAGGTTAGCCGGGGCCTAACTTATAGGGTCAATGTGGTTCCCACTAATCAAAGACTATAATCTATAGACCTCTAATAATTCTTCAAATTTTGTTTTATTTATTTACAATGCTTTATTAGTATCTAATATCTCAACAATGCAAAAATAGTCGAGTCTTGTTTTTCATTAGGATGATCATAACGTCATTCAGAAATATACTATGTCGTTTAAATTTTGGTTGGTTAACCGATAAATTATTACTACTACAAAATGAGTGGCACACACATTTTAACTTTTTACACCATAGTTAGTTGGTTATTGTCATCACCTTTTTACCCAAATTAGTACTAGTATCACATTCTACTCAATTCCCGGATCATGATGTCAACAAGAATCTATGAGCAACTTGAGTTTGTATAGTAGTGAAGTTATTTGAATCTTCATCATTCAACTATGGAGTAACATTTTATATATCTGTTTTATTTATAAGTGTCTCATTTATCTGTTAAATTTTGTATATTAAGAATATTTTTGAAGGATAATTTAATCATTCTCATAACTCATTGTATATTTATCGCCCAATAACAACACTCATAAATGGTCATTTTCCTTCTTAATTTTAATCTTTATACCAAAAACAAAGATAAACAAATGACCCAAAAAATCGGGGAAATATCTTATAACTCCATATCCAATACACTCCCTCCAACGCCTCATATCAATCATTTGTTTTTACATAAAATATAAAAGACAAACAAATGACTAAAACGGAAAATAACAGATGAATAAAGGCAAATTCTCGGTCCACTGAGTCAGTCTATGGTTTATATCTGCTCCCACTAATTAAGGTGTAAAAACAAAAGGGGAATTATCTCCCAAAAGCAAAGCAGGAAGAAGTAGGATAGGATATTAGTCAGTGTATGTGTATCCCAACTTCTCCCAATTATAATTAAAATGCATGAATGAATGAAAATGAAGAAACGGTTGTCAAAAAGTAATGTCGATATCAATAGTGTTTTGCTGGTTATTTTCACACCCCTTTTTCACGTCTTTTTCACTATTTTATCTACTTTCCACCGTTTACAAGATTTTTAATTACGAAATTTGCTTTTTTGGTTTAGTGGATTGTTAATAGGAGCGTTTTTTTGTATTAAAAGAAGGGAAATTAAAGTAACTAAGAAAAATATGTTTGCGGAAAGAATCCAACATTTTTCACCCCTATACTCCTTTTTATTTTTCAATAAAGCTCTACCGTGTAATTTAAAATGGTTCACTAAGACCATCCCCAAGCAAGGTCAATTGGTAGGTCATGACCTTGCTTGGGTCAAGTTAATTACAAATTAAGAAGAGGATTAGGATGACCCAAGGTAGAGAAGGTCAATTTGTGACCTAAGGTAGAGTAAATTGACCCACCAATTGACCCTTCATGTGTCACAATTTTATTGGTTACAACATTTAAAACCAAAAAAAAAAAAAAAAAAAACTAAATAAAGTTGAAGTAAGAAAAAGGTTTTGGTAGGGTAGTGAATATGGTAAATGATTGAAAATGTTGGAAAGTGGAAAAATGATTGAGTTGGTGACCTAGGTCGTGATTTTCTGCTTGGGAGGGTGAAAGTGGGTCAAGATTAATAAGATGTGATTAAGAGAAAAATTCCGATTGACCCGATTAAGTCGACCTTTTGCTTGGGGATGGTCTAAGGTGGTCGGGCTCCTTTTATCTTTTGAAGTAGCGCTCATTTGATGCATTTCTCAATGTAATTTTCATATTTGATCATTTAGAAACAGTCTCTTTGTGCACTAACATAAAGGTAAAGTTGCATCAATTGGTCTCCCTTGTGACGGGTTACCATTTGTGACGGATATTTTGTGAGATAAAATGGTAACAAAATGGGTTAGTGGAGAAAGGGGACCACATGAATAGTGTTGCAGAGAGAGAAAAAGTGGGTACATTGTGAGGTAAAATGGTATCCGTCTTCAGCTTGTGACGGATATGTCATGTCTTCAATCAGAATTTGTGAAGTTGCATACTCCGTACAAAATAGCTTTGCCATTACTATAGCGTAAAAATCAATCTTGAATGAGTACCAAAAAAAATAAAAATAGATTTGTTTTGGGAGGAATAGAGTCTAAAAAATAGAAGCTAGATAATCTACAAATGTAGTCAGTAGTCCGTACTAGTCTTGAATGGAATCTCGATGAAAAAAGAATCATATAATAAGCACAAAAGCTCATTATAGGCAGCACATATCCATTTATAACTAAAGACGGGTCAAATACAATACCACATTCCTAATAGGACAAGCAACAAGTGGGGTGGTGGGGCAAAAAAAGGCGCCAATTTCAAGCTATTTGACCCGTCTTTAACTATAGACGGATACATCCGTTTATAGCAAGACTAGCTGACAATCAATTAGTCTCACTATAGACGGATATATCCGTCTAAAGTGAAAGACGGGTCAAATATACTTAAAGTGGTGACATTTTTAGGCCTCACCATGCAACTTGTTACTTATCTTATGCTTAAAATGAATGGATATTTGATCCGTCTATAACTAACTATAACGGATATCTTCCGTTTATAATTCTATACAATAAGCTTAAGAATAATGATGTGTATAGTTGAATATCCTAAGGAGTGAACTATACCGTATTATAAGCATTGCTGCCTAACTTAGTCAAGACTATTAAAGTTGGCTGGTATGAGTGGTAATGATTCTTTTTTTTAAATAAGTAGTTAGGGGTTCGATTTCAACTCTTGCGAATGAAAATGCCAAATTTAAAAGCGATCAACCCATTAAATTGCCTTTAATATTCCAAAGGAAATTGCCCCGTTACCAATAAGGAATACTCCTAAAAAAAAAAAAAAAAACTTAGTTGAGGATAGTGGTGTGCAATATAAGTAGTACGGACAGACCTTGGTTTACTCCATCCAAACATGTTTACCTTGAGCTATACTTCTGGTTGACTACTGATGACTTGGTTCACTTTGGGAATTATAATCATGCTTCCTTGGTTTACTCCATCCAAACATCTAATCATGCTTCCAACTCAATTAGTGATTGTTTTCTCTATCTTTTGCCGCGCTATTCTGTATTAGTTATTCACCGGTTTCTTTACGTTTTCTTTTTTATATGTTAAATAAATTCTTTACATTTTTCTTTTTAATCTAAATGAGTGGTTAAAATAACAAAAGTGCTCTTCAAAAGTCATGCATGCATGAAATGTCCTAAAAAGCCACACTACAAAAATAAATGTAAAGAATCTGATAAATGGGGGATCAAGAAAAAATAGGATTAATTTAGTAAATAGGTCATTCGTGTCGGTCTGTCGGGTTCATGTTTAGAAAGCTCAACCCAAACCCGACTCAATTAAATCTTGTGTTGTGTTCCTCTCGACCCACTTACATAGATGGGTCATTAAGGCTTAACCCAAACCCGTTAATTTCGTGTCGGATTCGTGTCGTGTTTTCGGACCATGTCTTTGTTTGCCGCCCCTACCGGCTACCACCACCTACCTACAACCATCACGCACTTGCAACCCGTTGATCGATTGCCAACGAATTACAGGGCTAGAAGCCACCTCCCACCGGAGAATTACACAGCCTTGATTCCAACTACCACACCCATGTCGATGCTTTGCCCGACAACCCGCTTCTCAACATGTGCCGCCCCAAACCACACCTCAAATATAAATAAAATTGGAATACAATACTACTTTAATGTATAAATCCCCTATTTTTATTTTTTTACTACTAACAGGATAGGTGATTTCTATCATTTTCCGCCAAAATACATATTCTTAAAAAAGGGAACTAATGATAATTATGTTCATTCACTAAATAAGAAAACAAAAAAGTTACAACTTAATTAATCTACTAAAATGATTTTCTGTTGAAATATTTGTGAAAATAAAATAAAGGGATTGAAATTCACATTCACTTTCAATTAAAGTTATGAGACTTGATCGCCACAACTGAAATGCAAAAACCTTCATTTTACTCTTAAACAAAGTTAAGGGTGTTAATTACCACCTCCGTAATTTGAGATACTCAAAAAGACTGTATACACCTAAACCCCCAAAATCCAGCCATTAGCAATTAAGCAGGAAGATTGACGAAGTAAATGGTGCTCAAGGTCATAGAAGCCGAAGATGTTGAAATTTAAGAAGCAGACAAGAGAATCGAGTCAAGTATTCTACTGGGTCATAGCTGGATTTAGTTAAAGATGTTAGAGAGTTTAGAATTGACTGGGTAAAAATTGACATGCCTAAGACTTCAAAGAGAAACAAACAGAACAAAGTCTTTAAACTCATAAACGTAAATCGTCTTATAGCGTACTAAGCTTTGACATATTCATTCATGAAATCATGACCAACACGACCATAAACCATAACAGTCTGTTTCATGTTCCACACGTTTCCAACCTGTTTTCTTTTTCTTGACAAAAATGCCTCCTCACTTGTTTTTTCCACATCTTGTTTCCTACTCAATATGTTCATATAGAACCGGTAACTGGGCATTAGGGTTAATTCAATCGAGTTATTATAAATTACGTGTAATTATATATATGCAGCTCAAACTGCGTTTAATTCTGGGCTTAATGTAAATTAGTTATTTGATCGACTCAAGTTTGTTTGATGTTTTTGCGTCCATTTCTATATAAATGGATCACTTACATTGCTAGACTTCTAAATGTACACAAATTCTCGTTATAGACGGACACTCTCACAAATGAAAGTGGGTAGTGCAAGTGGGTGGGAAATGAATACCCCAACTTGCCCTCCCACTTTATTTTTGTGAGAGGGCCACTGATAGTGGCTGTCTATAATGAGACGGACTGCTAAATGTATCACAAGACTCGGCCGTTAAGATTCGGGTACATCGAATCAATATTGGGACAATTTTAGGGTGTGAGGCATTTTTTTGAGTATGACAATTTTGGCTATCCATTCATATATAAAAAATGCTGAACAAGGGTATATTACAATCACACAAACAATACGAGACGCCTTTGTTTGGAAGGAGAATTTAGAGGAAAATTAAGGGAAAGGGGAGGGATAAGGTAGAAATCATTCATCAATCGGAAAAAATTGGAAGGAAAACACTCCTGCTCAATTCTCCCTCCCCTTCGCTTCTCTCTTCTCCCAGAGAACATCTTGGTGGTCATAGCACAACAGATAATCTCATTAAGCTGTGAACAGATTACTAACCAAGGTGGTTTCACTCAATCCTCGTCCTCATCTTCATCTTTACTTTTGTTGCCTTTAGTGTGTGCTTGAGAATTATACATTTCAGCCACCTGAAACGAAATTCGCTGACAAATGAGTTGCAGTCCTCAACTGTATGGTTGTAGGAATAATATATGCCATAAAGTAGAATCCATGACTTCACCTGATCTGCCGAGGTTGCTTCCTCTGGAGCTTTGTCCTCTCTCACACGAAGAAGGCGTGGAAATCGCAGGGAAATTCCCTGTTCATGAGACATACAAATTCATATTCATACATTAAAGAGGTTTTATAATTTACACCTATGTTACTCCGACACTTAACTTAACTGCCGTGTCGCGTGTCAGACACGTGTCGGACACCGACACAACACTTCGACACTTCAATTTAGACCACAAAACATGAAAATGCACCCCAAATAGCCGTGTCCGACACGCTGACATGTGTCGGACACCGACACGTGTCGGCGTGTCTGAGTAACGCAGATTTACACCCACACTGCCTTTAAAAGACTACTGCGTCACAATATAAGGTAGTGCAAAGTGTTTTTGAGCAATTTTGCACTCTTTACATGTAAAAAATACTGTCGCCCATCTCTGTCAGTTTATGTTTTTTTTCCCTTGAATTTTTTTATAAACAAAAGTGAATAAATGACTTGGAGGAAGGGAGTAACAGTAATAACAAAAAATATCAACTTGAAAAATAAAAAAATGCACAGCTTAAAAAGAGGAAGGGGGGAGATAACCTTTTCAGAATCCACGGTTCCAACTGCAGCACGGTGCACCGGACTAATGGTCAAATCAGCTGCTTTTACTTCCCAGACCTGCAAGTTCAAAATTAGGGAGTATGATATTTTCTTACACCATCAGGTTACATTTAAAGATAAAAATACTCCAAGACTGGAATTCCGACCAAAAGGGCCAAATAGGGTTTGATATGTACCTCAGAAGGCTCAAACCAAACATCTGGCTTAAGGGTATCTCCAAAACGAAAGTATGGCTGAAAAAACAAATTCGAAAAACTGAAACGTGAATTTACAAGAGACAAAAAATGCCGTAGTATCAATTAATTAAGAAAGAGAAAGGTAAGAGTGGGAAAAACGGGAGAAGGGAGAACCTTGGGATTGGGAATGACTTTAGAGCGAAGACTAGAAGAACGTTCTTCCAACACTACTTCAGAGAATCCAGTACCTTTGGCACACAATTTACAGCAAGAAAAAACATGAGTGGCACAAATCAAAAGGACAACCAGAGCAGACAGCGTATTACATAAAGCCATTACCTATTTTACAGATGGTCTGGAACTCTTCGTTATCAGCGTCATAACAAGCAAGGAGAAAAGCGCCATAAACACCTGCACAACCAATTAAAACTAAATAAGATGGTTCAGGTGCATGTAGAAACAGGCATAGAATTCCAAAGACGTATACGACAGCACAAAAACATGTTAGGGGGATAAAACCAAATAACTAGGTAATGTAACAATTAGCAAGAGGACAACAAAATATGTACATATTACCCGGAAGAATTATTTTCGCAATGAAATCAGCATTAGAGACTGTTTAGAAGTCACTAACAATTTCAAAGCAAAGAGACTCCCGTAGATAGGTATACATGCAGGTGAATTACTAAATCGGGACTATAATCAAATTGTGGTAGACTTGGGAGTCATATACTGCCTGAGACCAGTACTATGTACACCCTCAAGCATTCAGGGAAGGGATTAAATATCAAGGCTTGAGTGAAGCTTATAGGAAAACATGTGGTAAATAAAATAGACCACATGCTTGTAATCACAATTCATACATATGGAGTAATACACAGTCCACTGCATGACAGCTTAAAACACAAGCACACCAAATATTGAAGTTGTATAATCCTGAACATATCCCTCGCAAGTCGCAACCCATCTAGCCATAAAGATGGCTTCAAAGGGGCTCTTAGTAAATTTTTGATCACAATTCAAATCAAAGATCAAGATTACTGCCTTCTCAGCACTCCATACACTATCTAACAAAGATACATATATCACATCTATAAGATAGCATAACTCCTATCAAACTTTTAATCGCAATTCAAACAAAGATTAAGGTTACTTCTATCTCAGCACTTCATACACTACCAAAGAAAGATACATATATCGCATTTATGAAAAAAGCATTAGCATTCATGTCGTGCCAGTTCAAAACACAGGAGCCAAATATTGTAATCAACAACCCTGACCATATCCCCTCTCAGTCCCATCAATCCATGAAGACGGCTTCTTAATAAAAAATTCATCACAACTTCAAACAAAGACTGGGGTAAACGCTAACCCTGCATTCCAGACAATACCAAACAAAGAAACATAGTTATATATTGCTATATGTTGAGCAGAAAATGAGAATGTAATCTTAACCAGTTCGTTTTCCACGGCCATGGAATGCTCCAATAGGCACCAGGTCAAGAGAGTCCCCAACGCTGCACAACAAAAAAAACAATCTTGAGACTAATATTCCAATTGTTTCATTGACTTACTGTTCCATTTCTGGCGTCCTGAACCAAGTGTCCTAAAGTATTTATTTTCGTCTAGAACAAGAATTTATACCAAATTGACAGCGTATCCATTTCATATTCTAGTAAGAAAATAGAGCTCCTGATCCAACAAGAATGGTTTTCAGTTTATCAGCAAATTGTTAATGCTACTGTGCAGGTGTTAACACTCAAAAGTTTCTATTTGTTTGCATTATCGGTCTGAAAAAACTCTGTTTTCTTTTGGTATAGTTTTGTCGTCCTAGGTATTTTTGTTTTTCTTTATGCCTTAGGAGTTGCTGCAGAATACTTTCATTTCTCTTGTACATTTGTACTCCCATTGAGGTAGATCGTTGCTATCACTCTGTACGATAGATCGGAATAGAAGGTTTTTGTTTAATCAATTACAGATGGAGCAAACCATCTCATTAAGGCATTTTTAGCTAGTTTCAAAAGGCAAGTAGTCAAACCGAAGACAAATGCCCAATTAAGCAAAGAGATTGTCATTTGCCTGTCCATGTAATCCTTTTTCAGCTTAACCCAGTTATTTGACCGCTTTGAAGGCTCATATGTCGCCTCCGTTTCCAATGTTTTGATAATCAACCCTTCGCAACTGCAATAAACAAAAAAAGGACTGGCTTACTGAAGGACAGTGACATCACTGGAAGAGAAAAGTGACCAAAGGAGTAGATTTAAAATTGCTTGTATTGTTCATTTGAACCATACAACAAATACAGCAAGATAATAAGGGCGCTAATAGTGAAAAGATAAAAAACTCCGTTACAGGAATGCAAATAATTCAAATCCTATTATCCTAATACCACAACCAACCTTTAGACACTAAATATTAAATAAAAATTAATTGTTGTGAACAGGCTGCAACGAAAATGTTTGACATGGAAAAGAACTAAAGCCCTCCCAAAGCCTACTCAATAAGTCAATAACAACTTTTGTATTTCTTCGACATCATTGCTGGGAAGAAACATTACCTGGCATTAACAGCAGCATCAAGAAACTTTTGTATTTCTTCAATATCATTCGATGTGACTGTTGTAGCAAACTGAAAATACCCAGGTTCCTCCTCGAATGAATCATATAGATGCTGCAGCATACCCCGCATCACACCAGAGAAAAATCAGAGTGCAAGCCTACATAACACTCAGAAAAGTACTAACAAAGCCTAATCCAGAACCCATAGCGTCAGCTAAACATTATTATAACCTAAGCTTATTACTCCTGTGTACTGAGGCTAAAATAAGTCCTCAGGAATGAAGAAGTGTTTGGTGCTCCCAATAAACCGACTAAACCCCTCCTCACCAAGGAATTGGATTGTTCGTGACAAACAAAACTTTCACAGACTATGTGAATGCTTTAAGGCTGTCACAACTTACAACCTAACATTCCCATCACAAACTCAAAGAAGGAATGTCATGGCCAAGTTTTGGATCCCTACTTCCAATATTACTACAAACACTGTTTCCCATTGAGTGCAATATCTTGCAAAAAAAAAAAAGGATACAAGTTTTGGGGTCAAATAGAGACTATGTGAGTATGAGCATATGACTACCTTTATTTATAGCCTGGCTGTGGTGAGCCTTTTGATTAAAAGATTTTTTTCTGGTTCACGCCTTATTCATGTACATCAATTACTGTTTTTCTTTAATTTGTTTACTTTTTCTGTCCCATTTTCAATGTTTTACCTCTCGTTGACAGTTTCAGAAGATAGCTCATTTTACAAAAATCAATTTGCGACTACAGCTTTGTTGATGTAGTTACTTTACTGTTGTTGTAGTCTTTTATAGTTCAAATACTAAATTTCGAGGGAAATGTACGTAGGTCAGATTCTTTTATATCTTAATCCATTGTCTCCACAATCCAAAGTTCACAAGGAAAAGAGCTTTCAAATACTAGTTTAGGTACCCTGAGTCCCACCAAGGATAACCATTGGGGAAGTGGATAACCATTGGGGAAGTCAAATGCAGCAAGTGTTAGGCCGAAAATGAAAAGTCCTTCTATGAGCTTTACTGAAATGTTTCATGTCATCATGCTTAATTTTATGGTACTCCTAAAGTCAATGCCTTATTTGAAGGGGTTCTGGAGTACAGAGAGCACCTTAACGTCAAAGTAAACTATCAAACTATTTAGAAAATGTTTTGGGACACCTCACCCCATATTTTCAATATGTATTATAATGCTGGGCAATCATTTATATGAATACTATTATAGGTTGTACCACAATGTATGAATATATATACACATTTGTTTACATCTCACATAAGGAGGTTGTCCTGATGAAATTAAGACAAAGTGAGATGTGATCTCGACATCTATGTGAGTGATTTTTTTTCTTATGTTTCAAATGCCCAACAATATTTTATCAGCAAATTAACCAAAGGTCAGCTAAATCTGATGGTGAAACCTGATGTACAAGAGAGACGCATGATGTGAGTACCTGTCTACGACATGTGAGCTGCTCCTGAAGAAGGGATTTTCCATTTAAGTATAAGATGTCAAAAGCAAAGATGCTAACATCAACTTTAATCTCACTCATTGCAACATTTTTGCGAGCTCGAGTGCTAAGAATCTGTCAAAAAGCGCCAGCGATCAATATATTTATGTACTAAGAGCCAGAAATCTAGCTGTCCAGATAAATGAGTTAAATGGTCATTATGGTTTCATTTTAAATAAGCAAATATGTGACACTAGAACATATTCATGTAGAGCATGGCATCAAGACCATGTCTCAAATTTTAAAAATGGTTATGAGTTGAATGCACCCCCAATGGAATAGATGAATTACAGTTTTCATATTGTGTGATGGCAACTTACCAATATATTATTTTTATTTTTATAGTCAAAAATGAGTCAAGCTAAGGTATTCTAAATCAAAACGGCTCATTTAGTAAATGGCATTCCAAATTTAGGTAAAAGTCCCTTGGAAACAGCATTCCTATTGTTGGAGGGGAAAGATTGTGTACAGCTGTATACCCATTGTTTCTCAATTTGTTTGAAGCAGAAATCTCTCTACATGGAATCGTGACTCTAAATGAGGCACAAAAGTAGACCCTAAATAAGCATGCACAAGATTGGAGGAATCAAGCTTAACCAATGTAATTGACACCATTTCCCAGAGGAAGATGACATCACACATCATATTCTAATATTTATCTGCATATGTAGTACCTGAAAAGGAAGAATCTTCTGCTTCTCACGGTCATATGCGACAATTTCACAATCCAAAACAAAAGATTTTACAGGTGACTTCTTGAACCTGGACATGAAATCAGAGACAAAATAAAGCAATCAGAGGGATGGAGAGCACATGATAGAGTCAGTAAAGTGAAATCCCAACAATTTTATTTGTGCAAGACTGGAGCACGTTTAAACGTAGACTCATGGGTGAATACAAGCCGAAATGCCATCATGGAATATCTTGATTAAGATACCACTCATAATTCTAATGTTAACTGCCAAGGAAGAATGTGAACAAAGAACAATGTGCATTTCAACTATACTAAGAAGTTCTATATCTTGCAAGAGTTGAAACATAGGCCTATTAAGGAGCAAGCTTCTCTAAAGAGTCAAAATTAATAAAGATGGAAATTTTGCAAGAAGCCCTCAAAGGCAAAATCAAACTTAGAAATTAGTAATGAATAATGATAAACAAAGGAAATAAAGTCAGAAAACATCAATAACAGCATTGATGCTGTCAAGTCATCTTAGAAAAGTAATGAAGTAATCAGGCCACCTAGAAGTGCAAGTGCCAAATATTCTTTCAAAAACATTCGACATTTTTGGCTATATTAGTTACCAGTTACCACTGTACACTTGTATAATTCCTCTATTAAAGTTATCAGAACATTTCTTGTTTCAATTGTTCTTCCTCTTTCTATTTCCTATTTTGGATTCCCAGAGAATGAAAGGCTAACCAAAATATTTGTGGCAATAGCAAAAATATCATCAGTTCATCGCCAATACAATATGTTAAAACTAATCTCGTGTACACTTATGAACTGACCAATAGCAACAGAGCACAGAAAACAGAAATTTCATTAAGGTTCCTTTAAACTACTTCCAGAAAGCGCATAGAAAAGCGAAAGATCGTAAGAATATACCTACTCACTGCAGCAATTACATCAGGGTACTTTCCAGTGTTCCTTTCAGCATTTCTGCTGTATACCTCGACTGAGCCATCCTCCATATAATGAATCTATATTTCATGGATAAAGAAAGATTAAACTCAAAAACATGCACGACAAAGAATGAATAATATGAGACTCAACCCCAAACACACAAAGATGATGCGAACAATTTAGCACAAAAATAAGAAGGTATAAGAAGGACAACTCCTTGAGTTTTCGTTATGCAAAGTGGGCGAGTAGAAGTAATAAATAAAGACAGGTGACCACTACACATGACTGTTACAGTGACTGCAACTGATACGGTAATATAGTACCGTGTCTATCTACAGATGCATTCTCACCGATACAGTGGCTTGACTTCAAAGCTCGTTTGAGCTCTTATTTTTAATTAATGTTAAAAGTAAATTTTTTTCAATAATATTTACTTACAAATAATGCTCGAAAAAAATGTACTCAAACAAAGCTGTGGCTCGGGCTAGGGCTCGGGCTTGTAAAATCTCATAAGAGCCGAGCTTAAGCTTTGGTTTTAAGAGCTGGGGCCCGGGCTCGACTCGATTTTGACAATATGAGCTAAATTATCAAAGATTCAAAGGTGGGCTCGAGCTCGGCTCAGCATGGTTACACCCCTAACAGCAAAAAAGAAAGGGAACCAGAAAAAGGGAGAAACAACTGCAATACACTTACTTGAGCACGTTCTCCATCATACTTGTACTCACAAGTAAATACCCTGTCTTGAAATTTATCTATAATTTCTGACACCCCCTTTGTGGGCTTTGCCAGCATAGGCCCTATTGGAACACCTGGCATGAACGCACATGTCTGTGATAGATTCCATACACCACCACTTAGGAGGGCAGGGATTACTTTGTCGTACACAGGAAGGACAGAGTAGACTTGTTTAACGATCTTCCCTGCCTAATAGAGAAATCAAATGTATTTTTTAGGAGACGCATATAAACAACAGTGACAGTATCAGTTACTGTGGAAAAGTGATTAAATAAACTGAAATAAGTATAATGAAAGTTAGCCTTGACAACTTGAAGACTAGCATTGCCAACCGACTCCTTGCTCGCTTAAAACAACTCATTAAAAGAACAAAGCATCCAAATGATATAGCACCTAGCTAGCTCCACCAAGAACTACCAGATGTGTGGCTGTCCATGAAAAACATAGCCAGAAAATACATTTTTTCAACTAGTCATATGAATAGGGAAATTCAAAGGTCTAACCTTATTCGGTTACTTGAATTTCTAACCAGGAATTGATGAAAGAAAAACAACTGCAATTAATTAGGTTAAAGGGCAATTTAATTCCCCAACCAAGTCCATCAATCTGAAGATTTTATAAGAATAAAGCCTCGACAGCAACCGTAATTGTGTAAGCCCAACCAACCTAATCTTAAGGAATATGTCAAATAATGTGAACATATACATCTCCCAAGCGAAAAGCACACAGAGGCATAATGTTATACAGAGAAAAGGGGGGGGGGGGGGGGGGTTGACTGACTTTAACAATTATAACTACTCCCTCATATACTCTGCAATAGCCTCATTTACTTGGGCACAAATATTTAAGATAGTATGTGGTGAGTAATTGTCAAGGAGAGGAGTAGGTTGTTAGGCGTGGCCATAAGTGAAATGGTGGTTCATACTTTTAGATTGTGATGATCAAAAAGAACTTTCACAACCCAGACAAATTTAGAAATGGGGCAATTCCATTGAATGAGCCAAAAATGAAAATGGGGAATTTCCAAAGAAAATGAGGGGGTAGTTCTTAAGAAAGCAGAAAAGTAAAGCTTTCTGAAAGATACTAGCTTAATTTTCCCAATCTCAGATCATCTTCATCATATAATTCCACAACAATTCAACACAGACAATGAAGGACAGCTAATCAAATCATCAAGTAACTTGATAAGTTGGTCCCAGTAACCATCGATAGTAAATAAATGCAGATGAAGATGGAAATTCCAACAGACATAAATTTGCGGCATTTTACATCACATAATACTTTCAGCATGCAACATGCAGCATAACCCAATTACCCAAAATTCCATGCAAACAAACTTAAATCACCTCTTCGAATGGAGATTGTATATTAGAAGGGGGCTTTGAGTGCTCCTCAGAATATACAGCAGCTTGTCCCAGGGCAACAAGAAGAGTTTGCTCTGCTAAACCAATCCGTAACTTTGACTGCCACAGAGACAAACTTGTTCATCAAATATGGGAAAAAAAAAAATCAAATGTGTTTGATATACAAACTAAAACCTGAAGCAGACGCATCAAATACACAGGTTCACAATCTTTGGCTGCAACAAGAAGTGACTTGATGTAGTTTTTCTTCTTGTCTTGGCTATCCTTGCCTGATGCCTATAGAAATGTCACTAGAAAAGTCATGTACTAGTATCGGGCAAGGAGGGAATTTAAATATTGTTTGAGTGGTCCCTGAATCTAGATTCTGCATATTTCCTTCACTAATTGGAATAAAAAGGACTGGCTCAGAGAAAACCAACTACTAATCGGGAGGAAATTTAGTGGGTCGAATGTATGCAGCCCTACCCTTGTGGTAGCAACACAAAGAGGCTGTTTCCGAATGACCCAGGATGAAAATTGCCCTCCCCACGAAAAAAAAAAAAGTACCATGAAAGAAATTAACAGGCGCAGTTACTAGCATGAAAAACCTCACCTGGGCAATGAGGTGGAACGTACTGAAAACCTTAGCAATGGTTAATGGAGGAGGTTGGCGCATCATGCTTTGCTTCGAACGGATTTCTTTAGCAACGTCCCCTAAATCACCTAAGTCCTGTCAATGGAGGATTTCAAATGACAAATTGAAGAATAGAAAAAAAGATTATATGTTCACACAGGTTGAAACCCACCGAAAACAGCCAGACTGTAAAACTAAACAATACGTACTTCCATATTTTTTACGAATCCTCATTTCACGCACTTAGTACATTGGTTCTTACAAGAACCACCCCAAAACGTACACCAGCATATTCATCAATGTCCCAAAAGGTGCCTTGAATAGTGAAAGACTCAAATCAACATTCTAAAGGATTTTTTTGTTTTCAGGTTCATATAAGATTAAAAAACAAGATGCCAACAGTCTCCTTATAGGTAAGGGGCCGAGCAATTTGACGTACGCAACCTTAGCTAAGAGAGGTTGTTTCCAGAAAATCAATAGCGAAAATGGTGTAATGTAAAGAATAGAATTTCCCGACTGCATTTCCCAATTGTAGATGCCATGAGAAAGAAAAAAACTCATGATATCCCCTAATGTACCCATTTTCTCACTCTGAACCAACCAGTAGTTCAAGATCCTATTGGTGAGAATATAGTTTCAGAATGTTCTATCAAAACTTTGCCATACAACAAGAAGCAACTATCCCGCACAATAAGAAACGAGTAGTCAACATATCCCTTACATGACATCTTAGCACTTGCATCATGTATTGTCTTGAAAAAGGAACCAACCACAACAAAAGGCCTACACATGCACACTTGTGGAACAAAAAGCTGATTACATTATGCAATACCTTTAACACAGCTTCAGTATCACCACCCAAAACAAGGAAGCATGAGCATATACATCTCCGGAAGAATGCCAGACTCGAACGGAAAATAGATGCAAAATTAAAAGTCTACACAAGTTAATTGTCCACACCATGCAAGACAACAAGAACTAAAAGCTCATAGCAAGAGATGAGCATGAGAAGCCTAACATAATAGCAGCCATTTCATAAAAAGAACATATGATCAATTTTTTTTCTTAAATTACATTACACAAGAGCATAATTGAATGCACCATTCAAAATTCAAAGGAATCAGTCCACGACAAGTAGTTCACTCAAATGTCATGCATATGTGAGGAGAATTTTGAACAACATATGGAATTTAAATAAATGGAGGGAGTATTGTACAATGCAAATAAAACCATCATTTCCAAGTTCAAACCACAAATCCATTCGCCTTGTCCATCTTCTTTACTACTTTATCGGTCATAATACTACGAGAAACCAATGCACCACAACGGCAACGCACCACCATTTGTTTCACATGACAATTTCACCATTACACTCCTTACCATACAATAAAGAAGAACAACTGAATAATTAAAACTCGACAAATTATGCCAAGTTCGAATCACAATCCACACTCCTCCTGCTCGCCTTTGTTACTATTACCACACATTGCAAAATCTACATATCTGCAAGCTCAAACCACGCAATGCATCCAAAAAAACATCCAACAAATACGCGATCAAGATTCACAAAGCACAAAACCTGGATTACCTTATAGGACTTCTTGATGACGGCCTCAGTAGCACCACAGGCCTCAGCAAGAGCCTTAATAAGCGAAATATCGCCAATGCCGAGCTCAATCCCTTGATGAGCAGGAGCAATTTTATTAGCCAAAAGATAAACAACACACAAAAGATCCTCAGGAGTCTTGGCAATCACAGTCCTCAACAAATTACAAGTAATATCCGTTATCACAATCCTCCCGCTTTCGCCTTTAATCAAATCAAACGCCTTCGCCAGTAAAAGAAACGGCACCTTCTCCCCATCCTCCCACCACGCCGCCAATTTCGGGTCGAAATTAGGCGGTTTTTTCTTCAAATTGATCACATATTCATCAATATTTACGCTTAACTTGGATTTCTTGGATTGAGGCGGCACCTCACTCACAGTAACAATGTCGTTAACGTTGGTGGCGGCTGAATCTACTTCCTTTGGGATTAATTCCTCATCAACGCTAGGGCTAGGGTTAGGGTTAGGGTTTAGGGTTTTACGCTTTTGAGGAGAAGAAGAGGATTGGGGCTTTTTCTTTGCTGCAGCGGCACGTGCGCCGGACATGAGCTTGTCGAAGGCGGAAGGGCGAGAGGAAGACATTGATGAAGCGTATCGAGGACGGAGAATGTTAGGGTTCCGGGGAAAACGGAGGGTTTTGAAGGGAAGGAGAGAGAAAATGGGTTTGAAACGAAAGAAGGAGAGCGGGAGGTGAGAAGAAGAGAGCTTGAGCATGCCCAACAATGGAGGTCGGAAGGTGAGGTTTAATGGAGGGAGAAGAGGGGTGGAATTGGCGGGAAGTCTATGCAGGGTTAATTCTTCACCTCACTGCGCCCTGTAGGAAACTAGGTGGGGTCGGATGGCATGAAATAGTTGTCGTTTTGGGTTAATGCCTTAATGTGTTACGTAGGTTCGGATTTTCAAATTTTATAACATGGCGTGTTTCTAGTGAGTAAAATGTAAACTTATTAAAGGAACACGCCATTTATAATGACGGGTTTTATAGAGTAAACACGTCATTGATAATGGTGTGTCTATACAACAACTTTAAACTGGAACAAAGAAGAGACATCATTAAGAGTGGCGGGTTTTGAGAAGAAAACACGTCATTAAGAATGGCGGGTTTTGAGAAGGAAACACACCATTCTGAATGACGTGTCTATGCGTCTCATTTTTCCATGACTTTCAAGGGCTGCTATAATGTGCATATAACCCTACACACGCCATTTAGAATGGCGGTTGTTATAAGGGAAACACGCCAGTTGCAATAGTGTGTCTATGCACGACATTTTTTTTTTAAAAAAAAAAATATACATCATCTAATTTCCCTTTTTCGGGCGTTTGGTTGGGTGAATACGGAAAGGGAAAGAGAATAAAAATGGTTGATTCCTTTTGTTGTTGTTTGTTTGACACAAAGAAAGGGTAACACATACCACCCCCCTCTCCCTTTACCCCAAAACCATTCTCATCAATACCCTTCCCCCCCTTGGGTAAAAGCCCATAACCCCATAACCCCTTCTTCCTCCTACTCCTTATTTCCACCACTCCCACCAACACCCATCACACCCTCTCACACCGTCAACCACTGCCACCTACACCCTACACCCACCACACCGACACAACCACCACCAGCGAAGCCGACACAACCACCACCAGCGACGCCGCCTGTCCACGCTACCCCATATCCTCAACCACTAAACACCACACCAACACCTTCATTAACTCTCCCACCAACCACCACCAACACCTTCCTCGGCCACACCACTGCAACCGCCCGACGCCGGCCACACCACTGCAACCGCCCGACGCCGGCCACACCATATCTGGTGTTTTAAGGGGTGGGGGAGGGGTTTTCGAAGGGTTGTGGTAGATTTTTTAGAATGAATAAGGTGTTTGGGGTCGTGATTGTGGTGTTTGTTGAGGGCGTGAGGCGCGGTGATTAGGTTCGCCGTGGGGTACCGTGAGGAAGATCGTCGGCGCCGCTACTTGTGGTGGTGTCGGTGTAGATAATGGTGGAGGAGGTGGTAGATGTTGGCTTTTAATTCCCTTTCCCTCTAATTGTCAACCAAACACCCAAGTATAATATGGGTGATCCCATTTATTTCCCTCTCTTACCCTTTCTTGATTTCATTCTCTTACCCTTTCCCGTACCAAACGCCCCAGTGAAACAAATTAAACTAATCGACGTAAAACTAAACGAATCGATTTAAAAACAAAAATCAAAACGATGAATTACTAATCGTAACCCTGTAACTAACTACGTAAAACTAAACGAATCCATTTAAAAAAAAAGTTCGGATGTGGACCATACACGTGTATGTTTCACGTCCAAACTGTATCCGTATTTTTGTAAATCGTCGGTATGAGATACTTACT
This sequence comes from Silene latifolia, assembly GCF_048544455.1. Lineage (NCBI taxonomy): Eukaryota > Viridiplantae > Streptophyta > Magnoliopsida > Caryophyllales > Caryophyllaceae > Silene > Silene latifolia. The sequence goes on from NC_133526.1 coordinate 7,988,282, forward strand.
TGATTGATTGAATTAGACAAGGAATAACAATGCATAGTACTCCGTAATTGTGGTAATGATTATTGAATAAACTGAAATCATATTGCACTCATGTTCATCAACGATTTATATTTTGATGATGATGATTTATGCAAGGTTAACCCAAAATGGTTTTGACAGAGCCACAGAGGTAAGTATTATACATATCCCGTGAAAGAAAAATGCAGTGAATAATATGGAGTAAAGGTAAGTATTCGCGCAAGAAGGGGTATGATGTAATACATTCGTATTAAACGCGTAATCCTTTTTTCGTACTTAAGAATAGAATATCAAAATTGCAAAAACTTATCCTTATGTTTCTTGTTCTTATAATTGTGTTGTTAGAATGAAAATACAAAAGAGACGCATTAAACAGAGCATTAAAACACCATCCCCATATCCCCCAACACCTAAACGTAAAGAAGTGATAGTACAACATTACCAAGTCTGAATGGCAGTACATCTTAATAATTTTAAAACGGAGATATCGTTTTAAAATAACACGGGTTCAAATCCCATCAGCATAAAAAATTGCCCTTATAGCTTCCTTTAAACAAAAAAATGACAACTTCTACACAACTGGTGGTAAATGCGTTTTTTGGTACAAAATTGTTTTGGAGAAATGTATACTTGCCAATTACCTTGTCCCATTTAGGACCGACCTTGAACAGGATAAGTTCTATAACTACATTTGTAATTTGTATAATCGGAAAACCTCGTCAATATACATTATACTCCTGGCAAGGCTTGCAGCAACATCAAACCAGCTATTACATGCTATTTACATCAGGCAACCAACATAGATGGATCTAGGATACATCCTTTGAAGTTGAGGCCATTGTACGTAAACTTGATCCGCTATCCTTAGTTTGTAAAGCAGCAACCCACTCAAAGAAAGCCGTTTCACTCTTGCTATGCTCTCCACATAAAAGATCGACGACCATCTTATCCCTAACACCTGCACAGGCAATTATAGTTTTTCCCCCAATGAATCGTTAAACATTTAGCATCAAATACATCAATGCAATAGGCTAGTCACATTTTAATAAAGAGCTAAAAGACTATATTACTCGGACTTTGTCAGTTTGTTGAAAGTAGATCTGGCAAAATTGATCAACCCAGTTGACCCACCCATGAAACGACTGAAAAATAACACAATTGAAACATACCTAAATGATCCAAACTGAAATGACCCAATCCAAACTCACTTAATCCAGGTCTAGTTGGAAGGATACGACACACATGTGCGTAAATTTTTTTAATGTTATTTCGTCTTTAAAAGAGTGTGTCGATGTGTCATACCCTTACCTGAGTATCGAGTGTTGAGTATCAAGTGTTCGAAATATGTATGCAAGCTAATATGAAGAGGCGGAGTAATACAGTTGATAAGTAACTAACTGACCTTAAAGACAAAGGCAATTCCGCACAAGGGAATGCAAGTCCCAGGGCCGTTGCAGAGGATCTGCAAGTAGTGGAAGATAACATTAAGAAAACTCATCGTGAATCTAATTGTTTCAGTAAAATTGCAGAATTATACAAGGTCTCTTCCATTGTCACATCTGCTTTTGATCGATAGTCTATACCGGCCAAAAGAAAGGAAAGAGAACCAATACCACTTGAGGTCTGATTTTAATCATCAGCCACACTGCATGAACTATCGCAATCAACGTTGTAAGAACAGACGTTATGTACGACTGTCCAACTTCTCGACTTCGATAGATTTGCATATATTGTGCATTTCCAGTTTCCTTCTGCACCAAAACCAGAATAAACAGATATTGATGACAATTAACCAAGGAAATTCAGAAATTTTATTCTCAATGACGTCGGACCAAAACACGAAATATTAAAGGCTATCATGGGCTCATGGCTTTATGGTGGAGAGGCGTCAACAACATAAACCCACTGCCTCAGGGATCCCACTAATTGCAGAGCAAAGGGGTTGGATGTTCACAGCCTTAGCACCACAGTCCCCAGCAAAGAGTGTTATTTCCGGATGTTTCAAAATGAAAATTGTCGAGAAGTGCATCAAGAAATTGCTGATTCACAACAAAAAGAATTGTGCCCACTTTTAGTGAGTCATTTTGCACAATTTGATCATGATCCAGAACAAATAATGAGTCTTTGGTTCCACTTGAAATAGGAACAGTTTTTACAGTTGAGAGAAACTAAGCAAAAATAGTTGGTGGCTTCAACTTACCTCTCTCATTCGAAAGGATGAGATAGGTTGGTCCTACCCTAGAGGATCAACCTAGTTTTCTTACCTTACCAAAAAAAAAAAAAAAAAAAAAAAAAGTGCATTGTCCACATTATAACAGTCAGGTATTAGATTTTTTCCCTTTTGAGGTGGCATATCTATTATGTGTTTGCCAGCGATCCTAAACTCTGCTAGGTGGAGCTTTTTTATTCCTTGAAGTCCCCTTTTTGGCCGGTGATGGGAGTTCTGACTGTAGAGTGTTTTCTTGTTAGAAAATTGTGTTTCAGTGAGTCTTGCTTGCTGCAGACCGCTTTGCATTTGTGCCATTATTTAAACCGAAATTTAGGGGAAACAGCTTTGTACGGTAAGAATAGTCTCAGGCAAGTGTGGTTAAGATGCATGGCCAAAACTTTTAACCATAAAAGCATTAGCAAGTGAATTTTATCTGGAAAACAGTTTAACTTCCTTCTAACTGATGTAAGAGAGCTAAGTAAAAACAAATGTTTGAAGTGGTCTATGATACTGAGTATAACCTAGATCCCGGTGGAAAAATAATGAAAACTTTAAGTGAGATTATCTAGCTAAGTGACAATAAGGTAGGGTAAATATCTTCTCAGTATGTATATTGCATCAAAAGGTTTTGCACAAGACAAACTCACTGCAATTCAAACATAAGTTGACTTAAGACTTAGAAAAGCCAGACAGAGTGCCATTTGGAAACATACCGCATTATTAGATGAGCTCTCAAATGTCTGAGCTTTCTGTAGGCTCATATTATCAGTGGCTGCTGCAACATAATATATGGGCATGAACCGGTCCTTTTGCAGCACAGACAAGAGATTAAGCATCTCGGCTGTGTGACCCCCTACACGAATCACAACCAATGACAATAGATAATGTACTTCTCATGAATTAATTCTAAATAGTTTCAAATGCTCTGCTTAACAAAAGACATCAATTACATTATGTGGCTATTATCAATTACCGCAGCGACATTACTTCTCAATGCCTCAAAGACTCCAAACTTTGGCAATATAAGGAGATAGGAAGTAATGTTCAACTGAAATCAACATAACTTGAGAGATGCCCAACAAACTCCATGTGACTTACAGGTTTAGGTTTATGAACAAAGAAGACAATCAATAAATAACGTTCCCAAAATCCTATATTTCAATCAAGAACCCAAAAGGAGAGATTGAAAGTTTCAAAAAGACTGCTAAAAAGCATTTTGATCTACACACCATCAAATATTCAAATACTAACCCAGCTTGGAACAAACCTCATTACTATGTGTGAAAATAACTACAAAACAAAGGGTAGAACAAAGACTTACCAGAACCCAGAACAATGAGGGTACTACGAGGTTTCATACACGTGGATCTCAATGCTTTCCCGGTATTATAAAACACATGTAATAACCGCACCAGAAACAATGTCAGAAGTGTGAAAGCAAACATTAGAATCCCATTTGATTCTGCCATCGGAGCCAACCATTCATTTCCACTAATCATTTTTTAGATCCTTCCACTTGATAAGGAATTGCAATTGACCCACAACCTGTAAAGATGAACCAAACAATAAACTAAAATGATTAGCAATTAGCAACTCAACTTGTATAATCTCAAGTAAAGTTTTATAAGACGCTTATCTCATTGATTCGAGGAAACAGTCATTTGGATCTATAATTAATATTTGGGCCAAATTCTTGGTTTGACAATCCATAGAATTTGGTTCTAGATTTGATTAAAATTCCTCAAATTGCACGGATATAAATAAATAATATGAATAAAAAGTCTTAAATTTTAGCTAAAAATAAAATATTGTACAAACATCTTATAAAAATGAATAGAGTCCGAAATTATGAGGGTGCCATGATATTCAATCGAACAAATTTATAATGAGTATGCCATAACAAAATGATGACACTAAAAATCCACAATCTTGAAGTCATCTTAAATTCTTAATGATTTTAATCGTTCACTTCCTCCGACAAAACCTATTTTCAGAGCATAATCAAGGCCCCGGCGAGTCTGCGACCCAACCCAAAAGTAAAAAAAGTCTCTCTAAGGTTGTATTATGTTTAAATATCACAAAAAAATAGATTACCGTTTATTAGTTCTAAATAGTTGGAAAATTCGGTGCAAAGACTCAATATAAGACCATTAGATAAATGAAAGATGGATTATGTGAATGATCAAATGAACGATGGGTTATATGGATGATCAAATTACCGTTTGAATATATTCCAAATATAAAAAGGTAAACAAACAATGAGACACCCATAAATAAAATAAGTAGATAAAAAACTGAGACGGATCGAGTACATGGCCTAAAGGATTATTCAATTCATCCCATTATACTACTCCGTTCTAATTAGTAAAGCCTGATGTTAGTTGAGTTACATTTTTTTTTGGGTGTAATCGGGGTGTCCACCGTCGATAACAGTGTATAATCCCCTCGCCGCGGGTGCTCTCACGAAGAGGTAAACGGCTGGCCAAAGAGTTTGCTCCATTTGCATGGACAGGGATCGAACCCCTGATCTCATGGTTAAGGGATGAGGTGAGCAACCACCACACCAAACTCATTTGGTTTGTTAAGTTACATTTCTATAATGCCCAATACACAGTGAGCCGAAAATGCATAAAATCTATATGGTGGGCGGTCAAGCATCACCATTTCTAACAGCTATATATAAGTGAAAAATATCATTGTGGAAATTAAAAGAAACATAAAATCAATGTTCAATACATCTTGAGCCGAAAATGCGTGATTAAATTACATTTGTATGGTAACTAAACTATGTAGCCATGTCTAGGAATGATTGATACTATAAATGAACCATTTCTTTATGTTTCAAATGCAAATAAAAGCCAAGTATTAAAGTTTGTTAGCCTTCCTTAGGACGGATGTATGTTTTATTCTACTTACTTGACCCGTCTTAAGCTTAAAACGAATATCCTCGATATACCGGTCTTATATAATACTTCCTCCATTTCAATATCCCCGATATACCTGTCTTAAATGACCCTAAGGGTCCGTTTGGATACAATTTTAGGAGGGAAAGGGAGGGGAGGGGGAGTGAGGGGAGGTGAAGGGAGGGGAGAGAAGGGGAGGGCAAATGGAATGTGGGTGTTTGGATAACAAAAATTATGAAGGGAAATGGAAGGGGAAGAAGGAGGGAGATGAAGAATGGATGGAGGATTGAAGAATGGTGGTGGTATAATTAGAGTCCAAATAATGTTTTCTTTCCAAATCTTGCCACCCTTTGGAAAGATTATAATTTGTTCTATAGGAGGGAAAATAAGTCCTCTCATTTCTCTCCCCTTCCATTTCCTTTCTCCCATATTTTTTATCCAAACAAAGGAAATTAAATCCCTCCCTTTCCCTCCCCTCCCCTTCTCTCCAATTCCTTCAATCCAAACGGACCCTAAGTCGTTTAATTAAATTTATTTAATCGCAATAGTCAATCATAATAGAGATGACTATAACTTGGCAAATTTTCTTTTCCAATTGATCGGAATTCAGAAACTTAAACAGCGACACTTCTAATACTAATACTAATAGAGATTCCTAACTGACCTCTTAAGAACTTGGTACAATTGATTTGAAAACTCTCATGCTTCAGTAACTACTTTGTGCATCTTTTTCTATAATTAATGCTTAAATTTAATGGATAAGGGCTCTTAATTGTAAAGTGATGAGCATCAAAACATCCTCAAAAGCATTATGTCACGCAAATCTCACATAAATCGCCCAAAAAATAACGGAGTACTTAGTAGAAAAAGTTACAGAGAAATACGGAGTACTTGGTATGTTTTAGGGTTAATAATTAATCAATTTAATTAAATTGTCAATTATAATGCAAATTTATAATCCTATCTGATATATACATATAAATGACTGAAGCTAATTACCGAAATCTAATAGACGATGAAAATACCCGATTAAGAAAACTGGCATTCGATAATCTCCAATCAATTTTGCAGCGAAGCGAAGCGCCAATGGTTGAGAGAAACGAACTGAAGAGTAAAATTGTAGGGGAATAGGATAGATTAAGAAATTTGGCTTAAAAGTCAATGGATGCACATTGATTGATTGATTGATTGAACTCTAATCGTATGTTTGGAGGATGAAGAAGTAGAATGAAGGAGGTGCAATGATGTATACAGCCAGGAAAACAATGGCGATTAGATAAAAGGTACTCCGTAGTAAATAAGAGGTTATTTTAGGGTTATGTCGAAGAGAGTTGTGTTAGGCGGGAAAAGGAGCAAGGAGAGATTGACACGTGTATAATTTGGTTCTAGATCAGTGAAACGGACATTGAATCCACATTAAACTTGGACATCATGCAAAGTCATAACTCATAGTAGCTTTGCCAACAGTCAAGTGAAAGGTATGGTTCTCCGACCTCCATCTCTCAACTGAAGCAGTATTAAATCCAAATTAAACTTCATATCTACTGCCTTTCAAAAAAAAAAAAAAAAAAAAAAAAAACTTCATATCTACTATCCAATGAATAAATAAACATTAGGACTCCCTAATTAATGAAATCAACTACACGATCACTTATCATAGACAGACCCCTTTGAAACTCATGTTGTGTGAGAACTTCCGGGTTCACCGGGCTTGGTTGTAGATGTTGTTCCATTAGTCCTGCACATATTTCGAATGTCCGTAAATTTCCGCATGTCGAATTTAGTTATAACGTGATTCAAGTAACGAAAGAATTAATACGAATGAATTAACAATTAGAAAAAAATTAACATAATTTACAATGCCATTAATTTGTTAACATATTGGAGATTCGGGTTCCGCAATACCAATTGAATTTGTTAGTTATTTTTTTTTTTTAAAAATTTAGTGGTTTTAGGAGAGTTTGAGAACAAAAGGAGAGAAGAGAGTGAGGGAGTTTAGCGTGTAAAAGACAATTTGGTTATCCAGAACATCGTCGATAGTTACCAAAACGTCGTTGATATTTAACTGCCCTCTTAATCAATAAAGTATGGTTGAAATATGTTGAAGGCACCTAATTTAACCCTCCTCCTCTTAGGGGCTTGGGTGCACAACTTCTGAAACTTATGACTGCATCTTTCAGAAGGACATGTTCTATTATAATGTTTCGCTACAATCACCGGCAGACTTGAGAGCCAAGGGATTTAACATTAATCACAAATCGAAGCATAAAATAGAAATGATATCTTCGATAAATAAATGAACTGTAGCCTAATTAGGCATGTATATAATAACCTAGTCGCCGATTACAATCATTACCAATGGATGAATACCATAATTTAAGGATCAATGATCATTGAAGAATTTCATCTGGAGGCTGTTCTAATCATAACTCCGACCAATCGAGAAATTTGAACCATATTTTCAGGAGCCTCTAAACAATGCTAAGTAAATTTGCAGCTGTGGTATTCTGGGAGCTCATCATATCAATTTAGTGTTATAGGAACAGCAGTTTGGACATTTATGAGCGATTATATGGTATGACACGTTGGAACTCGCCTCACAATCGTTGCAAAGGATCCGGACCTGAAAGTCATCCATAAAACAAAAGATTTAGAATCTATGGTGTCTGACATGTCTTATCTTGAGAATTCAAACAACTTACCATCCTTTGGCACTCCTCCGGCAATGGCGTAAACTCAACCTAAATTAAAGCAATTCCAAGGTATAAGATCAGAAAGCAGAAAAGGGATACCAAATGCATGGAAAACCTATAGACAAGACGACAACATAACTCAAACGATATAGTCTTACATGTGAGCCTAACTAGTGGCAGATCTTAACTAAAAAGGTTAATTTAAGGGAATTCAGACTCGATTCTTACACAGTAGTATTACTGTAAAACCTTAGATGCCTCTGGTGAGCCTAACTCAGTAACCTACTTATTGGAATGATGCTATATATTTTGGTAGAAAAGTTTTGAGTTGAAATACAAACCTCTTCGTCTAGTTTCCTCCATACTTTCGACATATCACACATAGATTTGGAACAAATAGGGCATGTGTACCTGCAATATTTTAGATAATTACCGGCTGAAAGAAGCTGCCAGATAAGGTAAACAACCACAATATAAGAAACAGTTAGAATGAAGCAACTTCACTTTCAACCAAGAAACAAGCAACTACCAATGTACATGCGCGATTACTTCTGTTGTACAAAATCGTCATTTTCACTTTCAAGAAAATTTACAGAGTTTATTTTCCTTAAGAATTCTCTCTTTTTATCTGAAATAGATGTGAAGCATTTGTCAACGGATCAGTTCCGGACTCTATTCAGAATAACCCAAAACCGACACGAATTCTTCTTATTGTATTACTGGTCCAAATCCAAACACAAATTACCCACCCTGTAACCGATCCACAATAATTTTATGCAATTCAAACCCAAACCAGACACCCGATCAATACTCAATTAGACTATTTTTTTTAATCTTCCATTAAATGTATATTTTATCACCCAACAAAGCTTGCATAATATGCAATTTATATTTTGAATGGGATCATGTCGCTTTTGCATTTGATTTCAATTGGTAATGGATTTGGTTAAAGGTTTAAAAGTTACGGGTTTGGGTGCAGGTTCCTTAAAAAACGGTTTAAGTGCGCGTTTTGAATTTATTTTTGGATAGAATTCTTCTTTCATGTGAGCCGGTTCTATTCGCTATTGGACTCATTTGTCATCCCTGATTTGGCCTACGAACGATTTACTCATACTGAACCCAAAACCTCTCATCATGTATCAGGGAAAAGAAATAATAGGTAGAGACCCTTAAAATATTTGTCATGCATAGTTTACAAGAGATCCAACTTGAGTTCTTACCGATAATGCTGCTCCATCTCTTTAGCACAATCTAAATGCATTGTGTGGCCACAAAGAAGCACACTGACTTCCTTTGTTGTATCAAATAAATACTGCAGATTTTAGAGCAGCAACAACGTCAACCAGATTAACACAATCCACACATCCCAAACGACAGTTCTCACGTATCTTGCCGTTTTCAACATAAGCAAATATGCAAACAAGAGAGTGAAGAGACTGTGGTTACCTCGCAACAAACAGGGCAGTTATGATGCATTGCCTTTTCCAAGCATCTATGTGTGCCCTTCATAGCCATTGGATAACAACAACCTAACGAAGGAAGGCCAGAGTCAAATATCGTAAAGGCAACGTAACAAAGCAAAGGCAGGAATTACCAAAATGAGATAACAACTTACCACATGATGAACAATGAAAGAAATTCTCTTTGCCGCCAGTCCTGCCCAATTACCAAAATAAAATGAACCGACTGTTTTGTGAAACGTAAAACAATAATTTGACATTTTAATTTAATACTCGGAAGACATTATCTCCAGGGTTCAGAAATAAATGGTCCACATTGTGATGGTGTTTATTGTTGTTCTATGTTCTCATATTTTGTCATTTCTCGATACAGACTGGTCGTCACACTCGGTCTTAACTCTTAAAGCTACCTTGGTTATTCTGAACTTAAATTTATCACTAAAAAGGGAAGAAAGAAATGGTTTACTTTGCTAAGAAAACCAATCAAACTACGAGCGAGATCACAGTCAAACAGAAAAACTACTTCAGATACTTCAATTTCCGTCATAAGCAGTTCATTTTACAAGGACGAATAAATTACGCCAGATATCAAGATACATACCTACATATTCCACATTGATCACAGTGGTATTGTTTTTTAGAAACCTACATGCAACATCAAAGTCATCGTACCAATGTTAGTGATTACGATTTGTGGTTGGCAGCCAAATATTGAATCAAATTGACTAAACAAAAGTGTTTTCTTACATCATCGTCGAAGAAATTGCATTCTGAACAAAAGTAATTTCCCATTACAACCCCACAGTTAATGCAGTTTTGTTGAACCTGCAGCATTTAAATAAAACAAGATCTCATGTTTATTCTCCTGACAAGAGTTATACAATTATCCATATCTTGATGCTTGCATTACTTACATCTTGTTCTTCACCACAAAGGGAGCATATCACCTAAGAAACCCGAGAAAAAAAAGGAGGCGATTATAATTAATTCATGTAGGAAGTAAAGTTAGTAAACAACTCTAGACCTCACAAACAGGTGAAAGATTTCTCCATGTCAATAATATGCTAGCATTTACAATTACTACAAGAAGCCATATCCATGGGATCATTACAACAACAACAACAACCTAGCCTTAATCCCAAAATGATTTGGGTCGGCCGACATGAATCATCCTTTAGAACTGTGCATGGGTGAACGCACACCTCAAAATGCGAACAAAATAGAAAAGGGGGTGAAACCTAATACAAAAGTCAACTTATAGGTTTTAAAGAACGAAGTCCGAATTTCTTTTATAAAACTTAAAATTTAAATCAAGAAGATTTGAAAATCGGAAGTAAAATTTAAGGGTATTGATTTCAGTTCCACCTTACCAAACACTATCAATTCCCGTCAACATCAAAATCATTCTTTAGAAAAAAAACCGAGTTTATAGAGCAACTATATTAATATTAACTTCCAACTTGAAAAGCCAATTCATTAATCTCCTATCGTGCTTTGCAAATGGCAAATAGTAAGAATAAAGCAAAAGGGAGACGAGTAAGGCGAACCGTTTTAATGTCGTGACGGGGAATATCATGCCTATCCATAGGATCAATCTCAATGCCATTCTACTCCAATACAAAAACACCAACACACTTTAAATTAGAAACTAACATAAACAATCATCAAAGTAATAGCAATTCTTGTAAAATTATAATTATAATAATTAAATTTGTAAGATGAAACAAACCTTTGCTTCATTGTGACAATGCCTGCAATCAAATATGGCATTGCAGCAAGGTGCTCTTATCTTACACCTTCTCTTATAATGCTTGCATCTGTTTTACAAACAACCCATCATTCATTTTTAAATATTAGTTTTGTTTGAATATGTTCTTGAGACCTTTTAATTATGATTTATTTTTCCAATTATTATTATTATTTACAAAAATAGATATAGATATTGGAAGATCAGAAAGTCCAGTATTCTTTTTAATAATTTAGTTGATAATTATGAGCTATGATGAAGAACATGAGTAAGTCATTGTTGATTCAGCTAAGTGTGAAATATTTAGGGGGCGTTTGGTTCATTAGCATGGAATGGAATGGATTGGAATATGAATCCATAATGGTATGGGGTTCTAAATCCATTCCTTCATAAACTTGTTTGGTTCATCTTAAAATTGTACAAGGGTGGAATGGAGTTTGATACCAAGGGTAGAAATTGGGTATGAGATTCTAGGGGGTTGGAATGGAGTTAGAATCCATTGAGTATCTAACTCCATTCCAAAATACTCCAACCAAACATTGGAATGGAGCAAATCCATTCCAATCCATTCCAAGAGAGCCAACCAAAGAGTTCTGGATCGGATGTACACAGTCTTACCCCGAAGGATGCTAAATCCGCTAAATGATCATTTATTTATAATTAAAAATGAAGAAATGATTATGAAGAAATACCCATGATTCCCAGATGGAAGATCAAGCGAAGCAATTGAAGTGGAAGACAAATAGATTTGTTGAGAGCCTTTAATGGGCAATTGTGTCTCACAACCAAAACCCATTATTTAATTTCTGCTTATATAATGTAAAATGGATAAATAATAACTAGTGTTGAATAATAAATGGCAATGGAATAATTGATGAACAAATGAGTTGAATTATCAGAACAAGAAAATAAATAAAATAAAAAATGTGGTAGAAAAATTAAGTGGCAAGAAATTGTGAGAAGAAAGCAAGAAAGAAAAAGGGTATTTATAGGGAGGAGGAGCAATAATTATAATTATGTTATCTTATGAGTCTATGACACATACTGCTGATTTGGATAGACGTAAGAGCTGACTTGGATCAGATAGTTTCCGGTTACATTATCATAATCTAAAAATCTAAATACAATGATTAATATTAATATTTGTGCGTAATAAACAAGGAATATTTCCAGTGGATCAGTGGATGACATCGGCACCCGGATTTTGATTTTGATTAGTGGGTTAGTCTTACTAAATTGGGAAACCAATGGTAATTACTAACTTGTGAACTTGGTCACATATTTAACCCGTTTATATCTTTAAACGGATAGTGTTCATCTACCCTAAGACTAATTATTTTCTGTAAAGTGGGTTGATTTTGGGTGTAGGTTTTACATCCCAATTGGCAACAAACTCCTAATGTCGTTGATAATTTTAACACAATCTCATTGAAGACGAACGATATCCGTCACAAGCTTGTGACGGATACCGTTTTCTCTCACAAAATACCCATTGAGAGGCAGTGGCGGACTCAGGAATTTAGTGTCGGGGGCACTAAATTTTTTTGACGTGTAAATTTTTTTCACGCGTTATTTACGCGTGTTTAAGACAAATTTTGCATTTTTTTCCTAAATTAGCTACTCCTTCCGTCCCGGTCATTTATTGTCCTATTCCATTTTTGGGTTTTCAGTTAATGGTTGTCCTTTTTATTTTAAGAATGACTTAACGAACAATTTGATATTCCATCCTCAATTTGGTCAACTTGTTATCTTATAATTAGCCCCTTTCTCTTTGTTTGATCTTTGATCTTCGCAAAAATTAAAATGACAACAATCGATTGGCCAGATGACGGATGAAGTATTATATAAGTAAAAGAATGAAAAAAATAATTGGTCCTATAGATATTTTTTTTCAAAAAATAATGTTTTCTCTAAAATACATTAAATTCTAAATATATGTTAAAATAATCTCTTTTTTTATAGAATATAATAGAATTTAATACTAAATTTAATAACAAATGTAGGTGGTTTAGTGGTTTAAAATTTGATAAGTCATCTAAAGGTCTGTGGTTCGAATCCTACATCAAGCAATTTAGTCCACAGGGTTCGAACCGCATATCCCCTGGACAAATAAAAAAAAAAAATCGGACGTGGATCTCCTACGTCTCGATCTTTAGATCCACTCTCAAACGTGAAACTCCTATGTTTTAACCTAGGTTTGATTCAGCTAAGTGTGAAATATTTAGAGTTTTGGATCGGATGTACACAGTCTTACCCTGAAAGATGCTAAATCCGCTAAATGATCATTTATTTATAAGTAAAAATGAAGAAATGATTATGAAGAAATACCCATGATTCCCAAATGGAAGATCAAGCGAAGCAATTGAAGTGGAAGACATATAAAATTGTTGAGAACCCTTAATGGGCAATTGTGTGTCACAACCAAAACCCATTAATTTCAGCTTTTAATGTAAAATGGATCAATGACAATGGAATAATTGATGAACAAATGAGTTGAATTATGAGAACAAGAAAATAAATAAAATAAAAAAATGTGGTAGAAAAATTAAGTGGCAATGATAATATTGTGAGAAGGAAGCAAGAAAGAGAAAAAGGGTATTTATAGGAAGGAGGAGCAATAATTATAATTATGTTATCTTATGAGTCTATGACACATACATACTGCTGATTTGGATAGCCGTAAGAGCTGACTTGGATCAGATAAATTCCGGTTACATTATCATAATCTATGATAGATCTAAATACAATGATTAATATTTGTGCGTAATAAACAAGGAATATATCCAGTGGATCAGTGGATGACATCGGCACCCGGATTTTGATTTTGATTAGTGGGTTAGTCTTACTAAATTGGGAAACCAATCGTAAATTACTAAGGCCCTGTTCTTTTGGACTTAAAGTCATTTAATTTAAGTTTAGTTCAGATCCTATAAGTTCAGTTCAGATCAGATTCTATAAGTTTAGTTCAGATCCTATAAGTTCAGTTCAGTTCAGATACTATAAGAAGTTCAGTTCAGTTCAGATCCTATAAGACTATAAGTTCAGTTCAGATCCTATACGTCACTTAATTTAAGTTCAGTTTAGATCCTATAAGTTCAGTTCAGATCTTATAAGTTCAGTTCAGATCCTATAAGTTCAGTTAAGTTCAGATCATATAAGTTCAGTTAAGTTCAGATCCTATAAGTTTCATTTCAGATCCTATAAGTTCAGTTCAGTTCTATTCAGATCTTATAAGTTCAGTTCAGTTCAGATCCTATAAGTTTCAGTCCAAAGAACAAGGCCTAACCTGTGAACTTGTGACTTTGTCACTTGTCACCAATTACACCAACTTGCCAACTTGGATTCCATTCTACGCCATTTGGTGTTTATTATTTTTTTACACAAAATATCACTTACCATCCGTCTAAAGTTGTAGACGGATCAAATATATCACAATTTTCATAATAAGACAAACAATAAGTGGAATTGAAATGGTGGAAGTTGTCTTGTTATAAAACCCGATTGCGAAACGTCGTCGACGTTTTATAACGAATCGTCGACGTTTTAAAAAAAAAAGACCAATATACCCTTACCCTCTCATTACTCCCTCTTTCAATCTTACCCTCTCTAACTCCTCCTTACCCCCGACTGCACCACCACGCACCCACCGCAGCAACACCACGCACCCACCGCAGACACATTTCTCCATTTCTCTTCTCAAATTCCGATAAAAATCAAGTCTAGAAGCTTGAAAGATTATACCTTTTCGATAAAAATCAAGTCTAGAAGCTCAACCCCGGCTTTCACATCGTTTATTCGTTTATCTCACTTTGTTGGCTGTCATACATAACAAAAACAATCACCATCGACCAAAATGAATGAAAAACACAATCTCACACTCAAAATCAAACCCAAAACTACAAGTTATCTTAAACATGATTAGCACTATCAAAATTACCTTGTTTGTTGCCATCTAAGTGACATGCAATATTACCATCCAAGAACCCAACACGCATGAATTTTGGGCAAACAATCTGCCCGGTTCGAACCGATACCGGGGCGGAAACCACAACTAAAACAATCGCCACTTGTTTGATTCAAGGGATAGATGTTGAGTTTCAACGTCCATGATGGCTAGGGACGTTGTAACCCAATGTTGGGTGTGGAGTGAGACGAGCAGATTGCTTGTTGGTGGTGGAGGGGGACGTTGAAGGTGTCCGTCCAACTAGGGTAGACGGTAGACGTTGAAACTGAACGTCCATATTGGAGATGGACGCCTCTTTTGCTCGTCCATATATGGCCCAGACGTTGGGTTTCAGCGTCCCTATATGGCCCAGACGTTGGATTTCAACGTCCCCATATGGCCCAAATGTTGAAACTCAATTCTATTGATTCTAACTAGTTGAGATCTCGTGCTAAAGCACGATATTTGTGGGTTTCTTATATAGAGCTAGTAAGAATTTAAAATATTTATATGGAGTAAAAATTAGTTGTAGTTATAATAGATTGTTGTAATGTATTGATTATAATGTTAGTGATATTATAAAAAAAAAATGTACTATTTAAAGGACTTTAACATTAAGTTATTTTTGTGCGAACCTATTTTTATTATTAAAAATAATGATAGCCGACTATTATGGAAAACATAATCTAATATAGGGTCACTACTTTGTTATTGCATTGATCGGAAAAATTTATAGATGGGTTAATCTTTTAGTTTTAGTCATTTGTAGGAGGATTATTGAGGGATAGGAGGATTGAGTTAGAAACGAAATGTAAGTAAAACGCATATTGACTTTATAACGGAGACATATATAAACATTGTACGACACATCTTGAAGGACGATTCATAACAATTAAAAATATTATTTACCCTTGTTTCAAAAAAAAAAATACTTTTTACTCCATATTCTTACAAACAATAAGTCACCAGAATGAGACCATAACATAATGTGACACCGTATGTCGACGACCACCAAATCAACCCCATTTCTATACAATTATCTTCACCATATAATTTACATTTGTTACTGTATAATATGGGTCCCACTTTCTTTTGTACTCCGTATATCAATTGCGTTGAATTCGAAAAAAATAATTTGTTTTGACTTTATAATTTATTGAGATATTGTATTATGTGGCAAATATGTTAGTCAATCAATTATCAATTATTATAATTTTAGCATGGGCTCATCACTATTGTTAATCATTTAGGCGGGAAAATATTCAGTAGTTCTTATTCTTTTAGTTTAGTGGGGATTCGGTTAATCATAAGGTAATTCATACTAGTCCACATTCATAAGGTGATTTGAATATAAATTCAATTCAAAGTAATTCGATTCAAATGAGAAAAAATAAATTTATACCGATGATTCGTCGCTAGCCTTTGACTTAGGTGACTCGTTTTTGACATTGAATCCGAATAACATTAACAAAATCTTTTTTTTAAAAAAAATGTTTGTTGTTTTGGAGAATTGGGAGAGAATAGAGGAGAGAGAGTGGGGAAGGGTAGTGATGGTCTTTTTTTTTTAAAAATGTCGACGATTCGTTACAAAACGTCGACGACGTTTCGCAGGACTCATAACATATTTAACCCGTCTACATCTTTCGACGGATAGTATTCGTTTACCCTGAGACTAATTGTTTTCTGTAAAGTGGGTTGATTTTGGGTGTAGGTTTTACATCCCAATTGGCAACAAACTCCTAACGTCGTTGATAATTTTAATGAGCTATTCAAAGTATCTTTTCATTCCAAACACTTTAATTAAATTAATCGACAAACTATTTAATTAATTAATTGAAACTAACAATTAAGATCAAATTACTAACAACAATCAATTACTCGAAAATAATAGTTAAGATCGAATTACTAACAACTTATCGGACAACAAATTACTAAATGAATTAAACTGATCTAAACAATGTTAAATTTATCAAATTACTTACAAAAAAAAATCGAACGTGGATCTCCCACGTCTCGACCTTTAGACATGAATCTTTCACGTCCCGACCTAGGTCGAGACGTTGGAGATCCACTCTCAAACATAGGCTTAGACGTGGAACTCCCATGTCTCTACCCAGGGGTAGACATAAAACTTTCACCAACCCTTTTTTGTAAATAGTTCAGTTAATTTTAATTGGATTAGTAATTTTTTTTAAATTATTTCCGAATGAAATTGATATTGTTTGTTATTAGTAATTCAATTATTGGTTTGTTTGTCGATTAAGTTTAATTGGCTTGTTTGTTGGTCAATTAATTGATAGTTAATTCACTTAATTTTGAAGTTGATTAGAGCGAACCGACATAGTGAAGAGCGATTGAGTTTATTTTGTGAGAGGAGCAAAATTGTTCATTTCACTAATTTTGTAGACAACGAATAGTAGCTCGCTTTTAGATTTGTAAGAATCCCCTTCATTTCTTTCCCTCTTCGTTTTCTTCCATTTCCTTTAATGGAAAGGCAGCTACGAGCAAGTGCAATTGGACATCGACATTAAAAATGGGAATGAGTTGTCGGTCAAAGGTTCCCAAACAATGCCTAGATGAGGCAACTTTGTAATGTGTACAAAGAAATCAATATTTCAAGGATGGCTAATCGAAGTCTTACAAAATATCTTTAATTGTGGCGATCACCTAACCCTTCTAACTAGATTTAATAAAATAATGATGTTGCAAATTGTGTTGATGTAGGGAAATAAAGTCCAAAAAAAAAAAAAAAAAAAAAAAAAAAAAAACTGTTGGATGATATTAATACACGCTACTAGCCATAAACACGCCATTGGCTAATAAGCATCCAATATTGCACTGCGGCCTGCGGGGGAAATTCACCTTAAGAGACATGCCAATGGCAGGACGGGTCTCTTTGTGCCATTGGCATGTCTCCTTGTTTGAACACATCATTGCCAACGGCATATTTGCGTGCCGTAGGCTTTTTTCCTCTTGTAATGCTATGATATAAACACGCCATCGGTTTAAGATTTCCCAACCTACGTGAACATCATTTTGATAAATAAGTTTAACTCCAACTTAAAACAACAGAAAAAGGTCAATTCATATGAAAAACACAACTACACAAGCCAGAGATTTTATTGATTCTTCTCCAAATAGAAACCACTTATTTCAGCATGACGCTCAAAGAGGGGAGCTCATGATTTAGGCTAAAACCTGATTTTTCTTTTGACAAAAATAACTATTCATGCAAGCATGGATGTGCTTGCCTTGAGGAGATGGATACAGATTTTCTGTTCACCAACCAAGCTTTAATCGGCAAGCATGTTTAAATAACTACCTTTACCAAATAATATAGTTATGTATAGATCTGTTTTACAATAACATTGTGTAAAACCGCCTTTATATAAGACTAACTGCTTATGAGAAGGTGTTGCTGTGTTAGGAAAATAAGGGTTGGTAATTGTGAAAACTGGAATGTGAGGATTCCCTTCTATAAATTATTACCCCCTCAACTTGACTGAGTTGAGCAAAACTACTTGACTGAGTTAAATTCAATTCTAAAACAAATTGAACTGAATTTAACAAAGTCAAACTATTTAAATGATCAGAGTTTACTGAAGTGAACAAAAATAAAAACACAACCTACATAGTCAATTCCTATGTTGAAGTTAAACACAACCACCATAGTCAACTCCTATGTTGCTTATACCCACCTTCAACCATCACATTCTGATACTCCTAAACTATCAATCAATTCAAAGATCTTACGCTCTTAGCTTATCGTCTACCTGAGTCCTGAATCTATTACTCAAAAATTCGACTTCGATTAGAGGGCCTCTTCATATGGGAACCACTACGAGCATAGCCAACGTCCAATGAACATATTTTTCAATAATTGCATTTGTGAAGTTTACTTTTACATTCAATATCACATTGTTTGTAGATCAAAGAAATTGTTACGATTTTTCACTTTCTATTCACTTGATAAGGAAACGAGAAAGTTCAATAGTTCCGAATTAAAGAAAAAGAAGTTTGAAAGGTAGGCCTCGTTGGAGGTTTAAAATGATGGGTGGCTCAAGATGATGAAGATGGAGGTTGAAGATGATGAAGGTTATGAAGGTGATGGGTGAAAATGATGAAGATTGTAAGTGTAGATGGTGAGCGAAGATGGTGAAACTTCCAGCACTAGACACAAAATAATTAAACAGAAGTTATAAACGAGGGACATGCATTAGAATTTTAAAAAGAACAGGGGTACCGTATAGATTTTCTAGAAATGAGGGGTACCTTTTAGAATTGCGAAAACGTAGAGGTACCATGTAGAATTTCCCACAAATAAATTACACAGTCTAGACTCTAGACCAGTTTGTTAATTTGATTGATTTTTTTTTTCTACAAATAAACGCAGGCATTGTTTCATTTTCTGAATGATTTCAAATTACTTACATGACAATATTCACAACAATTCAACATGCAGGCCCTACATGCTTGCTAAGGCCTCGACTAGCAAAGTAACAAAAGAGTCTAAAAGGAACTGATTTATAGCTACAAACATAAAGCTTCAATAGTAAAGACATACCAGTGAAATGGATTGTTGAGTCTTCCAAATTAGTACAAACGGCATACCGCCAAAATGAGTTGTTGAGTGATCTTGATCAATCCAAACGCCATCTCAAAATGAGAAGTTGGGCAATCCTCCCCGCTGATAATCAGATCCAAAAGGCTGATATACTTCCTACACATATCACGCAGAAGAATGTCAATTGACCTTAATGTCCATCTTAATGAACAGTGGAGTTAGTTTCATTTGGACAGACCTTGGAATTCCCAGACAGAATTTAGAGTTTGGCTACACTGAAGCAGTTCCCTAGAACGAGTGACCTGCTCATTCATGTAATCTTTGATGTTTCCATACAACTCTGGAAGTGTGGAATAAAGGTGTTCCATACTGATGCCGGATGATAGGTCACAACAAGCCCTGAATGGCTGCAGAAATGAAACAAACCCATGATTATAAAAGTTAAAATGTGGCGGGAGAAGTCTCATGCACGGACATACTTTTACAATATGAGCACTATTTACCATTACCCAATTAACCCCAATGCCTCAAGGGCTCCCGGCTTCCGCAAGTAGCACGATAAGGTGAAAAAGAAAACTAAGATGCCCTTTTTAATGCAAAAACATATATCTCGATTGTTTGGAATTGCCTCCTTTTTCAAAAAAAAAAAAAAAACGAGGGAAATCTTCGACAAAATAAGGAACCCAAAAATCTTTTACAAAATAGGGAATTCGAAAGAACGTGAGGGGTATAAAGAATAGGGATTAAACAATTTGCTAATTTTTTTAAAAAATCTTCCTAGTTTGAGTAGTCCCAAAATGAAACGTCTTATTTTTGTCATAAAGAACAAACGACAAAGTCTTAGTCCCAAAATATTTACGATGAGCTATGTTACTCCTACTCTTCATGTTTCCTCGCATGCCCGAGTTCGACACTTGATATTTGGACAAGGACATGGCACTTGGGCACCTCATTTTAAGCAATATGCATATATTTCCTAAAACCAACCGAATCCGACCCATGAACAAACACCTAAGCAAATAAGAATCGACATATAGAACTGTCATGCAAGGTAGGCAAACATTTAATAAGTGAAGGAAAGGGAAGGGACAATTAAAGAAAATTAGAAAATAAAAAAATTGAAGGAAAGGTACAACTGAGAAAAACAAGTGCACAGAAAGAAAGAAAAAAAACACGATATTGAGACGGATAACAAACATCGCATGATACTATTTTCGGTCAGCCAATCCATAGGACGAATTGCCCATCATGGAACGGAGTTCATTCGCGCACAAACTATCAGCATTCCACAAACTCAACCATGCTTTCCATTTCAAATTAAACGCCGACCATGCAACAGTTACAAAGACATTTAAGTATTTAACCGCGCATTCGCAGAGCAGCTTGCCGTAAACACTATCATCAAGGGAAATTTGGCGGCAAACTATATTACCATAACAAGACCACAATTAGCTACTAGACCAATCGTCATGACGAAGGCTAGTCAAAACACTTTCAGAATTGTGAGTTTAAGAGTATGCTGAGAAGTGCCATTGTTTGCTTAAAGGAATGCCAACAATCTTTGCGCAATTGGAAGATGGGGTCATATCACATATACGTGCTAATTTCAGACTTTCAGATCCCCTATTATATTTTCTCATGAGGATAGCTTCACATTGATATAATCTAATTTAATTATGAAGTGAAGTAAACTGAAATTAAGTAAAAGAGAACAGGGCCTAGCTCTACACATGTACTCCCTCCAATCCAATCCAAACTACCACTTGCTTTTGGGTGGTCTTCGAGGCGACACTTTGACCGCGTTTTTCTTCCTTTGTATATAATTTTTTTTTTCAAAAAAGATACTATAATTTATGAAAGATATTTTCATAATACAACTAAATATGTAAATTTTATCGTTCAAAGTTTTATATTTTTCCGTGGATTAACGGTCAAACTTTGAAAAGTTTGACCTTCAAAAAGCAAGTGGGTAGTTTGGATTGGATTGGAGGGAGTATAAAACATTTCCAGTCTTGGTCTTAAAATGCAGTACTGATCACAGATGCGGTAAAGATCGTGACATGGGTATTGGATATCATGAATGCAGGGTAATGGATCGCAATGCGGTCGAAATTTCAAAAACGTGTAGTAGATGCATTGAATATTTTCATCTTTCCCTTTAATATATGAAACTTAAGAGTTAACTTCCCTACGTTTCTAGTCTATACTCTACATATTATGACCAAATTTTTTCACATACGTGCTACATTGCAAGTACACATGTTTCCCTATATTTGTTTCACAAAATGGCAGATAATACAAATTAAGATGCGGAACTAGCAGTAAAATAACATTGATATCTTGAAATGTCGGTTGATGAAGACAAGAGAACGGATTTTTTTCTATGGCATCACGTAACACTGACATGAAATTCTATTACATAACGTAAACGGAGCATACAAAGAAATGTGGAGTTTGAATTAATCATTATAATATTATGTCACAAACGATAAACTAAGAAAATGCCAAAAGAGCCACAGTAGACAGAGAACCTACCTCAGGATGGACAGACGCACCGTTAAGAGCTCAGTGGAGTTGTAGAAACATGATCAACATCCTACTATAGCATGCATTATGTATTACTGAAGCTCTCAGTCTGTGCTGCTCCCTTTGCAATGACCTGTAATGCCGTGCCTTGCATGAGCCAGCCAGTTAACTCAGGCTCAGGTTCAAAGGGTTTAAGAGGATTGAACCCCTTATCTTTGACATCAATGCCATACACAAAGGGCAGCCTGATGGAGATGGAACTCTCAGGAGGCAAAATAACTTGACATCCTAAGCTGAATTGAAGTGGCTGATCATGGTCTATAACACTGGTAGGTTGACGGGAAGCCTGTACAAAAGAAAGGAATGACATAATAATATAAAAAGGAGAAATGTAATCTGCTTAACAGCTACATGTCACTAGTTTCTTAGTGCCTTCAACAATGTCTACAGTCAAAAACTTTAATCTATTGGAATGGCTAAGGGTGTTGCCGATATATGAAAGATTTACACAGACAATTTGTGAACGTGTGGGTATACTTTAAAAATCAAATATGATGCACTCCATCCTCCAAGGCATAGGAATCAAGTGAGATGCATACCTCAAAATGTACTACAGGGTTCGCTGCAATGACAATTGGAAAAGGAGGTGTAACCTGTAAAGAAATATAAAACAATATAAAGCATCAGGCATGAATTCCTCCAATGAGCTCAATCATGCATTATTTGTAAAGGTAATTCGATTATAAAAGTATAAGAGGGAACACACAAGAAACAAAGCACAGGAAACTAATCACATAGCTATGTATAGCGCCATAACCATATAGCTGGTACAAGCTTTATTACCAACACCATTACTAGTAGCTGTCCTTCAATAATGAATTTTCACTGATCAGAAAAGGAAAATGGAGGGACAAAACAAAAGTGCGAGTTGAAAAGGTTTACCATTGGGCTTAGAACATTGGATAAAAGCAAAACTTGTCTAAACAAACAAATTTCCTGCGCATAAGTACTGTGTCCATTCTGATTGTCACACCATTACCTCCCAGCCTAACCCTT
Organism: Silene latifolia; assembly: GCF_048544455.1. Lineage (NCBI taxonomy): Eukaryota > Viridiplantae > Streptophyta > Magnoliopsida > Caryophyllales > Caryophyllaceae > Silene > Silene latifolia. Next base: position 8,011,401 of record NC_133526.1, read on the forward strand.
TGTTTGGATATAAAAAATGGAGAAGAGAGGGAAGGGGGAGAGAGGGAAGGGAAGGGGAAGGAAGGATAGGGGAGGGGGAATGGAGGGAGGGAGTTTTTCCTCCAAATCTTTCCTTTGTTGAAGGGGAAATAATCTGCCTAGTACGAGGGAAATGGAGCGATCCATTTTGCCTCCTCTCCAAATCCCTCCACCTCCAATTATCTAACTTACAAATTAAATTGCCTCCCTCCAATTCCTACCCCTCCTGTTTCCCTGATTCAAACAAATGACAAGTGTACTGAGTGAAACATCAAGATACCAAATTGGAATTAACCCAAACCTAAGGGCACCAAAGTGGCACTAATCATTAATCAAAGTAAGACAATCTAATACTACTTCGCCAAAATAGAAGTTTGAAAGACCCATTTTGATTTAATCATCGTCCCAAAACCAAAGATTTATATATCTATGGCTCTGTAGGAAACAGAATTATTTTTTTTATAGCCATGATTCCACCTATTTCAGTGGAGGCAAATGTTAATGTTCTTCAGAATCTAGGTTATAATGGACCAAGTCAAACAGCTCAATGCTCTTTGTGCTACTTTTTATGCACATGATCGCCTCGGCTTCACCAAGGTCCCTTGGAAATATTGCAAGGAAAGGCTTCATACTTCCACCCTCTGTCCCTTGCACTGTTTAGAGCAGCAGCCTCTTTGGAGGCACTGGTAAAGATGCTCTGATGGGACACAGTACTTATTTGACGCACATAGTAGAAGGACCCAAGATGAAGGTTCAAATGGAGCAATTATAAGTAGTCAACAGTTATAAGGTTATAGGTATCATGATTTAATGGTTTTAGTTAAAGCATCATCTCTTGACATTTTGCAACAGTCATAACAGAACAAAAGTTATTGACCAGTAAAAATTGATAATAAGTAAATAGCACGCCATAGCAGTCCACACAAAAAATGGAAAGTTCAAGAGGTTAACAAGAGTGAATTATAAGAAGTCCGTGTAAATTATTGCTTTAAAATTCTGTTCCAACTTACTGACATTCAGAATGCAATATTTGGATCACCCACTTCAACCTTTTGTACGTGATCCATATAAATATATCTACAAGTAAAGTTACATCAGTTCAGGTGATCCTACATTTAAGGTATTCGCCAAAATTTAGGTCTAAGTCAACTGTTTACATAAATTACATTCTTGTATCTGCATTAACAAATACAAATTACCATCATGATGGGCTCATGAAGCGTTTAAAAACGATGCAGGGACATGAAAGTTCAAGATCTATTATACAAACTAACGTCCATCTATAGATGCCATCAACCTTACGAAGGATTCACGCAGCATTTTCAACTACAATCATGCAATAACCACATAAAGCATCTCAAGTCTTGAAGTGTTTCTTTGGGACAAAAAGGGATTTCAGGCCACATAAGAACATAGAAGCAGACATGTGATGACGTGAAAGATTTAACATTCATGTCACCAACTGAGGCCAAACTGTACTAGTTATCAATGTGTCAATTATTAAGAGACAAATCAGGAAGGTTACAGGAATAGAAACTTACCACAAAGATCCTCTGTAGTTGAGATATTGAACTCGCAAACTTCAAGTTTTGTGCATCCTTATTTTTTGAAGTGCTACAATGAGGGCAGTTCAGGTATATCGGTATATTTCTGTTTAGCAATGAAAATGCAGGCCCGTTATCATTAAGGCTTATATAATGGGGATTCTGTTGGTCTGCACCAGAGTATGATAAATCATGTGTTGCCTGGTCTAGTGGTTTAAACAAGTGTGGCAATCCGTTTACGGCAGTGTCACTGCCAGTCCTAGCTTCAGTAGGCCGTTCCAAATTGCCTACCTTCTCCATGTTAATAGTGTTACCATTAGATAATCGAGGAATTTTATTGTGACCATCATTCTTACCCAATTTCACTGGGCCTCTGTGCTTACGGTTACCATGTTCAACGGGGCGAGTACGAGGAGATTCTTCAGGCAAGGAATCCAGCTGCCCAAGCTGGTTCAAAATCTCGGGAGATAAAATATAGCGGTGGCCACGAGGACATTCATGCTCAAAGCCAACATAAACTACAAAGTGCCTGCAAGTAGGACTAAACCTAGTTTTTCCACTATCAGTAACACTGACTTCAAAAGCATTACTAGCATTATTCGCATCAAGTGGGACCACACTCTTACTGATATCTAGCATAGAGTTGCCATCACCGTGGCTATTGTCCCTTCTTGTCTTAGAATTTTCTGAACCTGCTGAGGTGATTTCTTTCGATTTTCCAGATATTTGAAAATCACCACTGGAGATAATAGTTTGCACAGTGCTGGTAACTTTTGCAGTCCTCTTACCACCTTTACCAGGACCAGAAATTAATTGGGCCTTGGGCTGTAAAGGAGGAAATGCTGAATTAGAATTTGATCCTGCAACGACCTCAGAAAAGGCCTTTCTCATTGTAATATTTGGAAGGCCTTTACCAAAGCTAATCTTGTTTTCAGAATGTGAAAAATTCACAGCCTTCCCATGGCCTTCACCTCCAGTTTGCAATTCTCCTGGTTCTACCGCCGCTTTATTGCTTTTCTTGGCATCCTCAGCTTCAGTTGATACTATCTTTAAGTCTACTTTGGAACTTGCAGATCCTTGCCTGAGAGCATTAGCAAATGAAACACTTGGGGGATTATCGTTCTCGAGAACAATAGTCCATCTTAAAAGAAACTTCTCACTGGGAGAAAATCCAGCTTGGAGCAATCCTTTAGAAGGTTCATAGTACCTTGCACCTCCAAGACGAACCAGAGTCCACGGAAAAGGTTGAAAAAGCCGACTCTCATTTAGTTTTGGCAGTTGGAGCATGGGGAGAAGGTTATCACAGTCGGGAAAAATATTAAATTTGACGTTAGCAGTTTCAATGTCAAAAGGGTCATCTCGTAACTTTCGAGAACGGCCACAAGCACAAGCATGAAGGAAAACATATCCACTTTTATGTTCCGTGCCCGTCGCCTCCGTGGAAAGATTGTCATTTTCAATATCATGCTTTTGGTGCATGCATGGTTTTCCGGTCAAACTAATTGCATCACATAATTGTCTCCCAGACTTCCATATTGAAAGGCATTCCTCTTGCAGTTTTTTCACAAATTCTTGTACACATGAGCCCTTCACCATTGACAGGAAGGCATGCAGAGCTTTTTCCAATTGAGCTTCGTGTACTGAAGTAGGGTAGCAAGGAGGCAAATCTTTCAGATAAACTTCTTTAGCGGCTGGTAGAGCTTTCAAGCACCACAAATATGAAAATTTTCTGTTAATCCCCTTCCCACTCTCTAATTGAGATACCGCAATATCCGGAGGATCCACAGGTCTTGCAGCAACCCCTTCAACAAGAGGTGGAGCACCACTTCTTTGCCGGAATTTCCTTCTGATTGCATAAGTCTCATCAAGAGAAACGGATTTTCCAAGTAAAATTCCTTTTAAAATGAGATGGCTGGAAGATATCCACATCTCCAAGCTGGGAAGCTCAGGAGTGGTGGTGAGCCTTCCAGAAGCAGCGGATGCCGCAGCTGCTGCAGCTGCGGCAACAGCAACCATACCAACACCTGCAGCTGAGCCACTGTTGGCATTTGTAACCAACCCTCCTTTCCCTCTTAGGATATCAGTCTGCTTATTGATGAATTCCTTTAGAGTCAAAATGTCCTCCTTCATGCCGTTTTGACTATGAATTTCAAGTAACAGAGAATCTGAAGTCATCTTTCCACTCACAACATCCTCCACGAGACTTGTTGCATAATCGAGAGACGAACCCCTTCGGATACCAGAGCTGTCTAAAAGCACAACAGCTCTAGATGCGTCTAGTGTCAACAATGGAGCTGAACTAGAAATGGACCCACTTCTTGATCCTGTAAGGCTACTGTTTTCGGAGACAGTAAGGGGCCGGCATTTTTTAATCAAAAAACGTATTTGTGTTTCAAGAGAAGAAAGCATTTTCTTACAAAAACTGCTTTCAGATTTATTTGCTGGCCGAGATAGCACTACGACAGAACTAGAACCCTTCAGGGACTGATTGGACCTAACCATGCTACTCGTGCTCGATCGACTAGATGACGAAGCATCATTTGACTCCTCGGATGCAGCACTAGAGTTCACCATTTCCGAGAAATCATCAACAAAAGCAAAGAGAGTAACAGGAGTACATTGTCCAGGAAATAAGGCTGGATACAAACCTAAGCCTGACATGACAGATATTGGAGAGTTGTTACGACTTGAGATGTTGCTGCCTCTTCGTGGGGAAGGACTCTTGGATGATGTTGCTTGAGTAGGACGTGATGACGACGATGAAGGCCTACCAAGTGATGGCAATATACTATGTGACCTTAAAAAAGGTACTAAGGCATGTTTTGCAGACTGCAGAACTCGCAACATCTTCAAATTCTGGGTATCAAAACTTGCGCCCTCTTGGATATAAATAATTACATGGCATACCTGCAATTGGGTTGCAAATTATGCCTTAATGTCGTGGAGTTGAGTAACAGGCATGAGCAATGGCTTCAAAACCAGCAAACTATTACAGGAATCAATAAAGTTGCTATTTCAATTAATTCAGTGCAACCTTTCTTGTTAGCCTTGTACAAAAGCGGAAGGAGATAACACAATGACAATAATACATCAGTAATTATTTCGTCACTTGCCTATTATTAGTCTATCACCCATTCTACTTATTGGTCTGAAAATTGACCCTATAGTAGAAGTAACTACATAGATTCATTCACAAAAAAATAAAATAAAATGAAATGAAAACAATTAAAGATAGAGTGAGGGGTGCATTTAAAACATTGTGGAAATTTTATCTCCTATAATAAGGACAAAAGAGTAAATCGTCAAGAAGTCCCCATAGTGGAATAATCACTTCCTCGTCTCACCGTTAGAACATCTTACCCCAGTTGTATGTTACCATTAACTAACCATAGGGTTATTGAACATGGAGTAGAAGTAAACATTTGTGCCTTTCGGAAATACATCTGTATGGAAAAAACACACGAATTTCTATACATGATTACATGGGAACTCGTGCAAATAGGCAAATACCGCCTGTATTATCCATTGACATAATCTTAAACATAAAGCAACATTGTAGTTTGGAACGGAGGAAACTTTCTTTTAACTTGACATAACTCCCACTTTGAACTCAACTATTATCATCCCCGATGAAAGCCAAACTTCATACTCTCACAAATTCAAAGAGATTAACTGAATTGACAATCTAACATCTCCATTTAATCTCTAAATAGGGTCTAAAATGTCAGTCATCTCTAAATAGGGTCTTGAAAACAATTTCGCTACTAACTCTGTAAATGCCAGTTAACTAACTACAACTTCTTACTTTCCTCTATTACCTCGACAAAAATTACTCTCAAGCAATTCAAGTTATTAGGAATAAATATAAATCTCGACCACCACAACACCGCCAACAATGAGCAATAAATCAGCTACTGCATTGGCAACGTAGAAACTTCGACTCATCTCTTCCTAGAGAAACAAAGCGTAGTTCTCTGATGTCGTAAAACTCCACCAATTATACAATACATGCTTCAGAATGTTATAATTGTCCAGTACACAAAAGCGCGAACCACATAAAAACAATCACTATACTCCATCCAATTAACAAATACTCCCTTTGTTCCGGTTATTTGTTGTCCTTTTCCATTTTTGGGTGTTTCAGTCATTTGTTGTCCTTTCTATTTTAAGAATGAATTTGATGAGTAATTTGATCATTCACACTCAATTTATTCCACTTGTCATTTAGTTATTGGCCCTCTCCCCCTTTTCTTGGTCTTTGTGCCAAAACCAAAGGACAACAAATGAATGGGACGGAGCCCCTTTTCTTGGTCTTTGTGCCAAAACCAAAGAACGACAAATGACCGGGACGGAGGGAGTACAATTCATACTCAAAGCGAAATATAATCAAGAAATAGGAAAATCAATACTCGTAGCTGTATAATTAGGTAAGTATACATACAGTGAACATGAAGAGCATGGCTTGAAGATCCCCAAACTCAAGGTCATCAACAATGGAATCGAACTCGGAAACCTTGCGCATAGCAGGGCAATTAGTAGAAGACAGTTGAAGAAAGACGGTAGCAGTATCTGCATCATGATAATAGCTAATTCTACGGCAGTCAAACCACTCCTTAGCATAATCATTAGCTTCATCCTCGTCGCCGTCGGAGAAGGGAATAACGAGTGGCGTGTCGCGGCGGCTAGAACCGAAGATATCGGCGTCGATTATTCGATTAATGAGGTCTGAGACGTCGGTGCGGCGCCGGGATATGAATCCGACGACGGCGACACCGGTAGACACTGGCGGAGTTGGCGGTGGTGGAGTGGGAGATGGTTGGGAGTGCGGCGGCGGTAGAGGCGGAGGTGAAGGAGGCGGGCGAGTAAGGACTCGCATTGAAGTGGTGGGGTTTGGGTTCTTGGACTTGATGTGGGTGTCCATGCTTTTGCCAATTCTAGTTCGATGACGTGCAGGTGCTGTCTGGATTTCTTCCTATTTAGTATTTACCTATTCGGTTTTTTTAGCGAATACTCGTATCACTGAATCCATTTTTGAAATAATAGTCAAAAATAAAATATTTGTTATTTTGGGTCGGTTTTGAAAATATTTGTCAAAATGGTATCCATGTAGGCTTGGGATTTCTGGACCTAAAACACGCCACTACCAGTGGCGTGTTTATAATGAGTACGGAAAGAAACTTCATTAAAAAATGAACTAAAACAAACACGTCATTGAGAATGGCGGGTTTCGGAGGGGAAACACGCCACCCCTAATGGCGTGTCTTATGTAATTTTTTTTTTTTTTTTTAAGTTCAGTCAGTTGAGAAAAAAATTGTTGTAAAGACACGCCACTATTAATGGCGTGTTTCCTTTACAAAACACGCCATTAGTAGTGGCGTGTTTCAGGTCTAGAAATCCCGAGCCTACGTGGACACCATTTTGACAAATAATTTCAAAACCGACCCAAAACGACAAATATTTTATTTTTGACCATTATTTCAAAAATGGACTCTATATCACTTCATCATTAATAAAAATCATAAGATAATCATTATATGAAAAATGTGTCGAAATACAAATATACAAACCGAATTATTTTTTTAGATACGAACTTTACACTTTTACATGTACTTTTTTCATTAAATTAAGGGTAAATTATCAATAACTCCCTTTTAAAATACACTTTTTAAAATTTACTCCCTTTTAAAAAAAAGTTTAAAAATTACCCCCAAAATAATGCAAAAATTTAAAAATTGTTCCCAAACCCCTATTCTTACATTTTTATGATAAAAATGCCTCTAAATTTTTATTATCATACTCCGTATAACGAATATGTTGGTGGATTTTGGGTGGAGGATTGTGGTGGTTTACCGTGGGGTCCTTGGGTGGTAGAAAGGTGGACAGAGTTGTAATGGAGGTAGATAAACATATGAGAAATAAAAAAACGAGGGGCATTTTTGTTATAAAATTGCAAAAATATAGATTAGGAAACCATTTTTAATTTTTGCAATATTTTTGGTGTAATTTTTAAACTTTTTTCTAAAAGGGAGTAAGTTTTAAAAAGTGTATTTTAAAAGGGAGTTTTTGATAATTTATTCTTAAATTAATTTCCATGTTATATACCCTCTTTGCTAAAGCTAATCAAATTAACTCGATCTTATATACTTTTTTCCCTAAAATCAAGATTGCTCTAAAAACTTGACAATGGATCATAATTCTCTAATTAACTAAGTAATTTAAATGTTTATCAATTATTAAATATGTTGTGTTGAAATTACTAGGGTTTATCAATTAATGAAATTAAGATGTTTAGTTCTTAATCAATTATTACTTGTAATGTTCAATACATCACTAATGCAAAAAATACCGTTTCAAACATTACGAGCAATTTCTTTGCACAAGTATTAAGGTATTTTAACTTCCTGGATTGCAAATGTAGTCCCAACGCAAGATGTTCATACGTATTACTGCAAATTTGTACCTGGTGTATATCAGGAAGTTCGGTGTGGGAAAAGGATGTCGGAGAAGGGGATGATGGTTGCTGGAGGATGGGTATAGTGGGTTTTCGGAGCCCGGAGGTTAAGAGAGGGAGATGAAGAAAAAAACAATTGGGGGAGGAGCAAAAAAAATGACAAAGGTAAAGTCGTAAAAGACAAATGTAAAAGAGAAAATTGTGTATTTGAAAAAAGTACAACCCTATAAAAATCAAACAAAATAAATTATCCATAAAACAAAGTTCTTTAAATTTGATTTACTCCACTTTTGCATATCCTTGTTGAAGTTTTAGTTGCTCCAAAACTTAAGAAGACAACATTTGTCCCACATTGGAAGAATAGTGGGGGAGTGTTGTATTTATATACGGAGGAGGGTTAATAAGTGTTAACTAGACTATAGAGGGTAGACTATAGTCTCCCCACGCGCGCGCTGTCGCCGTCCGTCCGGCTCGGCTTCGTGACATGAGATTTTATTCCACAATCAATTCCGAATTCATAGTTTACATACAAAACATCTTCTTCTCTATTATTTCTCTGTTACTTGTGCGGAAGGAGGCGTTAACCCTAGAATCGGTGATCACGGAACCTAAGGAGCACCTGTGTGAGGGTCTAACTGATTTAGGGCAGTGTCTTACACGTCGTCTCGATTAAATGTATTTTTGATCAGCTAAGTTCATACTTCTTTCAGTCCTCTGTTATATGATTATATCGTTGTTTCATAATACAAGATTTCACTAGAGATTTTTTAGATCTCGTGGAGTTTTGAAGATAATCTATTTTTTTTTCTAACCCGAAAGATTGTACCGGATAGTTTGATAGCATCTGTAGTACCATATGATAAAACAGTGGACCATCTATCATCCACATATTATCAACTATCAAAGATTATGGACATGCTTGCAATTACTGTAAATTATTAGTATGTTCACCATAGAAAAAATACATACCCGCTTGCAAGTAGGTGTAGCTCTCTCAAACTGTAATACCCCGTATTTTATATAATCGTGTAAACGGATATTATTATATATATTATTATTATGTATTTTATGTTACTATTATGTCGGGATAATAGTTGAGTCGAGTAATTGTTTGGTCGTATTAATATCGTAGGAGTGAGTTATTCGTAAGCTTGTCGAGACGGGTTTAACTGGACGAAGTCACGATAGTTAGTCCTTTTACCAACCACGCTGACCCATGACATTTACCCTTTTACCCGGGCACGATTACCCATGACCCATTTACCATCTAACCTAAACTTTAACCTATCTACCCTAATTCTACACAACCTACTCCCTCAACCCGCCACCCTCCTTCTTCAACACCTTTCTCAACCTTCACACAAATCGAGAGAGGGAGAGTGCGTGTGGGTGGTTGACGGCGCAAGAAGGAAGACCCTACGGTGGTTGTCGACGTCCGTGAGCGGCCCCGGTGGCGGTGGTGGCGGTAAGAAAGGTGAGTACAACCTCCCCTTCGTTTTTGTTTTCTGTCGGGCTTTTGGCGGTATTGCGTGTCCTAGGGAGGCGATGAGGGTGGTTGGTGTCGGGGTGTTGGTGATGGGTGGTTGGAGTCGCTCCTATTGGTGGTGGTTAGGCGGGTTTTGGGCGGTGGATTTGGCGGCGGGGGTATTGTCGATGGGGTAGTCAAAGGGGTTTGTGGGGTTGTTGTCTGCGTCCGGTGATGTTGGTGACCGTGGTCAGACTCGCCTGCCTGAGTCGACCACGGTGGCGGGGGTCAGTAGGGTCCAGGGCAGATGGGGGACCACGGTGGCAGTGGCGGCGCCACCGTTGGTGGCGGCATCCGGTCGGGGGTTGGGAGTTGGGGCCGGTTTGAAACGGGTTACAAAGCCTTGTTTCGAGTTCGTAATTTGAGTCGGGACGATAACCGCTGGGATAGTTGTAACGTGTTTATATTAGTGCATAAGTCGGGTTTAGTTATTTACAAAATAAAGTGTTAGTATGTTATTAGTGAACAAATTAGTTGTCGTCGCTAAATTACTTCTACTAATGTTTGATTCGCTTTATCGTATTGTTCGTTTAAACCTTTGATTATCGTTTTTGTTTAAGTTCCGAGTTATTTAAAATAAAATAATAATTAATAATAATTGATTAGCTGGGGACGGGTTTCGAGTCGGTTTGTTAAAATGGAAAAGTTTCTATATCGGGAAAGTTTCTATTTTTAGTAATTTCTATTTTGGGAACGGGAATAGTTAAGTAATTGGTTATCATTTCATTATCTTTCAGAGGGCGAATTATTGTGGATTATCACTGAGCACCCGACTATTTGACTGCAGATCTGAGGTAGGGAAATACACTTGACTTACCGGTGTTGTTAAATTGTGTTGAGTTGTTGTGTTACATGTGACCGAGCTGTGATCGATGACTTGTGTGTGGTTGTAATTTGTGTTATGATTCATACACTGGAGTGTGGTTGACTGAACTGTTCGGGTTGATTATGTTATTTCGTTATTTTGATAGCTGGCATGATTTCATTCATTGATATACATATCATGTTGCATTGATTATCGTGGAGCATTGCATATGCATTGGAGTTGGAGGATGGTGTGGTGGTGACGATGATGAGATATGATGTGATGTTGTGATAAGGCCCAGTCGGTTCTGCAGACTTGCCCTGTGTCCTCCGCTACACGCGAAGGGCAGATCGACTACGGTCGATATATATAGTCTACCGGGATCGGTATGGTCAAGGCGTGCTTGGGGTTGTGTGTGATGAGTTGAGATGGAGATGGAGGTGACGGAGTATCATGCATATCATATTTATTTTTATTGTTTTCCTACTCAACCTCGTGGTTGACCCCGTGTATTCGTGAACACCGTGATGAACCGTTTTATGGGAGCAGACTTGACAGGGTTTATGAGATAGGACGGAGGCGGATGGGCGTGAGACATCGGGATCGGATGACCTAGTGGCTAGTTCATCATCTAGAAGACTTCACCTTTATTTACGCGGTTCTTGTAATTTAATTTAGAAGGAGAATTTGTAATAGTTAAGTTAAAATGTTAAATAAATTGCCTTGGAGTTTAATTTGTTATTCACTACCTCGGGAAACCGAGATGGTAACAGTTCGGTTTATTAGGGAATGTCTTGCCAAAGGCTCCTTCATAAACCGGGGTGTTACAAAGTGGTATCAGAGCGAACGATCCTCAGGCCTAAACCAATGAACCCAATGAACGTAGGATGTGTCTAAATAAAATGAACCCCTGGGAATAAACTGATAGGAGCTCACAATGCGGTTAAGAAGGCGCCCTTAATGCGTGCTCTTTTGCCCTCTCAGTTTTGAACCAGGCAACCCAAGAGAAAACGAGTGAATGGGGTAGTTAGAAGGAAAACCTTGGATATAAGCGAGTTGATGTATACCTTGAGACCTAGTCTTTGAAATTATGATATTTACCCGGATGGATAATCAATGAAGCGTTGGATTGTGGTAATCGTGAGCATGAGAATAATTGCGAATTTATGATATTTAACTGGATGGATGTGAATGACGTGTTGATAGTGCTATTATGTCTGGTAATATGTGGTTATCCCAAAGCCATGCTAGTATAGTATCGTGATAGTAATGAGAGACACCATTGAATTGCTTGTTTCTAGTTGTAGCAATCGTGATTAGATGTAAGGGGTAGGTCGGGAGGCGAAGGGACTTCTATGGGATAGATGTTTACGTAAATACAAAAGCGTGAGATTTAAGTTAGGATGAGTTAGTATCGATAGTATGGTTGTAAGAGCTTGGAACATGGAAAATGAATGATGTAGTGTTGAAATCCGTTTTGTTTGATTTTACTCTGTAATTGATCTTGCTGTCATTTCCCTCCTGTTAATTTTCTACGGATGAAAATTTTATGAGAAATAGCCTCGTGAGTTAGTGTTCTTTTGGCGTTGGTTTCATGCTTATAGGGTATACGGATTAAGAGTAATAAATGTTTTAGTGGGCTGTGGTCGGGAAGTTCCTGTGCAGTGATGTTTTGACCAACGTTTTTGTAAAAATCCTCATTTAATTTGTGTAAATGATTTTTGCATAATTCCAACTCCATCGACTAGAGGTTTCGCACATGTTTCCAAATTGATAAGCCACGAAAATTCTTGATGTCTCTATATTAAATGGTAAGCTTTGCAAACTGACCCAAGTTTCGGACCAATTGCTGTCACATACTTGTTTGGACCAACTGAGTTGTAAAATTCTTTAGAAATTGAATTCTTGAACTTTCGACCTCATTCTTTTTATCACGAACTATTAACTCTCTGTATGTTATGAAAATTAATGTAACTCAAGTTTTCGTTGACGGCTGTTTTTATTCGTGATTTTGAAAGTTACAACGTGAATCATGACCTGTAAAATGTACGTTCTATGTTAAGTTTTCATACGCTTGTTTGATTAATTAATGAGCCTTAGTAAAGTGAAATTATAATGTTTTACATGATGATAGTAGCACGCATGTTCAGTAGTTATATATCTTAACAAGTGATACAATTAAAACTTAGTTGATAACATTGTTGGCATGATAGCATGAGTAAAATTTGGATAGCTTAATTTGATTCTTAATCGAGGGCGAAATGTTTGTACGAGTCCAGTTGTTTGCATATTTTGTGGCATGTTGTAATACCTCTGTTATTCATCATATTCGTATAGTGGTCGGGTATACATAAACATAAAACCATATTATCATATCTTGGTAAATTTGGTGGCGTTAAATGTCCTAATGTACTCGCATGAATATTTACTATAATGATGTTAAATATTTTACACAGGAACGGTAGTAATAGTTATGCCTAAATATTACCACATGTAGGATGTCCTCTGAGTCCTAAGGTCCCTTTTGTGAGCCTGTGTGCCTATAGTTATACCTATTGCTTCCATTGCATTAAATTATTTCGGTTGAACCTAAACCTATAACATGATAATAAACAGTGTCGTTATTTTTGTTATTGAATATGTTCGTTATTACAATATCGTAAAAATACTAAAGTGATTCTTGCAATTGCATGAGTGTGATATAAAGGAAACTGTTTGGTATAACACGACAATTGGCATATTTATATTCTCGAGTCGTTACTATTAACTACATTAAAATAAAGATTGTTATGATAACTATGTTGACAATTATAATAAGATAATCCTTCGATGATTCACATGATATGCTTTGGTTTAAATGATAGTCGATATAGTTACATCTAATTGAGTCTACAAGTTGCCCAAGTATTTAAGTCGTGCAAATCAGTGAAGTGCCCAAGTTGCTAATCTTTTACCATAGCTAGAATTCTATAAAATATATGATGGCAAATGTATGGTTAAACTCGTTATGCGATATCGTTTGTTTTGCTGGAAATGAGTTGTACTAAGTTGCTGGACACAATTGAACGATATGGTTGCTAAGATGTCAAACACACGTGTGATATGGAGTTAATGTTGTTGTCGTCAGGGATCATATGTTGTTACTTTTATTAGCGAGTATGTTTCAGAATTTATATCAAACAAATGGACTAATTCGTGTTGTATGTCTGAGGAGTCAAAATGTTTTGATTACGTGTTATGTCTTCTATGATTTCAAGGTGTTAAGTAGTGCTTATGTACCGCATGTTTTAATACTCCTGGTGATTTATTAGTGGTAGGGCGGGTCAATTGTTCGAAATTGGTAATGGTTTGGCTTGGGAGAGGAATTTGGTAGAGTCAATGTTAAAATTGTATGATGGTTTACGTGTATTCTTGCGGTTGATATTCCTAAGTGGTTGTTTCCTGGTAGATAATGCGAACTGTGATGATCTTGAGTTGACCAAAACCCTGGTATTACAACAGTTACCCTGAAAACTTGTTATATAGCTTTCGCCCACTTAAACCTCGAGGACGAATCCTTGTCTTAACACCCTTGTGTCTTAATTTGTTAACTTTCCATTTTGTAGGATGGATCCCTACAATGTACACCCGCAAGATCACATGTCACTTGATGCTCGACTTTAATGAGCATTGTGAGAGACTTTGCACCGCCATGGACATGTATGGCCATAATGGGCACCCCGAGTATTTAACTAATACTCGCTTAAGAGCGTATACCCTTATCGATTCTATTCCCGACTCGCACACTAAAGGACAGCAAACGATTTTATATGAGAGAGTTGACCACCCATTGCATGAGGCTATTCCGTGACCCCACCATGCGGCGGGGCCAAATACCCGCCCGAGCATACCTTTGACTTCATAGCAAAGCACTGAGACACGAATTTTACGCTAATGTACCTGATGCCGAAAGTACGACTGAACCACCCATGCCAGACTTCGGGGAAGAGGTGAACCAGAAAGGGAATGACACAGAAGTCACCAGAAACAGAGGAAGCGCGACCTAAGAACCGTTAGGTTAGGGCTAGTAACACCATGATCGACCTGTTATGAAACCGTGTAAACCTTTGGCTCCTTCTTGTTGTTCTTTTAGTTTGATGTTGTGTTGTAAGTCAAGCATGAGCTAAGTAATAAGTGTTACTTGTTGACAATCAGTTAATCCCATAACAAAACCTTGTTTTCGACGTTAATGTTTCTGCGCAATCTTTTATCACGTGTTCTTTTCTCACACATGTTGTTGATGTGTTTTGTTACATAGGAATATGAAAGTTGAGAAGAGGTTACGAGGACGTAACCATGTTTTTAGTTGGGTAGGATTGTAAAATCTTAATGTTTATGTCCCACTTGTTTATAGATTGTGGTTTTGATCAAGTTGTAGATCGTAGTTTTGACCAAGCTGATGTTTCGTTGCGTGGTACCCACACAAATGAGTCCGCTATGTTGTGTAATTAAGTTGTTGCTGTTATGGTGCTCTGATAGTTTGCATGATTTTATGAGTGGTGATTGGTTTGCATGAAGTAAGTTCCGGGACGTAACTTTCTTTTTAGGAGGGTAGAATGTAACATTCCGTTTCAACCGCTTGAGTCCATGAATCCTTGTACTAGAAAGTCTGTTTGGTAGATGAGCGAACTTCGGGACGAAGTTCATTTTAAGGGGGGGAGACTGTAATACCCCGTATTTTATATAATCGTGTAAACGGATATTATTATATATATTATTATTATGTATTTTATGTTACTATTATGTCGGGATAATAGTTGAGTCGAGTAATTGTTTGGTCGTATTAATATCGTAGGAGTGAGTTATTCGTAAGCTTGTCGAGACGGGTTTAACTGGACGAAGTCACGATAGTTAGTCCTTTTACCAACCACGCTGACCCATGACATTTACCCTTTTACCCGGGCACGATTACCCATGACCCATTTACCATCTAACCTAAACTTTAACCCATCTACCCTAATTCTACACAACCTACTCCCTCAACCCGCCACCCTCCTTCTTCAACACCTTTCTCAACCTTCACACAAATCGAGAGAGGAGAGTGCGTGTGGGTGGTTGACGGCGCAAGCAAGGAAGACCCTACGGTGGTTGTCGACGTCGTGAGCGGCCCCGGTGGCGGTGGTGGCGGTAAGAAAGGTGAGTACAACCTCCCCTTCTGTTTTTGTTTTCCTGTCGGGCTTTTGGCGGCTGTTGCGTGTCCTAGGGAGGCGATGAGGGTGGTTGGTGTCGGGGTGTTGGTGATGGGTGGTTGGAGTCGCTCCTATTGGTGGTGGTTAGGCAGGTTTTGGGCGGTGGATTTGGCGGCAGGGGGTATTGTCGACAGGGGTAGTCAAAGGGGTTTGTGGGGTTGTTGTGCTCCCCGGTGATGTTGGTGACCGTGGTCAGACTCGCCTGCCTGAGTCGACCACGGTGGCGGGGGTCAGTAGGGTCCAGGGCAGATGGGGGACCACGGTGGCAGTGGCGGCAGCCACTGTTGGTGGCGGCATCCGGTCAGGGGTTGGGGAGTTGGGGGCCGGTTTGAAACGGGTTACAAAGCCTTGTTTCGAGTTCGTAATTTGAGTCGGGACGATAACCGCTGGGATAGTTGTAACGTGTTTATATTAGTGCATAAGTCGGGTTTAGTTATTTACAAAATAAAGTGTTAGTATGTTATTAGTGAACAAATTAGTTGTCGTCGCTAAATTACTTCTACTAATGTTTGATTCGCTTTATCGTATTGTTCGTTTAAACCTTTGATTATCGTTTTTGTTTAAGTTCCGAGTTATTTAAAATAAAATAATAATTAATAATAATTGATTAGTGGGACGGGTTTTAGTCGGTTTGTTAAAATGGAAAAGTTTCTATATCGGAAAGTTTCTATTTTTAGTAATTTCTATTTTGGGAACTGGAATAGTTAAGTAATTGGTTATCATTTCATTATCTTTCGGAGGGCGAATTATTGTGGATTATCACCGAGCACCCGACTATTTGACTCGCAGATCGAGGTAGGGAAATACACTTGACTTACCGGTGTTGTTAAATTGTGTTGAGTTGTTGTGTTACATGTGACCGAGCTGTGATCGATGACTTGTGTGTGGTTGTAATTTGTGTTATGATTCATACACTGGAGTGTGGTTGACTGAACTGTTCGGGTTGATTATGTTATTTCGTTATTTTGATAGCTGGCATGATTTCATTCATTGATATTGATGGGGCATATTCTGCACCGCTGACCAAGTCAACACACCGAGCAAGGTCAAAGATATCCACAAAGAAGTCAACGACTTAGATAGCCTAGCCGATGCATCCCATCGCTGCCACTGGTCTCGGCGTGACAACCTGCCAATGGGACACACATCCGCGTACTCATATCCAAGACCCTCGGCGGCGAGTCAACATTGTCCGCCGGCTGCCGCCATAGGTCCCTCGGCCGAGGGGTAGATCGATCTTTCCACCGCTAGCCACTTGGCCACTTGGCCACTACGTGACAAAAGGTGAAAGTCTATAAATACTCCTCAACCTTCATTGAGGAAAGGATCTCACAATTATAACCTAAATACACTATTCATCCTGTAATATCTCCCTTATCTCTCTACAATACGCATCTAGCCAAGTAACACAACTTAATCCTTTAAGTTTACCGACTTGAGCGTCGGAGTGAGTACGCTTGCACACAAACCAAGCCCTCGCCTGCTCATTGTTGCGGGAGAGGCCGAGTGGGATGATAGGAGCAAGAAGGATTCACCAAGACATTATTCTACAAGCCACGGGTGGTAACTAATCACTCTGGAATTACACCCGAACAATTGGCGCCTGCCTCGTGGGGAGAGACACTAGAAGCTAGTCACATTCATTCCCAAACAAAAAAAAAAACAAAAAACCCACCCAAAAAGCTAAGAAAATGTCGAAACAAAGAAGAGGTGTTCGAATCGACGAGCCCCTCCACCCGTGATGATACCTTCAATAATTGAGTCGAGCGGCCCTCCACCTACGGAGTAATCCAACCGGAGTTCGGGATGCCGATAATACCAGATACGCCACCGCTACCAACCAGTCACCATCATGGGACATGTGGTTGACATAGCAAACCGAAAATGGTCCTGGACCTAATTAGCAATGCGTCCTCACACACCGTCACACCGACAAGAGCGGCGGAAACCACCCAGGAGACCAGGGCCCAAAACGTGACTCCGAGAAATCTGAACGGAGCACTAGGAGAAGTTGACCCAGTCAAGACGCCGGGGGAGCCCAAAGTGGGCGCGGTAGACCTAAGTCCTTCCCGCACTCGCGGAAGGACAGCGTCCCCGCCACACGAACGAGGCATACCCCAAAGGAGCGAGGAGTCCGACTCGGAGTTGGAGAAGGAGTCATAGTCGAAGAAGGAGCCCCTCCCGCTACGAGGGGAGAAGCCCGGATAGGGATGCGAGGAGCCGATCGCCACGTGTCATTCAACACGTGGTCGCAACCCCTCAACGCCTACGTCCTAGAAGTCCCTGCCAAACAAGCTAACCGCCACCCCTATCATACAAGGGGGATAGCGATCCACCACCACGCCGAGGCTTTCGAGTCTTACATGTCGGTATGGGAGCAGCCCGACGAGGTCCGTGCCGAATTTTCCCAACAACTCGCATGGAATGGCTCGGAGCCGGTACAAAGGGCTTCCCGATGGCTCGGTGTACTACTACGCCGACCAAGGGCGCTTTCCTAACCCAAAGACTCTGCAATAAGAGAAGGGCCGTAGAGACCTCCGACCTCCTAACTATCGACGGAGGGGGCGAGTCTCTCCGGAGCTACGTGAAGAGGTTTGATGGAAAGGTCCAGCAGATTCGAGAAATTAATCCCGAGCCGGCGGCCTTCGCGCGATGAAGGGCCTCCCGAGGGAGCCTTAAAAACGAGCTCATCAAGAGCGGAGGCCTAGGCCGGGACGCCGCCGGAAGCCGGCCGACCAGTGCCATCAAGGTAGAAGACTATCACAAGACTGGGTAGATCCCGGCGAAGCCGAGCACTCGGGAAAAGAGGAGTCACCGGCAGGACAGCCAGGACGAAGAACGCCGCGACAACAACGGTTCGCGGTCCGATGGAAAACGCCGTGAGAATAACAGATCACGGTCGGACAGATCCGACCGGAGGCAAGACTCGGTGGGCGCCGGGTGGAATTCGGGAACGTACCACCGCAGGCGGTATAGTGAAAAAACCCCCTCGTCGTATCGCCCGCCGAGGTCTTCGCCCGAGCAAAAACGAGGGCCGGAAGTGGGAGAGACCCCCAAGCCAAAAAGTGACGGTGACACGAGCCAAGATCGTGAGTACCACGGCCACACCGCCATTTAACCAACGATCGCCGCCATCCAAGAATGCCATGAGGAACCGATCCTAAGGGAAGCCTCGGCAAGTACGTCGCAAAAGGCCAAAAGACTGACGCCGGCAGTTCAGATAAAAAGTCCGTTTTCGAACGGATAGGAGTGATTCACGTTGTCATCGGGGGCAACGAGAACGGGGGGTCCGCTCATGGGCACAAACGACACCTAAACGAGCTATATCAGGCCATCAACTTTGTGCCCAACTCAGGGATCCCCTCTGCAAGCATCCCCGACATGACTATTGGAAGAAAGGACTACGAAGGGGTCATCGCCCCTCACAAATGACCCGCTCGTAGTCAATTTAGATATATCCACCACCTGGTCAAGAGGTGCCTGATTGACACAGCGCATACACGAACATCATGTTTAGAGAATGCTTCCTCGGCCTCGGCCAAGATCAAAGACTTAAGCCCCGCACCAACCCGCTATACACTTTTCCGGGCCTACCGTACCACCGGGGTCAATTAGGCTCCCGGTGAGATTCGGCGAAAAGACGCGCCCAAGAACGCCCTAGCCGAGTTT
The DNA here is from genome assembly GCF_048544455.1 of Silene latifolia. Lineage (NCBI taxonomy): Eukaryota > Viridiplantae > Streptophyta > Magnoliopsida > Caryophyllales > Caryophyllaceae > Silene > Silene latifolia. The sequence goes on from NC_133526.1 coordinate 8,030,641, forward strand.
GTGGTCATCGACGGCTCGTCCGCATACAACGTCCTCATAGGCCGGGTCACCCTAAGCGAGGCCGACGCAGTGATGTCCATCCGGCCCTAACACCGATGTACGTCTCGGACCGGGGGGAAGCGCATAAGCTCGTCTCCAAAGACGAGAAGGATGAGGTGATCAACGCCCGTATAGCTGCCCGAGGATGCAACATGCAAATCCCTCAAAGAGGCGAGAAAGTCCGAAAAGGGAAGAGTCCGTCCTCAGCAAGAGAGGACGACCAAATGGATACAACTAGGGGCCGACGAGGAAGTGCGCCCGTAATGAGCCGTAGGGCATCGGTAATCTCGTAAGAATTTATGTAGCCGCGGAGGTGTCCAAAATATCTGTGGACACCCCAACGCATGTTTTCACCTAATGAGAAACCATCAAGCCTTCGATCAAAGCGAAATTTTCCCATCGCTTATCTATCAAGATACCGACGCCGCTCACACACTGTCATACCGACAAGAGCGGCAAGTTGCGAAGACATTAGCGCTGTCGCAGCCACCCCAAGTAGTAGACGCCACTGCTAGCCACCCCAAGAGGTAGACTCCGTCGCAGCTCCTCCAAGTGGTAGACGCCACGTAACACGCTATCAAGAAATGACGCCGGCCACATCGTCATACCGACAAGAGCGGCAATGTTGCGAAGAACTACAAAGCTGTCGTTAGCACCCCAAGTAGTAGACGCCACGGCAAATACCCCAAGAGGTAGACGCCGTCGCAGCTCACTCCAAGTGGTAGACGCCACGTAACACGCTATCAAGAAATGACGCCGCTCACACTGTCATACCGACAAGAGCTAGCTTGCGAAGAACTACAAACCGCTGCCGCAGCCACCCCAAGTAGTAGACGCCACTAGCAGCACCCCAAGAGGTAGACGCCGTCGCAGCCACTCCAAGTGGTAGACGCCACGTAACACGCTATCAAGATACCGACGCCGCTCACACCGTCATACCGACAAGAGCGGCAGTTGCCGAAGACATTAGCGCTGCCGCACCCCCCAAGTAGTAGACGCCACTAGCCAGCCACCCCAAGAGGTAGACGCCGTCGCAGCCACTCCAAGTGGTAGACGCCACGTAACACGCTATCAAGATACCGACGCCGCCACACCGTTATACCGACAAGAGCGGAGTGTTGCGAAGATATTAGCGCTGTCGCAGCCACCCCAAGTAGTAGACGCCACTACAGTCACCCCAAGAGGTAGACTCCGTCGCGCACTACCCAAGTGGTAGACGCCACGTAACACGCTATCAAGAAACAGACGCCGCCACACCGTCATACCGACAAGAGCGGCAGCCGTTGCGAAGAACTACAAGGGCCGTCCGCAGCCACCCTTAAGTAGTAGACGCCACTAGCCACCCCAAGAGGTAGACGCCGTCGCAGCTACCCAAGTGGTAGACGCCACGTAACACGCTATCAAGATACCGACGCCGGCCACACCGTCATACCGACAAGAGCGGCAGCCGTTGCGAAGACATTAGCGCCGTCGCAGCTCACCCCAAGTAGTAGACGCCACTAGCCACCCCAAGAGGTAGACGCCGTCGCAGCCACTCCAAGTGGTAGACGCCACGTAACACGCTATCAAGATACCGACGCGCTCACACCGTCATACCGACAAGAGCGGCAGCTGTATGAAGACATTAGCGCCGTCGCAGCACCCCAAGTAGTAGACGCCACTAGCCACCCCAAGAGGTAGACTCCGTCGCAAATACTCCAAGTGGTAGACGCCACGTAACACGCTATCAAGATACCGACGCCGCCACACCTTTGTCATACCGACAAGAGCGGCAATGTTGCGAAGACATTAGCACCGTCGCAGCCACCCCAAGTAGTAGACGCCACTACAGCCACCCCAAGAGGTAGACTCCGTCGCAGTCACTCCAAGTGGTAGACGCCACGTAACACGCTATCAAGAAATGACGCCGGCTCACACTGTCATACCGACAAGAGCGGCATCGTTGCGAAGAACTACAAGGCCCATCCTCCAAGTGGTAGACGCCACGTAACACGCTATTAAGAACCAACGCCGCTTCCCGGCCAATCCAACAAGAGCCATCGCACATTACACTCGCAAAAACATTCAAAGTGTCGTGGAAGCGTTGAAACACAACAGATACGTATTAAAAACGGCCCGCCAAGCCGAGGCGAAAAACAAGAAGGGCGCTCAATTAAGAATACAGAAGACAACTCGATAGAGATGAGATAAAGACCACGGCCAAAGCGCAGCGAAAGAAACGAATTATTATTAGAAGATAAGTTACAAGATTTACAAGTGAGAAGAATACAGACGACGCTGTCCCCGGGATAATCCGAGACACAACCTACTAAAAGTTGTACAAAAAGCAAAGGCTACGCTTATACCAAGAGATAGCGGGAAGGAAGAGCCGAGTAATTGGCCCACGGACAAATGAAACTCGATCACCAGAACTTGTTCTCATCAAGCAAAGACATGTTAGTGAGGAGTCAAACAGACTGTGTGAACTTGCTCTCTTAGGCTCGTCGCCCGCCATCGCATGTCGGCGGCCGTCTTCCCCAAAGAGGCAACCCAAAGAAGCTTCTCTAGCAGCGGCCTCGGCCTTGGCCTCGATCCTCACCGCCTCATCCTTTCGGCCTCCTCCTTAGCCACTCTAGCCCTCAAAGAAGAGCCGCTTTCTCCGCGCCGCCTCCCCCATCTTCGCCTTCGCCGCCTCTTTGCCGCCTCCACCGCGGCTTTCTCCTTAGCCGCGACTCTGTCATCAAGCGAAGACGTCGAACCTGTCCCACGGGAAGGAGCCATCAAGAGGGAAAAGCTCCCCGATAACTTCCCCGGCAAAGATCTTCGGCCAAGTCCCTAACTCGGCGCACGTTTGGGGAGCATGACGGTTTGGAGCATATCGACGTCCGCCTCCTTTTGCTTGATGATGGCCTCTTTGCCACGAATCACTCGGCTGGGCCTTAAACATGCCCCCTGTATTGATCCTTCTGCCGAGACAGAGGTCGACGCTTCGAGCAAGGCAACATTCCTCCAAAGCCTTCGCGCCTTCGGTTGCTGCAGCCTCGGCCTTAGCTCTCTCGAAGGACCTCCTTTTCGGCGTCCTCCCTGGAGCTTTCGCTCACCCAAGAGCGCCTTCTCAAAGATCTCCCCCGAGCTTCGCTCATTATGGAGACTCGCCTTCGCCGACGCAGCCCACCGCTTAGTGGCATTACACTCGGAAACAAATCGAGCAATGACCCTCTCCCCGCTCCTTGAGGCGAGCCCCGTAGCCACGTTCCACCTCGCCACTCCCCGATCGCTTTGTGCCTTCCTCTATAAGTCGGGAGACGGAAGCCTTCCTGGGGGGAGGAACTAGCGGTGGTATTTTTGGCCACCGACTGCAGGGCCGGAGAAGAAACCTTCCGGGATGAAGAAGTGACGGTGGCGCCCGATCGCGAGCTCGCGCAGAGAGAGCCCACCGCCCGCCGCCCAACGTGAGCGATGGCCGATCACGGGCCGATCCGCGAAAATTCAATTAAAGCATCGGTATCAACCGACTTATCGTGAACACCTAATGGCACGGCTAAGTTTAAACCACGGGATAGACGGATACCATGTCCGGCCTTCTTGGCGGAGAAGGCACTTCCTTGCCGCCAGGCGAGGCCGTCCTTTTCCTCCTACGATAAGGGAGATCCTCTCCGCATCGTGAGTCCCCCTCATCGAATATCAACAATCTCCACCTTCTTAGGGGAGAGGACGGGAGTTGAAACCGGTTTCGACGCCGTCTTCCGCGTCCGACGCACTACGCCGCTAATCACCCGGCTCGCGCCTCCTCCTTGCTCAAGCCCTTCACCATTGCCCATGAGGTCATTCGGCGACGTCCCCGCGATCATGGGCCGAGCCTTGGGATGCAAGTTAGCAACGGTTTTGTCTTTATGCACCCCATTCTCCGAAGAAGATCCTCGATAGGTCCGGTCCGAAGTGGTCTCGCAAAGAAACAAAGAATCAAGAAGAGGAAATAAATCGAAGTCCGAGAAAACAGAGCATTGAGAGCGGTGACGGGCCTCACACCGACCCCACTCACCCCGCGCCAGGGGCCGGTATGAGGCCGACGTAGCAAAGTGGCTCATCCCGGAGAATGATCTCAAGGCGTCGGGGAATCCATCTTTTCGGCACCCCACTCTTGTCCACCTCGAAGAGCCTCATCGCCAACCTCTCATCCTCCTTCGGATGGACCCCCGCCGGCATCCATTTTCGATGTTTCCGGTGACCCATCCGTCATGCTCCGCCCTAGTCTCACACCGCAAATTAACCTGGTCTTTGGAAGGAGCGGGCGCGGATAGTCGTCCTGGCACTTAACGTACACCCACCGACCCCGCCACCTTGCAAGAAGAGAGCTTGTCAACAGAGACGTAACCTTGCTCCGTTTGCACGCCGTACCATCCGACACGGCCGAAATTGATGGTTTCGATAATGAAGTCGACGGAATAAATTCACCGTCGAGCCTCTCCCTTGAAGAGACAAAGCCGCACGAAACCGATTATGGTTCTCATGGCCAACGGGTGCAGTTGGGCAACGGCAACGTTCATGGCCTTAATTATGGCCATAACATACCCATTCAGGGGAAACCGGAGACCATACTCCAAATGCCGCATGTACACACCGGTGTGGCCTGGCGGAGGACAACAGACGGATCGACCCTCCCCTCCCTGGATGACAATTTCGTATCCACTACCGAAGAAAAAATGGCCCTCGAAAAGTTTCTCACCAGAACAACCGGCAAGCTTATGGGACCAAACACGGTCAAGGCGAACCTTACAGCGCCACCGTGATCCATGACGTCTCGCCTCTCATTAGGACGAGGCCTTTCCTCCTCCTCACCAAAATCATCACCAAAATCACCACAAGAATCTTCATCCTCCCATTCCTCCGAATCGAGGATCAACCTCCGGAGAAGGAGACCTAGGACCCTCCGACACAGGCCCACTAGGTCCAAAGATCGGCGAAAGACATGTTCACAACAAATTACTAGCAAAGAAAAGAAAAATTCGTTTGTTTACCTTCAAAGGAAAAAGTGCTAGCCGGATCAAAAACTCTGAAGATTGGAAGAAAAAAGAAGCCCTTCAGTTGAGCAAGATGAAATTTTGAAGAAAATTTGAGAAAATGAAATTAGTGACCAAAATCACGAAAACCGCCTATTTATAGGGAAAAAGCCCATAATAAAGGGCCAATCGAGCACGACCCATGAAGCAACAAACCAATCAACGAGCAAACACGTGTCGAGCATGCAACCACGGAATGTCAATCGTCGCAACGCTTAAACGTCAATCAATGCAACAGTGACCAAGCGTCTTCAACACGCCCGTTCACATCCCTTCAACTATTCATCTTCCTCAACAAATTCCTAGGTATCCGGTCTCCGCCGCCACCGATCAACCAAGCTAGGAAGCACGGCGGGGGCAATCAAAATCAACCGACTCTCGGCCTTTGGTCACGGCCGGCGTCATATTCTTTTCCACATCGAGTGCCCTTTACGCATCCATGTGGAGGGGGGATATGGTATACGGCACGGCCTAGGATATGGTATACGGCACGGCCTAGCAAGAGCCACGCCGATGCACAAGAAGAAGCCGATGCAAAAAATTTCTAAAAATTACTTGTGCAGAATACATGCTCAACGTACATCGGAGCCCATACCACGGCATAGACTACGCCGGGGCAAATTGATGGGGCATATTCTCGCACCGCCGACCAAGTCAACACACCGAGCAAGGTCAAAGATATCCACAAAGAAGTCAACGACTTAGATAGCCTAGCCGATGCATCCCATCGGCTCGCACTGGGTCTCGGCGTGACAACCCGCTTTGCACGGTACACACATCCGCGTACTCATATCCAAGACCCCTCGGCGGCGAGTCAACATTGTCCGCCGGCCTGCCATAGGTCCCTCGGCGAGGGGTAGATCGATCTTTTCCACCGCTAGCCACTTGGCCACTTGGCCACTACGTGACAAAAGGTGAAAGTCTATAAATACTCCTCAACCTTCATCGAGGAAAGGATCTCACAATTATAACCTAAATACACTATTCATCCTGTAATATCTCCCTTATCTCTCTACAATACGCATCTAGCCAAGTAACACAGCTTAATCCTTTAAGTTTACCGACTTGAGCGTCGGAGTGAGTACGCTTGGCACACGCCAAGCCCTCGATTCGTTCATTGTTGCGGGAGAGGCCGAGTGGGATGATAGGAGCAAGAAGGATTCAGCTCAAGACATTATTCTACAAGCCACGGGTGGTAACTAATCACTGCTCTGGAATTACACCCGGAACAGATATACATATCATGTTGCATTGATTACTGTGGAGCATTGCATATGCATTGGAGTTGGAGGATGGTGTGGTGGTGACGATGATGAGATATGATGTGATGTTGTGATAAGGCCCAGTGCGGTTTTGCAGGACTTGCCCTGGTGTCCTCCGCTGCGAGCGGCGGATCGACTACGGTCGATATATATAGTCTACCGGGGATCGGTATGGTGTGGGCGTGCGGGGTTGTGTGTGATGAGTTGAGATGGAGATGGAGGTGACGGAGTATCATGCATATCATATTTACTTGTTTTATTGTTTTCCTACTCAACCTCGTGGTTGACCACCGTGTATTCGTGAACACCGTGATGAACCGTTTTATGGGGAGCGGACTTGACGGGTTTATGAGATAGGACGGAGCCGGATGGGCGTGAGACATCGGATCGGATGACCTAGTGGCTAGTTCATCATCTAGAAGACTTCACCTTTATTTACGTCAGTTCTTGTAATTTAATTTAGAAGGAGAATTTGTAATAGTTAAGTTAAAATGTTAAATAAATTGCCTTGGAGTTTAATTTGTTATTCACTACCTCGGGAAACCGAGATGGTAACAGTTCGGTTTATTAGGGAATGTCTTGCCAAAGGCTCCTTCATAACCCGGGGTGTTACACAAACTTCCTCGCTTGACTTTTAAAAGGAATAAAATAAGATTAATCAGCAACAATAATCTATGGTTCCGTATTATTGGTCGTCTTCTCATAATACTGCGAACTTCATTTTAACCCACAATAAACCTTATTATTGCACCTAAATAATTTTTAACCCGCTAAATCAGGTTAAAATGTTCATGTGGATCCCAATTTTTACGTAAGAAGCATTAATCCCTCCACTAACATCAAACAAACCATAAATCACAAACCACCACTTTACAAACCATCAAGTCACCTCAAAACCATCTACCTCCAGCTAGCAACAAACAAGGCCACGACAACCACCCAACGACACCAAATCATCGCCTCTGATCTGCCACCAGGCACACTCCACTCCCAAAACACCAACATCAACCCAACACTATCCATAACAATTGAGCACCATTCATCAAACAAACACCACCAGTCGCGACCACTTAGAGAAGGCAATGGTCGTGTCGTGCCGTCCCGGGTCCCGACCCGTCGTGCCTAGCCACAATTTTGGCCCGACCTAGGCACGATCAATAGTGCTATCGGGCCGGTTTGCTTTTTCCCACCCCCACCGCGACCTGCCCCTTGGTCCAGGCAAAGTCGTGTCAGACTCGTGCCGCCTGTTGTGCTCGGGATATTTTTAATTATTTACCCTAAAAACATCGCGTCAGGCCCATTGTGCCTCGTGCCGGGCCGGGCTAAGGCGCAATTTTTTTGAAAATTGGGCGTCGCGGCCCGCCTCTTACCCGGTCGTGTCAGACTCGGGCCACCTCGTTTTCTTCAGTGTGTTGTGCCGAATCCGTGCGCACCCGCCTTGGCCCGGCTCGAAATGCCTACTCTATGCCCACCACTAAGCCTCCGTCGACTTCATAGGCTCGTCCCGAGTTCCTTATTGTCATTATTTTTTCATACCTTACCCTTCAAAAATAAAAATAAAAATTATTTAATTATGGACGCTACTTCTTATGTTGATCAAATAGGGCTGTACATAAATTAGACCGGACTAACCCAGACCAACCGGTCCGATCTCCAGCTCAACAGAAATATGATGACCAGCAACGACCCGATTTGGTCCGGTCCGAGGAAAAATAATAAACTCAAATTACTATAAGTCTTGCTTGTGAGGTGCGACGATCACACATTTGTGACATCTCACAAAACCCCTCCCACTTGTTTACCTAGCTACTCTCCTACTTACCGTCTCTAAGACGTTAAGAGTTTGTGACGGACAAAATAAAAATGTCCGTCACAAGTCACAACAAAGATTTTGTGTTAAAAAAACCGAAGTCCACAACGACCTGATAAGGTGTATCTATACTTTCACCAGAAACACTCACCTACGCCATAAGGAATCTATCTCTTGGGTTAAACCTAACAATGTCAGCCATGGCAGTTCAAACTTTGCTAACTTCAACCTCATCATCACATCCCTCTGCCCCCCTCTTTTCTTCTCTTCGCTCTTCCTCTATCAATGGCGGCCTTTCTTTCAAAGTCTCTCAATTCCAATCTGTCTCATTCTCTACTAGTGCTTCTACAAGACCCCTCACCATTGTTGCTGCCACCAAGAAAGCTGTTGCTGTTCTTAAGGGTACCTCCGTTGTTGAGGGTGTTGTCACTTTAACACAAGAAGATGATGGTATTTTTCTTTTTTCTGGGTTTCAAAATGAGACTTTTTTTATGATTACTTTTAAATTTTAATCGTAATATATATAGTAGTTGATAGTTGATCCCGCATTTGCTTCATTACCCTTTTCGATGTCGAACATGTTACTTTGACCTGCTTAGATGATGCTATGATTCTTAAATCTATTGAAAAATGAAAGTTTTGTGCTAATCTGGTTCAATTCTATTGCTGTGTGAATTGCACAAGTGGATACTTATGTTAATTGTGAACCCGTCACCCCGTGTAAGGAATATATCTTAAGCCTAGTGGTTGAGACGGAGATGGAGGTACTATGGATAATGAATGATGATAGGTTGAAGCTTTGTTTACACCCGTCCACTTAAGATTTTGCATTGGCCTTGTGTTTCCTTTGACACCAAAAATTTGTGAGTTTAGTGTTGAGTACCCGTCAACCCAGTGTACGGAAGATATCTTAAGCCTAGTGGTTGAGACAGAGATGAAGGTACTATGGATAATGAATGATGATAGGTTGAAGCTTTGATTACACCTGTCCACTTTGTATTGGCCTTGTGTTTCCTTTGACACCAAAAAATTGCGAGTTTAGTGTTGAGTGCCTTCTTATGTTGACAATAGATGATGATATTATGCTTCTATACACTTCTGTTTCTTTTTCTTTCTTACCAGTGTATAACACTTCATGTAGTTCAAAGGATTTTGATTAGAACACATAGTTGAAAGTTGAAACCCACAATTTCGACATTACCTGCTGTAATGTTCTTGCTGTCGCATACTTTTAGTATTATATGCAGTTTTGACTTTTAAGGGCGTTCTCAATCTCACTTCGTACATCATAAATTTATTGTAGAGTTTGCTACTTTTGATGCTTTTGGAAGTTTGATTGCATTGCATACTTGATTCTTACTTTTTTTTTTTTCATTCCCCTAAAGGTTTATTTATGTTCACTGTAAACTGTAAAGTCTATACCCTTTCCAAGTTTCATTGCACAAATATACTGTTAAGGGTAGTCTTAGTTATATCTAAAATGTTGCGGTCTTTGGTGGTGGTTCTCATTTTGGATAATCCATTGAAAGTTGATTTTTTAGATTGTTTTATGCATCGTTATACAACCCTGTTGCTATATTTGTACTTTTCCGCCAACCCTTTATACTTGTTATCTGCAAATTTCAATTGTTCATGGTAGAACATGGGAAATTAAATCACGAAGAGGATTGTATTGCTTGTTCTTTTGTTAATTAGAAATTAACATATTTTTCTGGTCATGCATTTTCCAGGTCCAACCACA